>NC_090923.1:528131913-528434943 GCF_040938575.1 Ambystoma mexicanum
CAGGCGTGACAGTCACTACACGAACCAAACCTCAAGGGACAGGACACACAGCCACCTGCATCTTAAATGAGGACAGGCCCGCGCCAAAGCTTATCAAACAGCACAAAGCTGAGCAAAACCACTCAGTGGAGGGCTCGCCACCAGCACCCACGACACAGGTCGACCCAAGAAGAAAGCCCAACACAGCAGTAGTGCACTGAGCATCCAAGGCCCACGGCTGCAACACCACCCAACATCTGAGTAAGACACCCACGGGAAAGGGCTAAAAGCCGTCTGAACAGGCCCGGGGAGCCACCGAAACGCAATACGAAGGTTAGGAAACTGAAGCCCACACAGGCCAAACACCACCTCACGGGCCCGTACAGGAAATAAAAAGAAGACAGACCTAGAAAGCTGCCCAGACATATGCGCACCAGCAACAGAGAAGACCTGTACCAGACAGGACCGGCAACAACGGAAGTAAACGCAGCACCACCCATACAAACTAAAGGACCATACAAAAGTGCATAGCGACTCCACAACCAAACTAAACACCGGCCACCATGGCGGACCAAGAGCAAGCAGATGCCGACGCAAGTGCGCAAGCCCTAGAAGACTTGTGCCCCACACCATATGCCGCCATCATGAGAAGACCCAGCCCATTTGCCTTGATCCCGCACCACGACCAAAGAACAAGATGGGAGGAATGGGTCGAAGAATTCGAAGACTTTCTAGGCGCAATCGGGAACCAGAACTCGCCAAACAAACTCAGCATATTCAAGAACTTGGTAGGAAAAGAGGTAAAGGACATCATCAAGACAATCCCAGCCACAGACAAAACCACGTACCAACGTCTCCTCGATGCAGTAAACAACATATTCATAGTAGGATCCAACAAAGACTACGAACACATTGCATTCAACCAACACAGGCAGCGTCCACACGAATCGATTGGAGAGTTTGTCATCCGTCTCCAGCAGAAGATAGGAGACTGTGACTTCGCCAACTTCAATGATGAAGAAGCTATAAGACTAAGGATCATAGAAGGGTGCACCTCGTCAACGTTCAGGAAACACCTTCTCATAAAGCCCCTACCCCTAGTGAAAATACTGAATATGGCAAAAACATACGAGAGAGTTGAGGCACAGGCAGACACCATTGAAAGGAAAATGGAACGCGACGCCATCGCAGCCCTCACGGAAGAGCGACCGCAATACTCTGAGCCCACTCGACCCTGGAGAAGGAGGAAACCGAGAAGACACTGGCCAGAAAGCCCGGACACAGAACAATGCCACGGGCGAGGGTGGAAACACACCCACAGACAACCATACCCAGCCTTTGGACGAACATGCTGGTGCTGTGGCCAGGAAGGTCACCTTCAGAGAATGTGCAGGACAAGACCACCCACAAGCTCGACATGCCAACCCACACCCCAGGCAAGAGTCCCGAGTACACCTAGAACACGGTTAGACATCAGAAAAGACATCACGATTGTGGACACCAGCCCACCCAGAAGTCTCAGGAATGCACAACCCCTCGACCCTTACGGACCAGCACTTGGCACACGAACCCCACCCGTCCTGCGAGAGGACTATGAGCTTCGCAACCGCCCAGTGCCCTTGGAAATATCGTACGGGGGGGGAAATAGAAGTCACAGAAAACGGCAGTACAAAGCAACCGTACCAGACAAGGGTGGAAGAATACCCCCTAGACAAACCCCAAGACCATGCCGCCCAATGGAGGACAGCACAGACAGAACAGCCCAAAGGACAGTCACGACGTGACCCGAACCAAGGAGACCGCAGAGTGCCGGACACCATCCGCATGATACCGAGTCCTGCCAGAGGACACAGCCGTCTCAGTCACCGGACAGCACTACAGCACGCACTCATCAGCGTCCACTACAGGTCATTCAAAGTAACCCACAAGAAAGACTACGTGCCCGAAGAGCGGGTGACAACTATGACAGAGAACCACGGCAAAATGACGCCAAAGGACTCCCTCCTCCACGAGCTATACTTTGAAGAGCAGGAACCAATGAAGGGAGAGGAGACTGAGAGAAGGGAAGAGGAGAGCGCAAAGACCTATGAAACACGGCAACAAGAGAGTGTGGAAGAGACCCACGAGCAACCAAGCAGGCCCCACCGGGCCACAAAGAGACCCCAACGTCTCATCGAACAAATGTGACCCGGGAAGTCTCATGTTTAGCAAAGGAGAGGTGTTGTAAGTGGGAAAAGGACAGAGCCCCTTTAAGAGGGAAGCCCAGGACTGATGGGAAGGAGCGGGAGGCAGGAGGAAGGGGAGGAGCATGGGAAGGAAAAGGGCAGTCATGTTACGGAGGAATAAAGGGAAGGTTGGAGAGCAGGATGGCTCCCGTGTCTTCTGTCTGCAGCGTATGTGTATGGCCAGCTGAACAGTATAACAGCCCGTAAGCCCTCTCAGCCCTCTCAGCCTTAACAGCCACTTTCAAAAGCCACTTGCTAAAATGCGCGTGCATAATGCGCGCACGCCAATGTATTTGAAGAGAAAATGGGTGGGGCTTAGCTCCGAGCAGATTGTAAACATAAAACATAAAATGGTGTAATTCACACCTGAAATAGCAAAAAATAAAATATAAATAATATTGAAGCAGTTCTTCATTATGCTAATGTTACAGGGGGGTTAAGACTGTTGCAAACGTACTGTGATAATATCATAGCAGCAGTTGGGAGAATCAACGTTGCAAAGTGCAGCAGAGTCTCCAGCCTTAACAGCCATTTTTAAAAGCCACTTGCTAAAATGAGTGCACGCGAAATGTGCGCACGCGGATGTATTTATAGGGAAGGTTGGCGGGGCTTAGCTCTGAGCAGATTGTAAACATAACATGGTGTAATTCACACCGTGATAATATCGTAGCAGCTGTTGGGAGAATCAACATTCCAAAATGCAGCCAAATAATATGTTGCATGTGACAAGTTAAAGAAATAATGGGAAATATTTTTGTCCTCGTTATGAGTTTGCTGGTGCAGTAAAAAAGTGTAATTTTGTAACCACCACCTTTTTGGGTAATAGCAGCATTACTGTCACTTTTACTTTTAAGTGGAGGATTGACCTCCAGCATGACACTTTAATGACAGAAATCATCAGATTTCCAGCATGGGATTTTACCATTCACGGTAAATCCTCCAACAATCCCAATGGAGTCCAATGGACTACAAAAATTGTATGTTATATTGTGCTACCACCACTCGTAATTCTATGGTAATGCCCTGGAACTCAGTAGCACTAACGGTAAAAAAGTTTGGTGGTAAATTGTCAGATTTACCACTGATTCACCCTTTGCGGTAATGAGCTTGATTCCTGGTAGACAGATCAAGGTAAGACATGTCTTGATAATTCAGTGGCTGGAAGATATCGGGCTCATTAGACATACATACTGATATCAATAAGTCTGAATTTCTTTTACTTATTGGCCTTACAATTAATTGCCCGAATAAACCGGTGTCTACGGATTAATGCCGATGAATTTTTTTGAGGCATGATTAAAGAATGTTACAAATGAGGACCTCCCCCCCATTTTCAGAAAGGCTTTGGCAACTTGCATGGTCCTTCTGCGCACAGACACAAGAGGACAAACAGCAGCTTTCTGTGGCTGATGGTATACTTGTGCCTCTGCCTATGGCCCATAGAAGTTGCCAACACCTTGATTTCAGCTAGCCCAGCAGCAGAATGCAAGCAGGAACAGGGAGCAGGAGGTTCCATCACAGACCCTTCAAAACATTGATCTGTTCAAAATACAAACACTCATGCGCATTTCTATGTGTATTTTACATTTTCATCTCTCAAAGACATTTGGAGAATTTACCTGATCTCTTGGAATCAGACTTGTTTAAGTTTACCCAAAGACATTTGCAGAATTGGCTTGATCTTTCGGGCTTAAATGTGTTAGGTTTAATTGTTGTATAATGAAACATAGGAATTGTCTTGAAAAAAAGACAGCTGCAGTTATTTCCTGTCCCTGCCAATTCATATCACATTCTAGGTCTATGCAACATGAATGCGCCAGTCCAAGATCTATTCAGACAAACAGCCATATAGAATGTGTCGAGTGTGCCAACGTATATCCCTTTGTATCGAAGCCATCATTGGTAACTTTGTTAAAGTTTAAATGTGTGTTTCTACTTCTTCCATTAATTGGTTCATTTGATAAAGATAGGTGAAATCAGACTTCAGTTATGTAGAAGGAATGAGGCGCTCCACACGTGCCTGTGACACAGAGTTAGTGCTATAGGAGTGGAAGACGTTTACGTTATTTTAAGAAATTATGAACTTTTAGAAGCAAGCCTCTTGTAAATGACTTCTAATTAGAAACCCATTTTAATCTTTGTATTTTAGCTCATCCAAAAAGAGATAGTTGTCATGTGTGAAATAGCGAAATAGCCATAAACAAGTAAGCGTGCTCCCTTTGATCAAAGTTTCTGGAGTGGGGACCACATAAATGAAGATGTGTGTATTACCACCAGCCCTATATTGCATTTTGCACCTCATCAGTGAACAAAGCGAGGGACAACACCACCTCAACCAAAGACATTTCTAAACAATAATTTGAATACGTGAGTGTGTGTGGCTGTGGGAGAGAGAGGGAGAGAGAGAGAGAAAGGAAGAGAGTATAGAGATGGGTTTGGTGTATTTATCAGGGAAAGCAGCAACAACGTCTTTTGTTCAAAGACGTTTCACAAAGAACAAAGAAATGACCTTAGCATTCTTATTTCTAGGTGCCTTATAATGTAAAGAATGATGGGGCTGAGGGGCAAATGATACACACATCAGGTGTAGAAAATCTGTGACATACAAGAGGAGGGAATTGGGGAGGGAGGTAATCAGGGCCTAAGTAGCCATCCAGCGAGTGAGGGCAAGAATGACCAGCAGCAGGGCAGGTCTACAAAGGTTGCTCCATCTGATATAACAAGGTGCTCTCAACGCCAAATCAGGGAATGGTATCCCTTCTCGGTAGGTGGGTGGATGGCCATGGGCGGTGGCAAGGATCTCCGCTTCTGGGGGCAAGGTCAAAGGCAAAGACATATCCCAGTAGTGTCCAGCTGCTGAGTGAGGGCGTTGTAAGTGAATTGTGTAATTGGAATAAGTGTTTGTATGTAAACATCTGTGTTTTTATAGGTGTAGTTGTATGCGTGGATGTATGTATAGTTGTAGTGGTGTGTGTACATTTATGCTTTTATGCAATACCTTGATATTTTGTATTGTATTTGACTTCCCCTCCAAAAATATCACTCATTACAGAGCAAGTGACATTTGTTTATTTATTTGTAATTTGGTTAAATATTAAACCCTTCACATTACATAACACAAAAGCATCACAGAGTTGAGTTATTTCAACTTATACTTCACATTAACAAAAATAAAAATAAAAGTTATTATTAGCAGGAGGAAAGATTATTATCAAATTAAAACTACATTCCCATCAGCTAATACAATTTAGTACCCAGTGCTTAAGAGTTTCTATATCCTGTACATGGCATACTCTGCAGTTCCTCTGTTCAGAGGGAAGACCAATACTAGGTCCCAATACCTTAAGAGTAAGCAAACAGTTTAGGCTAATTCTTTTTTTTTAAAAACCTTCTAAATGTTTTAGATGGAAACTTAATCAGCTATAATAGAAGTTCCGACATGCTCACTGAGACCCCTACATATTCTTTATATAATCTATACTCCTGGATTCATCCCAGTCTTTTAGTTTCTTTTTATAGCATAGGTAGCTGGTCTCTTCAACAATTGCAGCTTCTATCAAGAATTCCTCACATATCAGCATGAAGTCCATCACATATGGATCTTTCTTGTCTCTATAGACCCCTCCAAACATATTAAAAAGGGAACATTCCCTCTCTTTTTAAATTTAAAAGGAGAAGCTCAATTTCTTAAATTTATAAACATGCAACCACGAGAGCAGACCCAACTCACAACGTATAATACAACGTGGCATCGAGTTCGGTAAGCCTAATACAGATCGCCATAGACTTCCTTCAATAATCCCCAACCATCTCTTAATTGTCAAATGGAGGAACTCCAATCCATACATTAATTTTGTGTTTATAAAATTGCAATAAGTGAAGCAAAGAAAAGGAACAGAACCTTAAATGGATTCATTTCTTTTGTATAGCCTCCAATTTAGCAATAACCATTTCTTTTACAAAAGCAACAATGGATTTTGTAGCAAATGTGTAGCAAAGATATACTAAGGGCACCACCTCAGGAATTGGCAAACTATCTATACTACATATAAAATGTCTACCTTTTTTGTTCTTTTTATAGACCAGTATACGTGACTTGTCGGGATTAACTATAAGTAAATTCTCTTTTGCATATTTCCCCACTGTGTCGAAGGATCTCTGTAGACCAACTGGGGTTAAATCTAAAAGGACTATATCATACACATATGGTGACCACCACACTTCTACCGACCCCAATTGCAGGGGAAATGCATTAGCTGCACTTAGGGCGACCGCAATATCAGAGAGATATACATTAAAAAGGGTTGGGCCAAGCAGGCACCCCTGCCTTACCCTTACCCCAACATCAATCCGCATTGTAATAGCTCCATCAGCATTTAACCTAATAATGATATAGGAGTTTAATCATGTTTAAAAGACCTTCAGGAATCTCCAAGAGGTAAATTTTCCACCAAAGACGCTGCTAGTCAACCTTACCAAAGGGGGCAGACATGTCTAGACAGGCCATGCACATTTACGTATGCTCATTTGTTGTAGAAATTGCCTTCTTAGTTAATAATGTTAATACCAGTCCATTAAGAGAGGTCCCAAAACCTTTTTTAAAACCTGTTTACTTAACATTAAAAATCTGATGTTGCGCAGCCCAGTTCGACAAGTCCTTTAAAATAAGAGCCGCAAAGATTTTTCCCATAGAATCAATAAGGGCAATTAGGTGATAGCTGTTGGGTTGACTACGAGGCCCCTTTTTATAAATTGGTACCACTACCACTAACTGCCATGACACAGGGACTCTATTAAATTCAATTATTTGTAAAATGAGAGTGTACAGAATCTCAGCCCACAAATCGCAATCATTTTCAAATGCCAAATTTGAAATAGCGTCAGGGCTGCAGGTCCTTTATTTATTTATTTATTTATTTAGACATTTATATTGCGTGCATAACCCAGAGGCATCTGGGTGCTTTTTGCTTAAGAATTGCGGTTATATTCGGTACTTGTAGCCTCAGGTTACAGTCATTGGATAGAGAGGTCACAAAGGTGTCAGATTAAAAATTACAGCATTTCAGATTGCAGATTACAGCATTATTTTACATTAGGTCACAATGGTGCCAGAACTTAGTTTCACAAATAGAACCTTAATGTCTTGAGTGCCCCAGTGGACCAACCACTTGTTGGTTTACTCATAATCGGCAAGTCACTTTATAGTCCGTATAGAAAACAGAGTGGGAGCAATGTTCAGTAATTCCGTTATTCTGCAAGGTCGCTGATGATCTTTCAAACAATTCAAGTTCCTCCAGATACGTTGATTATCATGCTATGCACATCTTAATAACATCTCCTGAGTATGTCTAATATACTTCCCAATTTTATAGAATTTAAGCCAGGATAATGGTTAGAGGGGATATTTATACTCAATATCAATTTGGCATGATCACTCAATGTGCCATGTGTATACCATGCAGTATATTTAGAGCATCTGGTAGACGGACATGAAAATCCAACAAAAAGACAAAATCAATCGTCATATTTGAGAAGGGGCCAAACCAAGTAGAACCACAGTCCCATTTTCCCTCTATATTTCCATTTAAACTAATGCCATTCCAATTTATCATACAAATGACACAAAAATCGGTGTACGATGTCTATAGTCGAACTTGTGCACTTAGGCAAGTGAGACAAGAGAGACTGCGGCTGTGGACGTAAACCACCCGGGAAAAATACGGAAATAACTGATGAATGAAAAGCTACCTTTGGGGGTGAGCGTTGTTCCAATATAGCAATTACTAGTGTGTGAAGCAGTGTGTTACGTGGCTGGTGGCTGATGGATGGTGCAGGGAGTCCCGGTGCCGTGGATACTGCTTTCTATGTGTGTGGATCACATTATAAGTTAAACACACTATCACCATCATTAGAACGCTTCCTCTGCAATTGCTCCATTATTGGTTGATCCATGCTACGCGGATACTTCGGAGTGTGGGTCAGTGAAATAGACTCATAGCCCGAAACCTTTCTTAGCTTCTGTACCTTGATAACTGATACACTTGACATTGGTGATACTGTTCTGTATTACGTTTTAACAGAGCTGCGGAGTGTGGATTTCAGAACTTAATTTAACACTCATTAATATACCCGGCTGTACGTACACGTGGCTTCTGACTTGGCTACTATTAGTAGCTGACAACAGTCTTCCCTGGTGGGTGGCTCTTCGGGGAGTGGAGGTATATTTATGATCTACGCAGTGGGGAAATCCAAATGGCTCAACAAATTAAACCCAACTATATCTCAGATGCAGAAATGTTGGTAGCACTGAGTCGCCCCTTTCCCAAGCCCCCAGAAAGACATTTGATCAGGAGAAGGTCTTTTGCGCCAGGATGGGAGAATGTGAGGAATTGTTGGAGGTTATCGAGGTGCAGTCATCAGCAGTTCGTTTGCAACTGGCCCCTGTACCCCAAAAAAACAAATACCAAGATAACATCCTTTTTATTTCCCCAAAGAGCACTCTAAATTACAGAATAAAACAATTTTGACGCATGAACGCAGAGGTAAGATCTGTTCTCTTGTGTGGTATAGTGAGTGGGGTGTTGCATGGGACACCTCCGCAGCACACTCGAAAAAAAAAGAAGAAATTAAAAGGACCCAGCTGCGCCGGGTTCCCGATCACGGAAGTGAAAGGGAACTGGCGCCGCAGGGACTCAGCGTGAAGAAAAAGGTAAGTAGGGTATGTTTATGTTGGGGGTGTGGGTGGGGGGTGTTGAGGGTGTGGGTGGAGGGTGTGTCGTAGGTGTGTTGTGGGTGTGGGTGGGGGTGTGGGTATGTATGGTTTGTGTACTTGTGTTTGCATGGGAAATGTGCGAACCATTGAAAATCAGCCGCAGTAGGATCACGTAGATCCGAAACTCGTAAGCGGGTGGTGGACAACTCTCAGTCCATGGCCTCTCAGTGTATAACTTCTGTGGTGAAAGACAGTAACTGTGTGGTAACGTAACAGCAGCAGCATTTTCCAGTGAATCAAATGACATCAGTATTTCTGGTGGAACTTTAATTCCTGATTATGTTGTGTTATCTACAGTGGGCGGCTCTGCTCCTTCTCCGGCTGTAGTTCCCACATTGGTCACTCTATCCAAGTCCAATGACGAGGTGATTTGTGTTATATCTAGGGCCCCCATTACTATTTTTATTAAATCGGACGTAGAGGTTTTTTATCTTGAAGATAGTGGGCCTCATTACACGGATGGCGGTAAGGGTTTACCGGTACCGGTATGGGTACCAGTGCCGGTAAACCCTTACCGCCTTACTACGAGGTCCCTTTGTGGGACCCTACCTTAACGGCTGGTTTTACCAGCCGTTAACGACGGGACCCGCAAAGGGACCTAGGAGGTAATTACGGTACTGCAATTAGCGGTACCGTAATTACCGCCTTCCCCATTCCCATTGAGCCCTATGGGGGCAAAAATGCGAATGGGGAAGGGCCATGGTGAATGGGGAATTACCGCCCCCACACACCTTGGAATAGGGCGGTAATTCCGCCATTCACCATGGCGGACTTGGTTAAATACCGTCCGTGTAATGAGGCCCAGTGAGTCTATTATACCTGCTATTGTGACTTATACATAAAACAAAAAGCAAGGGAATCATTCCTCGCCAGTTAAAGTTACCTCCATCAAAACAGTTTTGGGACAAAATGTCGATCTCCAATCGGATGCTGCCATTAAAACACAGAATTCCCAAAAAGTGTTCTTTACCGAATGGGCAATGGGATGATGGTGTTCTACAATACAGTCTGCGGGGAGTTTGGGGGGGCCTCAGCGATCAGAGCCCACAAATGATGGTATGCCCCCGATAGTAAGAAGGGAACCAGGACCCCCCTTGTTATTTGCATATTTCAAGTAACTTTGGGTCTCACCCTAAGTTACTAGGGGAATCCAGACGTAGACCCCTTGCTCACTATTCTTAGAGAACCACACCTACACCCTACTGATGAGGTTCAACCAGACCGAAACACGTGTCTGGGGTTGCTGTTGGTACTCTTGTTCAGAGGAGAATTGCCTATCATTTCGGTGCTGGACTGCCGCAGGGCAGGTCAAAGACTGATATGTTTGGGATATTTCTTTTCTGTGAAAGATAGTGAACTTAAGACTCTGGGTAAGGCTCTTGTAACCAGGACTCATGTCTGGCAGAGAGTCTCCCAGGACCCCCCTTGTTATTTGCACCAGATTTGAGTATAGGGTCAGAGGGCCCTTCATTGGGAGGTGGACATTGGGTCTGTTGTATCCACTGGCACTGTGGGTTCTATGGAAGCCCAGGTTGCACTTCGGGGGCAGGGAGTGGCTTTGATTCCCTCTTTGGTTAGGTCTCTTGATACAACTCTGTTGGAGACTAGCAAGGGTTCTGTTCTGACATAAGTGCCCTCTTTTGGGCCTTTAACATCAGTTCCCGTTCAGCTGGAAGAGGGTGGTCGTGAGACGGAATTTTTGTTTAAATCCCTGAGTATCCCAGACCGGGATGAAACAGCTCCTAACCTGGACTCTAAGAGACAGAAGACATACACCCCAAAGGGTAGATGGATGTGGTGACCCTAGAAATAAGGTGCATTCTGAGAGGTATCCTATAGGTCTGATCACCCTATTGAGCGGTAGAGCACAGGGTACACAAAGTGTAATTAATGCTCATATAAAAAAAGAATTAGAATAATAAGCAAAGTCGGTCTTCGATTAACTTTGAGGATTCTCTTTATGTAATTTTATTCGAAAGCATTTTACCTGAAAACAAAATGGTCACACTGAGATGAACTGAGATTTTGCATATACTTTTAGAGATGTCAAACCTTTCTGGAATTTCAATCAATGATATGCAGCGGATTGATTTTATTGATCGTCAGAGGACAGAATGTTCAATCGCAGTTTCCAATTCCAGATTTGTGTTTTATTCCATTATAAAGGAAAGAGAATATCAGAGTATATGGTTTTAACCTCTCACGCTTTAAGGGAGAGTATAACCAAGTAAATGATGAGAATGGGATGGAGAGAGAACAGATGCCGCAGGCTGAAATCCATTATTTGAAACATAAAATGGAGTCGTCCGAGACCACTAACAACTTGTCGTGGTTGGTGAACGCAATGCACCATAAAGTAGTTTATTCTGTTGACTGTCCAGTTTAAATTGCTATCATAGACTACGAGGGGCCATGGGCATCTGTTCTCCTTACCGAATTTAGGTCAGAAACTTCAAACCTTTTTGATTATTGCTTTACAGGAAACCTGGTTAACCAAGCCCCCTTCTTTTGACAGTTATGACGTCTCCTTCCAGTCCGCTAAACATGGATCTGTTGGCCGCACTTCGGATGGATTATTAACATTTATTAAATCTTCCAGTACAATCGAAGTTGTAAGGTCCTATGACGTATGTTTTGGAGCCATGGCAACGCACGTCAGGTCACTGAAACTGGAGCCACTCAACCTTTTAGTTATAAATGTTTATTGGCATGATGTGGTTGGAATCCTAGATGACATATTAAACTGTCTCTCGCAGGGGAGCTCTGGACTTCCGAAAGGTCATGTAATGTTGGCTGGGGATCTAGAATTCAGATTGTGTAAATGCTGAACATTGGGAAGAGATTGGTAGGCAGAGAGTGTGGAGCAAAAACAAAAAGGGGAATAGAAGGCGTTGGTTGTCTTGCTTGGATAGTTTCGGTTTATCCATCTTAAATGATTGCTTCAGTGCCCCTGCATATGCTGATGGACAAATGACAACTCGTGTTCTACTATCGATTATGTTTTCATAGATGAATGGTTGTCCTCGAGATGTACTAAATTTGAGGTCGCTTTTCCGTCCCATTGCGACCATGCCATGTTAGAGGTCTCTTTCCATATTTACATGGGTGTAGGGGTACAGCAAGTTAGGGGTTCAAGTGAACTGCGAGTCAATTCTGCTGCAATTGGATTTTTTGGAACGCTTCTGCGGTATATTCTCTACTTGTCACCTATCTGAGCTCCACATCTGAGGAATGGAACATTTTGAAAATGAGGAAGACGGGCTATCCATCAACATGTATATAACGCAGATGTGGTTACATTGAAAAAAGACATGATCAGTCAGTTGAAGAGGGTTGCTACTATTTCCTTGGAGGACAGGCAGGGGGGATTAGAAAGATACGTCAGACTTATACAAACTGGTTGCACCAGTCACATGCTAAACGGACGCTGGAGGATGCAGAGGCAATGTTACATTGTTTAAAGAATAAAACTACTAAGGCATTTTGGCGAATTATTAATGCCAGAGATGTGACGCAATCCAATGCACAAATTAATGAAGTGTCTGAATCTGCTTGGGTGTCACACTTCAGACTGGCATTTGTAGAACATGCTGGGGTAGAGAGTTGGCCCCGATCATTGACTGGAAATATCTATAATTTGAATCCTCAGGATTTTGGGCATGAAAAAGTACATGAGGTGTTAACTAAAATAAGTGCCTCTCGCGCACCGGCCAATAACGGGCTATCACATTTTCTATTTAAATGTGAACTGTTTGCCTGGGCAAAGGTCTTGTTTGGTTACGGGTGTGTTTCCTGCTACGTGGTCTACTGCTCATGTAGTCCCGATATTCACAAGAGGGGATAGATCAAGTCCTCTTAGTTACCAGTCTATTGCGATTCTGGATGCTAACAGCAAAGTGCTTCAATACTGCTGTCCCATTTAGAGTCCTGGGTTGACAATACTAGGAGATTAGGAAAATGACAAACGGGATTTCGGCCGAAGATCGAAACATCGTTGAATGGCCTCAATGTGAATTAGTTGCAGCATTTAGCTTTAGGGGGAAATATGATAGTATATATGTTTCTTCACTCGATCTCACTGCAGCATTCGATGCAATGGATCATAGATGGTTATGGTCTAAACTACACTCATGGGGCATTCCCTCTGGCTTGTTAAAATTAATTATTGGATTGTATTCCAACACATATATTCAAGCCACCTGAATCATTCTGGAGACTTATCAAGGAATATCTTGACAGCCTAGGGGATCTAGCGTTGTGTTCTTGCACCCTGCCTGTTTAATTTATACATGGCTGATATCGATGACCATCTGAATCCTGCAGCTTTTGTTTCTCCTAAGCTGCACAGTTTGATATTTCGTCGGTTGGCCTACGCAGACGACTATCTTTTATTTGACTGTACCGCTGTAGACCTCCACCATTTACTTAACGCATTCATGAACTATGTGGAAGACCATGCCCTGAAGGTTAATCCTGGAAAAACGAAAGTTATTCAATGCACAGAACATAGGAATGAAAGTATGTTTTGCTGGCATATTGGGGATGGTGTGGTTTCTAATGTAAATTCACTGACTTATTTGTTGTTTTTGATTATCTCTAAGCCTAGTTTGCTAAGCTTCCATTTGTGGTCCAGAAATCGAGCCTTAAGCTTGTCTAGTCAGCTGGTTAAGGTTGATTCGAAATTTGGCAATTTCTCATTCATGCCTGTGATTCGTTACAATGAATCTTAAATTGTGACTAAACCATTGTGCAGAATTGAGACTTATCCACTTCATGTGTTGGATTACTTACCTGCTCTCAAGGCAAAGATATCAAAAAGAACCATAAGATTACCATATTCTCTCCCAGTTGATGCCATCAGATACGAACTGAGGATTGTTTCATTAAGAGCAAGAGCACATCTGAGGTTTTTATCATTGTTGCGCAAGATTTTATGTCCAGCAGAGAAATCCTTATACATGGACTTTAAACTTATCCATCAAGAACAGAGCTGTATCTGGATTAAAGCCATCAATGAACTATGTACAACTAGTCTTTACAATATGTGTAGCTCTTTAGCAGAATTAGTAGGATTTACATTAAAAAAATGAATACAAAAAGCTCAAATTACTAAATCGCGAAGCCCACTTGTTTGCATTTTGTAATTGGAACTTTTTGGATTTCGGTTGTTTGTCTCCCGCTAGGCATCTGATGTATATGGGGACACCCCTGCAACCCCTGCAGCCCATAATACCGAACTAGTGGAGTGGGGGACACCCCCGCAATCCCTGCTCGTCTTGTTTGTTATTACAGAATACAATCTTTTATACCAGGCTGAATGCGTACTAAGTCTGCATTCAACCTTTTTTCCTCTCTATTTTGGGGGTAAACCTGAATTAGTACATACCCCAGCGAAAGTGAAACTGGGCCTCATTACAATACTGGTGGTCCGGAAACAAGGGTGCTGGTAAGCATACCGGCACACTTGATTCCAGACCGCCACACTACGAGTCTGCCTGCCGGAGCCACTGCGCCTGACAGGTCTGACACTGCTGGGTGTAGAGGCCACTGTAGTCAGAGCCATCACGGAAACACCGCCACCGTTCACAATGGTGCCGGTGCTTCCGTGAACCCATTCCTGTGGAAACCCGTTTATCTATCAAGGGACCTGCATGTGAAGTTGAATACAACAACGCTCAGATCAAATGGCACACTTCAGCTCTAAGAGCCAAAATGCACACTCTCACAGGTTAAACAGAGCACTTTTTTACATGGCAGCCCTGAAGGCCTGGAAATCTCTGCCCGAAGAAATTCGAAAGAACAACTTAGTTGCAAACTTTAAGAAAAAATTTAAAACATATCTTTTCAACTAAACTGCTAGCTGCCTCAATGATAACCATGCCCCCCAGTTTCCCACAAGCTGAGCTCCATGCTTCTATGTTTGATTGTTAGTCTTTGTCACGCCCATATGCCTTCGGTTCTGAGGAGCGCGTCATAAATGACATTTTCCGGCACCTAGCTTGCTGGACCGACGGGATGTCCCGGTGGCACCGGAAAGCTAGGTGCCGGAAAATGTTACGAGCCCGGCGGCAAGCCACCGGAAGCACCGGCAGGGTTACCGCTGGACTCGTAATGAGGCCCACACTCCTCATTATCACACTTACAGGGTGAACACAAAATGATGGGAACCTTAGCTCTGTTTCTTAGTGTCTACTCAGATAAATTAACTAGGTCAATTTTCCTGCATTTTCTTTGGAATGTGATTCTTTCCAAGCAAATTCTGGTGAGAATTGGCATGGTACCATTAGATCAAGCATCATGCCGTTTTTGTAATTTGGTTGGCCATTGTGAGACGCTTAAACATTGGTTGATAGCATCAGAGGCACTATCAAGTTTGCAATTTTTGTATTTAAAAATAATGTTATCAATTTAATTCTGGGGATGAGGACAATCAAGTATGGTCTATTTGCTTGACAGGGCGTATTACCTCAATGGTATTTGCAGTCACAGGATTTATCAAATCGCTGAAACTAGATGTGTTGTTTTCTGATTAAGGTCGAATTTGGTGCTATTATGGTGCTACTTTGACTGTGACTGGGGGTTTATGAACTTGATTTCATTTAATTAAGAATAGGATGAATCAGTGAACCTGCATATAGGAGTTCCTTTTATAAGTCTTTTTAAGAATTTGTATTATATTTTAAGTCTGTATTGATTCATTGATGAAATGTGATGAAATTTAATGGTGAATTGAATTTTTTTGTATGTTTGAAATTGTATCTTACATTTCACCTTTCCGTAATGATTTTGTTATTATTGTAATTATGTTTATTGTGTATGATATTATGTCAAAATTACTTCAAAATATGATAAAATAATAATAATAAAAGAAAAGTACATTTTAACCCTCGCGATTCATCCCCTTTCAAGCGACTACAATAGCAATTAAATTCCCCTACACAAAGTATAGGAGCGGAAGGGGTGACTTCATACCAATTTAGTAGAATCTTATCTAACTCCACCATCAATAAAAGATCAGAATTTAGTGATGGATTTAGATATATGTTAATCTGGAGACACTCAGTTTCCATTTCACACCCAGACGCTCTTAAAATTCCTGTCAGAAACACATCAGACATAGAACTTAAAGGGTCAAACTTCCACTTCGAAGAATTCCTTGCCATAATCATAAGACCCCCAAAAGGCCACCATCTTCGGCCTTTCTTAGCTTTTTTTTATTATGACAGAAAAGCCATCCAAAACCGGTGGGTCAAGCAGTAACGTTTCTTGTAAAGCAATGATATCATATACTTGCAGCTTCTGCCATTCATTAAGTCTTAGAAAGCTGTTATGACCCCTGTTATTCCAATTGAGGATTTTGGTCAACAAAGCATTAGAACCCGGGATGGCACCCTGACCACTCTCCTGAGGCACTTGCCGCCCAGACCCAACTACCTTGATTATTTGTGCAGTGTTGATACTCAGAGACCTGCCTCTGTCCCAAGGTGTCAAACTTACATAACATATTCCCATGAGAGTTGACTCGTACATCTCTTTCCCTCTCACCTTTATTGGACTGATTACCCCAATTTGCAATCAGAGAGCCCACCTTCCTACCCGTCAGGCTCCCACCAAGGTCAGACCGATCAGGTACTATAGTCATTGTAACATCATACCCCTTCAAAAGGAAGTCTTCCTGGGCTGCTAATTTTAAATCCCTTGTAAGTTCAGTACAGATGAAAACCTTACATTCATTCAAATAATTCACACCCGGAGAGAAACCTGTCTCATATCGTCTGACAAAATTCTAATCAGAGATGATACAACTTTTAAAATGCTTATTACTCTCCTCCTGTTAAGGGGATATTGAATTACATCTTTAAGAACAGTGGGCAAATTTACACCAAATGCATCTTGCTGTCTACAATCACCATCCTTTATCCACCTGCCCCACTTCTCATTACATCTCGAAACATCCTTGGCAACCCTACTGAGTGGGGCTTTGTCCCTTTTAACTGTTTCTTTCCCAAACATAGAGAACAATTGATTTCATAGGACAGGAAGCTTAAAATAAGTGATTGGGTCCAAGCCCGCATCTCAAACCCTTTCCTTCATTTCTTGAGCAGGAAAGAGTGAGCTAGTATTCTCAAAGACTGAGGACACTACACACAAGGGCCCTTCCACCCCACTCTGTGTATATAAATGACATCTTATATCAGTAAATCCTAATTTAGTCTTTTTCCTTTAGTGGTCTTTTTCGTTTTTGCTGCCGTTTTTCCTTCTGTCGGAGGTCACACCCAGGCCCTCAAAAGGGCTGTCTTGAATTGGCTCAGCGATAAAGGACAGGTCTGACATTAAAGTGGTCTCCTCTTGTTCAGGGACTTCTGCTCTGATAATAGCCGTCTCTGACCTACTGGTTCAACTGTCTTTACCATATTTAGAAGTTTCTCCTCTCTTTCATTGACTGCTCGAAGTATATTATGAAGACATTTTCGAGAACCTTGCTTCTTATTCCTTGAGTCTTTCGGCTGATATTTAGATTTATGTGATTTTTAATATTCAGCAGCAGCCGTCTCAAATCTCCTTGTTTCCAATTCAAGCACTGTGTGTGTCTGAGTTCTAATTACTATAGGTTCCTTACAAATGAGAACTGCCAAGCTCATTTCACTCACAACCACAGTCAACTTCATTCTGGATATCTCCTCTCTGATTTCCAACAACGTGCCCATATTCAACTGAACATCTGAATAGACAATATTGTATATCGGGACCAGGGCTTGGAGAACCAAATTAAACGCTGACATGGCAGTCCCACTCACTAGTGAATTATTTCCAGGAATTGGATCCAATAGATTCTCCGTAACAAGTCTCTCTGCCACATTTTGATACTCTCTTGCAGTGTCTTCCAAAAACTGATCATCCCCTGCCTCCACATTGGAATGGGCAAATAAACAGGGGGAGCCACTTAAGTTGATCAATGGGTCTCCACCTCTTCAGTTCCCGCCTCCAAATCCAGATAGGCATTACATAGAGTTTTATTGGTCATATTTAAATCTGTGTTAAGATTTTCAGCAGTTCCTATCTCGGACTGCAAAACTCTTACCAGCGAGGCATCAAACCTATCCTTTGATGATTTTGTACCTTGTTGACATTCTTGTCAAAGCCCGCCATCCATGCCCTGATTTCCCTCACCCCCATTCACATCAATCCAGACCCCAAAACCCAGGAATTTCTTTAACTGTAGCACTGCACTATATGATCTAATGGGAGGCAGCGGTTTGGCGTTGGGAAAATAATCTGTCATTTTACCTTTCTCACCCAAGTGCTCTTCGTGTTTAGCCTCTGCAATGGCTTTCGCCATTTCATTATCCAGAGACGTGGGTACCGGCGAAGATTAAAATGACTACCTTCATGCAATATACCTTTGTTTGGCTCCCACTGCGGAGTAGTACAGCTGCCAAATGTTTATAACTCCAGAGACGTTTCAGCAGGTCTTTATAAAGAAAGTCCACTTGTGATCACTGTGAGGCTGAAAACAAAGAGCCCAGGGCTCCAGGTCACTGAGGTCCCGCGGACTGCAAACTGCCAAATAAAACACTTCTGCACACTTTGCACGCTTTGCGGAAGTGGTGTTTTGAAAGGGCAAGGATCCCTTCCTCTCTCAGCTCAGGTCTCTGTCTCCAAATCGCTGTCAACACTTCATACAGAGTGACCTGCAGACTGCCAGATAAAACACTTCTGCACACTTTGCGCACTTTGCAGAAGTGGTGTTCTTAAAGGGCAAGCAGCCCTTCCACTTCATCTCTGATCTCCACCTCCAAATCACTGTCAACACTTCAAAAAGAACAACCTGCAGACTGCCAGATAAAACACTTCTGCATGCTTCGCGGAAGTGGCATTTTTAACGGGCAAGCAGCCCTTCCTCTCTGGGCTCCAGGCTCCAAATCGCCATCAACACTTCACTCTGTTGTTTAATTGGATTGCATGGAATATGCAGCATTCAAGTGAAATGGTCCAAATTGCCCCTATTGCCTACTTTTCATCCTGTTGAAACTCCAAATACAGATAGGTCTATGTTTTCGGATGGAGAACATGTAAAGCCAATGTAGAGTTACAGCCTTTGAAGGATGATGAAGGTTTGTGTTGTGGAGCAGTTCAGCGCACGACCCGGGCCTCTGTGTCCCGTGCAAGAGTCAGTCTCCCAGTGCAGCATTGAACTCAGTGTGGGTTTCAAACCGACTACGGTTGACACAGTGGGCAGAGACAACAGCCATTTGGGAGTGCCAGGAGGTCGGGTGCAGCGTGTCTCCCTGGATGGACTATGAATAAAAAGGCACTGAACTTACCTCATTGTCTGTGCTTCCTTCATCCTTCACACCTATTGCCCCTGCAACAGTTTACTTCAATGGAAAGTCTAGTGAACTCTACTGGATGCTTTAGGCTTGTTAGGAGCATGAAAATGAGTTGAAGGTTATTTAATCCTCGAAACGTAGGGGAGTTGAAGGTATCCTCTTGGGTAGTCTTCTATACTTCCATCTAAGCATATACCCTCGGACAATGCCCTCACACAGTTTGCCCTTGTAGCAGGCAGCACGATTGGCATTGATTCTTTATTCCCACTCACACAGAAAGATAGGAGCAACCCTTAAAAGAATTATTGAAAGATGAATATAGAAGGATGTGTGTGATGGAGAAACATCTTTATTGATACGATAAGCAAAAGTACAAAAAGTGGTTAGAGGAAAGGAAACGGATATATGTAGAATTGTGGGTGACATGGTACGTGTTAGGAATGACATCCGCCATTAACTCACAATTTGAAATCAAATTCATGCAACAGATGTTGTAAAAACTGGAATATCTCATTGTGGCAGAACCCGAATAGGATTAGGGTTCAAAGTGAAATCAATGTAAAGCTCACAGCATTTGCCAGGAGGATAGCTTAGGGGCAATACACTTGTCTTGGAAACAAGACAATGCTGAGCAGCCCGGGTTCAATACCCAGTCCCACACTAAGAGGCTGGAATCTGGAATAAAGCACTATATAAACAAGCTATTTAATTGTTTTACATTTGTAGAGAGTTTAGATTCCATATGTCCTGTACAGCTGGTTTCAGGAAGGGCGACAAATTTCCCCCAAAAATCATCTGGGTGTAGATTGCATGAGTAATCCTTTTCATCACTAAGAACGACCAACATCTATTGAGCCACATCATCTTTGTGGGTATGTCAATTTTTCCCTGGACCACTACTAAACATTAGTTGGTCACCAAGAGTAGATTTCCCATCACTGCCATGACACTACAAAGCATCAGCTTCAGGAGGTGAGACTGCCAACAACTAGAACTGGGGCATTCCAGGTTTTGAGTAACCCAGCATGAAGTTGAAAGTCAACCTAACCCCAACAAAAAATCCTGGTGATGCTGGCACTGCAACCACATGTGCATTTAGGTTCCTGCACTCCACAGTCCCTTCATCATAGGTCCAGGGGAGCCCGACAAATGTGTGGACTTTACATGAATTACAGTGCTGTTACAAATTATTTTACATTGCAATTCCAGAGTCTGTAAACTCCTGGATATTTTGAAAGCATTCTTCCTTATCTTCTCTCAGTGCTCATCATCCAAGGTTTTACCTAATTCTTTTTCCCACTCCCTTTTTGCGGGTGCCAGTCTCATATTTCTCAGATGTTCATAGAATTTATAAAGAACTTAGATGAACTGCTTGGCGGATGTAGCCAATGCTTTCTCAAGCTTAATAAGGGGTCGACTTCCTCCCTCAAAATTTGGGGGTCTTCAACTCCCCAATCCTGAGCTATCAGTAGTGTGCTCTCTCTGACAGGCAAAAGTCGGATTTGCCTGGCAGAAAACGTTTAATTTTCCCTTCTTGGAATAAATTCCCCAGATTGGAGCATCCTCCTGTAATCCAGTCCGAAAAGGATTGAAGGTGCTAGGTCGAATGGCGTCCCTCCCATTCTACAACCCTCTTCTCAGATTGTGAGAGTAAGCTTTGTTGCTCAATGAACACCCTAGCGCCAAGGCTGAAATCATGGAGGGAGCCACGGTTGTCTCCAGATGTGAACACCTGCCACTGATTGTTCCATCAACCTACACATTTGGTCAGATTGCTCTTTCATCCATTCGACCAAGATGCTTTTCTCAGCAGCCAAATAATATTTAATAATGTCAAGCAATCCACAGTCCCCTCACTGCTAGGCTTAAACAGAGTTGTTTTCTAGAACCAACCTTTTTCACCAGCCCTTATAAAATTCATAATCATTCTTTGCATGAATTGCTTATTTGCTTTAGGATCTAAAATGAGCAATTAAATAAGGCGTGGACATATATTTATTTTGACAATGCAAAACTAGCAAACCAGCATACCGATGACCCTTTTCAATTCAATAAATATTGTTGAACTGCTGCTGTCTGGGTAGGTAGCCCCCTGAATTTCCCCAAATTTCCCATTAAGGATGTCACCCAAATATTTAATTGTGCATTTAGCCCAGGGGCAAAGAAATAAATAGATCCTTCAGAACTCCAATTCTGGCCTTGGTGATATCTGAATTTAGCCGTTCAGATTTTGAGATGATGACCCTGAATTCTGAGACTTCTGGAAAGCTAGCAATCATGATTAGTAATTCCAGACGTATGTTTCAGAATGGGTGATTGGCAATAGGACATCATCAGTTAACAGGCTGATTCTGTTCTCAGTTGATTCCCCCAATATTTTATTCCCTCAGATATCTGTTGCAGACGGCTCCATTAATAACGAGAACAAGAGAGGTGAGGGTGGCATCCCTTTATTGTTCCTCTGCGCACACAGAAGAATTCAGTCAGTGTCCCTTTAACACTAATCCTTGCCCTTAGATACTAGTAATTAGCTAGTATAATTGAACATATTCTAGTTCCAAACCAAAATTTGTGACAGACCTCCGTCATGTATCTACAAATGACCTGATCGAATGGCTTCTTACAATTGATTGCTACCAAGACAGATTTGATCTTGGATCTTTGTGCTTTTTCAATGTGATGGAGTATTCTTCAAGTATTATCAAATGCATTTCTCTAATAAACGAAACCTGACTGATCTTGGTCTAACCATAATGGCATGATTTAGCTATAATTTCATCATGCTAAACAGCTTTGCATCTTAATTAATTAACGATATCGCCCTACAAGATGAGCTTAATGATTAATCTTTACCAGCCTTTGGTATTAGGGACATATGGGTTTCCTCTATTGTATTGAAGCTGAAGGCTGATTCCTAGAAAAATGTAAGAGCTTCATCATGTGTTTAATATAATGTGGGGACACAGTTTTATAAACCGTCATGGCTTTGTGTGGCTTAAAATCTTGATGGCTGGCTATATTTTGTCTGCTGTCATTGCCTCATCAAGCTCCACTTTTTGATCTGAGGTTAAGCTTGGTAGGGACACTTTCCCCAGATATGCAAGGGCTCATCTAAACATAGTTTCTGAAAGACGTAGTGGAATTCTGTATGTTTACCATCTTCTGAGTATATATCCAACCTATCATTGTTTATATTTTATTTATGTGTTCTATTAGTTTGGGTTTTAAGTTGTCTAGCCAACCTTGTCCCTAGTTTTTGTTCATATTTAAAAAATGTAGGTTTTGCTTTCAGCCATGTGTTCACCACCCTGACCATTGGAAAAATGTTTAATTGTCCCTCGTCAATGCATACGTTAGTTTAAAAAAATGGATTCGCTGAGTTTGCAAATCAGACTGTTCTTGATTTGCAAACTTACCTATTTGATACACAATGTTTTCTAATTATTCTTAATGCCACAGAAAGTTATTTGTATCCAGGAAATAAAATGAGCAACACTACCCCTTGTGCCATCTAATATAAGACATTGAGATGTGTGTGTGTATGTGTGCATGTGTGTCTGTGTCTGTGTGTAAGATGCAGAAAAAAGTACAACAAACCCCACAAATTAAAGAAGAAAAAGGCTCTGAAAACAGTTTTCAGTGCAAGGCTCTGTGCATTTAGGCACATATAGTGTTGTACAGAACAGTGTCACCATATGCTTCATGCCTGCCCCATATGTCTGAATTGTGTGAGATAGGGAAGCTTAGAAATGTCATGTATCAGAATGCTCACATGGTTAGAGCAAAGTCAAAGCTGGTGTCACAGTAGGGAGAGTGGTATGGCAGATGAAAGGGTATTTGTCAAGAGCAGTTGATCCTTTACTGCCATTAATATTAACCATATTTTTTTACTCTCACCTGCTGCCATTGACTGAACTACTAGCAAAGGAAAAAAAAGGTATCCTAAACTTCAGGACACTCCCATCCATTGCACAACTATGTGCTGAAAACAGTCAACAGTTCATACTATGCTGGTACAATTATAGTATTCACCAGTGTGTACAATTTTTATATACTTAAGAATAAAGTTATTAGTCCAAAATACGTGAAATTGCTCAATGTGTTTCTGGATAAGATATCTTCATCAGGAGCATACATTATTTGAACATAAGGAAGATAATACAAAAAATGTATGTTATAATGTTTGTGGAACTATAATATCTCAAAATCAGATCATCTTTACAATGATGACGCTTGCATTAGATTTTGAATTGTTCATTAGGAAAAGTACCTAGGGGGTTAAGTAGACAGAGTCTAGGTTCTAGTTCTCTCAAAGAAAGATAAAAACCTCTTTTGGAAATGATTGTGGTCCAATGTATGGAATACATTTTAGTTTGACAGTATAATAATAAATTCAGGTACCTGAAGTATAAGTGTGAGTCCAACAGTGGATAGTCCAAAACATCTTTTTAGATGCCAATAATGGTAACTGAGAAATAAGCCAATTTTATGTATTAGAGACTAATACGAGAAAAAAGGGTTAAAGAGTAAAAAGGCCAAGCTTCTAAGCAAACATACCCATTATCAATAGATGAAATATTAGCAAAATAAGTTGTTGTCACTGTCAGTTTGTGTTTGTGTCGAATGCCAAAATGAGCTTCAGCGGTGAGTACTTTCTGACTCTTACCTGCTGCTATTGATTGAACTATTGCCTGCGAGCCGTGCAGTGATTACGGAGCATCTAGCTCTTTTAGCCTCTATTTGGCCACACCGCTTTGGCATCACTACAAATACCATACTCGTGCTGAAGCAGCACATACTTTTTGACTCTCACCTGCTGCCATTGTCTCAACTTGTGCCTGGGAGCCGTGCACTGGCTTGCAGGTAGCGGCGTGCCCAGTAAGCTGAAGGGGAGAAAAGTACACAAGAAGCAGGAATGCAAGGAGTCCTGCAGACAAGAAAGTTTAGGCAACAAAGGCAGTGAACAGAAAGGAGCAGGCATACAAGTAAAACAAACACGTTAGGTTCCCTCTTGTGGTGTACGCAGAATGGGGGAAGAGTTTCCCACAGAACCAGAGCCTTCTGAACAGGTTACTATTACAGAGCAGTACTCTGAATGCTCATGGAATGGAGCAGCAGCAGTGGGTTTCTGTGTCTGGACCCTCAGTGACGAACAAGGAAACAGTACGTACAAGACTGAAGCCTGTACGAGTCCAGCAGAAACTGAACAATGACTGCCGCCTGAAACAGGAACCAGCACACCGTTAACAATGACACAAGGTACATATTGAAACGCGACAAAGGAAAGGGGCAGAGATTGCCTGCTGGAACCTCAGCAGCCAAACTCTGAACAAAAGAATTACACAAGGCACAAGTGAAGGCAAGAACTGTAATAGAAATATCCAGGAAAAAGGGAGGAAGTCAAAGTGAGCAAGGTTCAGGACAGAGAACCAGAAGAAAGAAGAAGAAAAGAAAAACAACTAGAATCTAAGTGCTGGGGTAAGGAGACTGGAAACTGCAGACTGGTAACAAGGAACAGTATCTCTGGACCGGAATAACAAGGGTAAGACTGCAGACAGAAAACAAGGACCCACAACTCTGTAGTGGGATAACAAGGGCAGGGCAGAAGACAGATAACAAGGAAACTGTAGCTCTGAAGTGGGATAACAAGGGCAGGACTGAAGAATCAAGGAAGCTAAATCCAGGTAACATGATTAATGGGCACAGAACAAGGAACTGCAGGCAGGGAACTAGATAATTAGTGTTAGAGAGCAAGGGGCTGTAAACAGGGAACAGAGGACTGCAAGCAGGGGAGCAGGGCTGCAGTGTAGGAAGCGCAGAGATGAAGGGCAAAAGGCAGGGGAGTGACGGCAGAGTAGCAGGGCTGCTAGGCAGGGAGCACAGGGCCCTGGAATAGGAGCAGGTTCTGGAAACAACAGGATATGGCAGAAATCAAAGGACAAAAGTAACAAAGGGCTGGGAGTGAGTTTAATGCAAGAGACTTATGCTACTGCAGGCAGCTGCTTAAATACTCACCCGCCCTGTGCAGATGCAGGCTCATTAGCAGCACCTGGAGCAGCACACCTGAACGTAATTGGCCTCCTCCCACTCTGGTCCTCGGTAAGTGAAAGCAGCACTGATCTGAAGGCTTCTGGTGATTGTAGTACTAAGAATCTCTCTCAAAACTCTTGCGCTAACGCACAAGGCTCAGAACAACTCAGCTCCCGCCTACCTAACCAATCGCTTCTCACGGCACACGGCTAATAGACCGTTGAGGCCTGCCCACTCTAACACACTCACAGTACCTAGATGTAAGCTTCAGACTGCTGGGGGATCAAGCTTCCCTGTCCTTGCGGCAAAACTTTCGAACGCGTTACCCTCGTCACTCCGAGCCGAACCCTCCTTCCTATCCTTCAAGAACAAAACCAAACTCTGGCTCCACAAGATTGACTCTGCCTCCACGTCCTAACTAATTCGGCCATGTAGGATCTGATGCCTCTGTCGCTCTCTTCAGTCACCTACCACACCCACCTTACGTAGTTATCTGGTATAAATATCTACATGGCAGTCTGCCATATCTTACAGGTTCTACGGTGTATGTATGTATCAACTTAATTACCATTGTGTCACCTGTTCTGACTTCACTCCACTCAACTTGTTGATTGTACTGTTTGTAACTATTTTTTACTACCATTGTATCACTTGTTGTTCTCCAAGTAACGTTCTTTTGGCTTCTCCCACTTGGGAAATGCTTTGCTCATGTATGTAACCATCTCCTTAAATTATGCGCCCAGATGCCCCGGGGCAAGGTGAGCAATACAAATAAACAAAATACAAAAAACAAATACTGCTGCGTAGGAATAGTCAGGGAATAGGAACTGTCACAAAGTGCATTATGGAAAGTTCCAAAGTCTTGCAAACAAAAAGTATAGACTATGAATAGGTATTGTCCAGGAAGGTTTATGGTGATGATTGAGTACCATATAGTCCACAATGGGTGCCAATGGATGCTCCAGTGGCACAGTAGTGACATACAGTGACTGCAGAGCAGCTTGCTCTTTGAGACGCAATTTGCCCCGGCCCTCTGGTATCACTCCATACACCAGCCTTGCGCTGAAGCGGTGCGTGCAAAGCGTGCCGCGTCACACTGTGACCCAATCGTTCATCGACCAGCAGTCGGGACTTCTTGCAGAAGAAGGTCTGCATGACTACTGAAACCATGGCAGGCTCCATTCCGTGTGGCAAGGAATACATAGTACAAAAGCCAATGACACTGAGTTCAACATCTCACTGTAAAATCTCTTGCACTGAGGCTCCTTACTATTCAAGGGATAGGAGAGACAAACCCATCTCCATGAAATGGAATAATGACTCCATGACAGACAGAAATAAAAACGTTACCACCGACTTTCCTGTAGTATTGGCAGCCAGCACAGACTAGCACCAACTGCCTTGAGAAAGAAATCCAGTCTTATTTGGAATGTTTAGGCACGATATTGACCGATTGTTTAGTTAAAGTACTGGAACAGGGTAATGTTTCTGGAAATGGGGAAGGGCCCAGTCAGACGAGGGATATCATTATAACAAAAAATAAGGAAACGGTGTCTGAACTATTTATCCCAAATAACAGCTCCTTGCAAGGTAAATCAACTTCTGCCAGTCTCAACTCTCTGAGAGCTCCAAAAATGGTCACAGTTAATGACATTATAGTGCACTGCTGTAACTTGTACCTGATTGATAAAAGTATTCTCTGTACACCTGAATTCTCCTTGATGAACTTGACAATATCTGATATAAACCGATCCAACACTGACTCCTATGCCAAGACCAATGAGCAAGATGGCCAATTAGAACTGAACCCCAATAATACCAATAACGAGTTCTCAGGAAACTCAGGTCTATCCAACCAGCAGTTACAAGCGTTCAATAATCTGTTGACCTTACAGGTTAATCTTTGCAAAAATATATTCGAAGAAATAAAATTACACAGATCACAACTGACTAAAATTGAGGAATACTGTATAAACAATGCTCAATACCTTTTGATGCAAAGGGCTGGAACTAACATTGACAATATTAAAGATATCAATAATATTTCCATTGGCATACAAACAGGTCATAAGGTGTGCCATAATGAAATAATGAAGATCCCCTGAGTGCACAATTAGAACCCATTCCTACTGAAACAACACAGGCCGAGCCATTATGCTCATCCACTGCTGATAATTACTGAAAATTACTAGGTGGTGATGCCATTGAACTCATTAATTATACTATTGCCTCTGGTAACCAGATAAAGTTCAAAGGGAAAATAAATAAATCCATGAAGCATAACACTATAGCCAATAGTAAAAATAACAAAGCTACAACTTGGAAAAGGCTATAGAACAAAGGGAAAAGTGAACAAAACAGAAACACATAATTAATTCTAATTGAGAAGACACCATGTTAGCCGTTAAAGATGAGCGGAAATACACTCTCAAAACATGCTGTGGGGGCCAGGGAAAATCTGCTAATAAAGGAAAAAAAAATGTAGCAAATACTCCCGAAATACAAAGACATGTTATCACAAGTATGACACTGACACAATGGATATCATTTGTAAAACCTTTATTGAAAATGTTGGGGTCAGAGAAACTACTATTTGGCTCTATAACTAAGATGTGAGTAGTCTCGACCATCAAACGATAAACTAAACAGTCCTAATGGAGTCCGTCAAATCAAAATGGCCTATGCACACAAAAACCTAATTCCTGCCCTATCTCTTGTACAAAAAGTGTAAAAAGCAGAAAAGTATTCAAAGGAAAAATCAGTGTTCAAAAGAATAAAGGGAGTTGAACTAGCTCTCCTCCTCACGTAAAACCTCATGGAGTAAGGCTTTCCTTGTAGGCAGGATGACACACTCTGGCTCGGTGTCTAACACTCCAAGAAGTTCCAAACCGTGGATTGAGGCCCGCCTGGCCTTCCAGGCTAAAGTCTATTTCTTGACTTTCAAAATTGTATTCCAACATAAAGTTCACAAAGGTCCCCCTCTGCAGGACTCAGACCTCTCACGTCACAGTTCAACACAAACTTCCCGGGGGACTCCCTTCCCCAAGCTTATTGTACTTCAGGTCTCCCTCAATCGTGCTCTGACCCTTTTCAAATGTTGAAGACTTTCGAATGTGTGTGGCTCTTTTTACAGACCACAGCAGGACCACTTCAAGTCAAAGTTCAAGATTCCTCTCGCTTAATTCACTTTTGCTGTTTGTTCGCTTTATAGCTTCAAACAATGTACCTTTCACAGACACTTTCGAATGGTCTACTTCCTTTCGCAGGACTACTCTGTTACTTAGTATCACTGATCTTACAGCTGCCTTTTACTTCAAAGTTCATTCACAGGTCTGCCTTTCTTTGCGTCTCATCCACACGTGTGTAGCCTTCACTTGTGGTATAATGTTGCTACTTAATTTGCTTTAACACACACCAGTCTCTTAGGTTGCTTGCCAACTCACCGGCTGTGTGCGCTTCTTTCTTGTTTTGCTATTTATAATTCAAAAGTCAAGGTTAGTACCACAGCCTTGGCCTCCCCTCCCCAACTCTGCTGTTAACCTGTGAGGGTCACTGGCATCCTTGAAACACAATGCAATCTTCACTTGTGGGATCTGGCTTTTTCCATGTGTCTTTCATGGTCTGTTGGAGGCAATGACCTCCAATAGGCAACCCTTGGGGTTTTCGGCTCGCTGCTCGCGTCCCTTGGTCCATTGCTCTGCTCCAGTAGCTGTGCCATTGTCTCAGAAGTTCTGCTCGTACTCGTGATCCATCTTGCTCAGAGTGTGTCTTTAGGTGTTGCCTTTATCCGTGTGAGGATAGCTAACTAGTATCAGCTGTATGCACTAAGTGTAAAGTGCCTGACTTTGCCTGACCCGATTAACAGGACATGTCCAGTACAATGTGATAGAGTTAGTCTGGTTACTCTCAGTCGCCCTCTTCCTCGGCCCAGTGTTTGTGTAAAAATGGGTGGGGTGGCTGGCACTTTGGAAAATCCTTCAAAATAGGATGGGGCAGATGACCAAAAAAGGGGGGAATACCGCATTTGACCATCGGCTGTCTCACCCCCACTCCCGAAGACCCCTCACCCATATGATCCACCCCAGGAACTGGATCCCAAATCAATGGTCGTGTCATGGCCACCTGGATGAAAAGTCCTTGAGGACTAGCGGGTGACACAACCTGTGGTTTCTCACACCACCCAACATGGACAAAATGGATATCTCGTAGAAAAAGCAAACAACCATTGCCACTATAGAGGCTGGTGACGATGATACATCGGCTTGGAAAGACAAACAAACAAAGACTGCATATCTTCAGAGCTAGATTTGGCTTGCCCTCAGGTTAACAGCAATTTCCAAGGCCCACTTAACATCACCATCAGCAACTCAAACTCCAAGATAAACACTCATACCTCAACCAACTATTATACTGTGAAAGGGCTAGCAGATCTCAACTACGGATGCAATGACAATCTAACGATGGTCATTAGGTGTAATGATTCCAGCCACAATTCAGATAGTCACCACACATAATGCCCAATATGGGCCTCGGAATTTGCTGTTATAGCCCCGGCGATAATACTGCTGAGGTTAGTGCCCGACTAATTCTATAACATGCAATCTTATTTCTAATCAAA
Source organism: Ambystoma mexicanum (assembly GCF_040938575.1). Classification (NCBI taxonomy): domain Eukaryota; kingdom Metazoa; phylum Chordata; class Amphibia; order Caudata; family Ambystomatidae; genus Ambystoma; species Ambystoma mexicanum. The sequence goes on from NC_090923.1 coordinate 528,161,869, forward strand.
TGTCAAACAGATTGCATGTTATAGAATTAGTACATATGATTCCACAGCTCAGAGACCTTAGCTCTGATGACATCGATATTGTGGATCCCTCAGAAGACACTGAGGGCCTCATCACAAGTCGGGCGCTAACTTCAGCTGATTCATTGTATATTTTATCAACAGTGAGGTCCGTTCGTTAGTGTTGTCCTACTACGACACATTTTTGTGTTTAGGATACCACTGTGACTACTACAGTACTTGTGATAACAGTGTAGTGGGTAAGACACAACAAAAACAATCTAAGGAGAACCACTGCTACACTAAGGAGGACATCCGTACAGGCATACATATTACATTGGATGATAAAAGGGTGGTACAAACAGGGTGCGAAATTGAGGGAGCTGGGAGCTATTTGGCTCCTTCTTGTGGCCTATGAGAGCCTGGTTAGCTTAAAACCAACAGCTAGCAGGAGCGACTATTGGCTGCCCAGGATAATTGGTGCCTTACAAACGTACATATGTGACATTAACCTTAAGTATTTTAGAATGCTTATAAAGAAGAATGTGGGCACACCTAACACACATTTAAACATAATGAATCATACAAAATGGACAAAAAGTGAATGTGTGCATCTCATGTGGAAGTTAGAATTGCGGTGCATGGGTACTTGCTCCTGGTTCCTCTGCGGTAGCTCCTGTGTACTGTGTGAGGCCTCATAGCCAGGAGCTGGTTTTAGTTCCTGCTCATCGAATCTTAATGTCGAACCCTGTATAAATAATAACACCTGGCCCACCTCGACACTACAGTTTTTGAAAATATGGAATGGAACTGGCTTGCTTCAATATTACCAATAAAGCCTAAGCTAAGTTCCTAACATTAGGAAGGCTGTAGGAGAGATACAATGATCATCCTGGATCACCATGTGACACTCCCACTTCACTGACAATGGGGGGTTAATTGAAGAATGAGAGACTGTTGATGTTATTGCATTACAACAAACGTGGGCCACGGAAATGTTTGTTTTCGATGGACGCAATACGATACAACAAAAGGTGCTAAAAGGTGACTTGGGTCGGTCAAAGCGAGGATTGGTTGTGATGTTCTGAACATATACTTTATAAAGGAGATTACAACTCCTAGTAGCTCTGAGCACATTCTGGCGGGTCTAATCACAGGAGTAAGACCATGTGGAAAATGCCCTCAAATTCTCATGATAACCATTTATGTCCTGTCTGGTTCTAAACATACTGCTTCAAATAGTAAGGCTTTTATTGAGCTACTGGAGTCTGAAGAGATTGATTGGAATGACACTGCTGCAGTGGGAGTTGGTGATTTTAATGTGAAAATGCCAACGGCCATGAGCTGCAGCAACACTGAGATGATTGATTCTCTGTGACAGATTCCACATGGCTCTCTACAACAAAACACTGTTGATAAAAAAGGCAGAAGATGGTGCAGAATACTGATACCATTAGGCCTGTGGCTGGCCAATGGCTATAGTACTGCAGACATTCCAGGGAGTTGTACCAGAATCTTGGGCACCTCAACAGTATTTTGGACTATATATTTGATAGCGGTTCGGATTTTGACCACATATGCAATATGAGCAACAATGTTGGGGACGCGAGCGATCAGTACCCTATCAGCATTAGCTGGGCCTGTGACCAGGCTAGGGAAGTGAAATACGATATAACAAAGGAGATTGAGATCAGTCAATCAGCAAAGCATCTGAAATGGACTGTTGCAAATATGGATCCCATGAATGTATGGGCAGAGGCACTGGGATTAAAACTCCTTCATGTTGCTCATCATCCCTTTAATAATGGATTGTACATTGACGCCTTTCAGACCTTCATAGCGACCCTTATTACATCACCAAGAAGCTGTTATAAAAGGAATACCCTACGATACAAACAAAGCAGACCACATAAACAAAGGTTTAAATACTTGAGGCATTAATCTAATTCCAGCACGACCAGTGAAGAATTGACAACTGCCTGTAAACACAGGAAAGGGGTATATAGGGACTGGTTGAAAATCTATAAAAACACATATTACATAAACAGTGGCAGTAAACTTTTCATATTCTAAAAAATAATAATGCTAGGCTGTTCTGGACTCCAGTATATGGTGACAACCCTGCATCGAATCTGGATGTTGGTGCATTTAAGCAGTGATGGGAAAGGTGTATTGCTGACACATTACAGAAACAATTGAATTCTGTTATTGACATCAATCTCCTGGCAAACTGGCAACTATTAGTCCAAAAGCAGATATTGCGGCTATACTAAAGAGGCAAAACAATTCCAACTGCTCCAGGTCCTGTCGGACTATGCAACACGTTGCTACAAACCCTGTATACTTTGGAGTCAGCTATATCTATTATTTAGAACTATCAGCCAAAACTGGCTAGGGTATGCGGACAACCCTATAATCATTGATCGTACATAATCTGGCTCAAAAAAGTAAATTACTGCACTGGCAGAATATACTAAATCACATTCACTGGTTGTTAATAAAAAACAAACAGAAAATAATGATTTGTAAAGGTTCCAACAAAAATCGAAAATACACCTTGTATATTGATTGTGGTGGAAACATAAATACTTGGATGTTAATATAGGTAGCAAAATGTACCTGGAAAGGACACATGAAGATGATAAAATCAAACATAACCCAGCATTTTAGAGCTTTTAGCTCATTAAGGTGCCAACATTGTGGCTACACTGTCCAGCCACTAATAGAGTTGTACACGCTTCAAATTTAGGAGCACAAACAAACTAAGCGTCTGTTAAATCCGGAAAGCTACTTCCTTAAGGAATTGTTTTTCTGTGATCTGGGCCTGCCAGTTGAATTCATCGAGGCAGAATCCGGTTCTCTACAATTTCTACTGATTAAGAAGAAACTTTGCCTATCAAATATGATTTACTGTTCCATGGATAACACTTTATTACATAAGCTATATCATGCATTTACTACATCCAGGAATGGATACACTACCACCACCATGGCACAAGTAGATAAAGAGACAGTGGCCCTCATGACGATCATGGCAGTCTGGGAAGTACGGTACCTGTGAGCATGCTGGTACTGTACTTCCCGGACTGCCATACTACATGCTCTGCTCGCGGGAACCGTTTCACCTGCCAGGTTTCTCCTGGGGGTGTAATGGCACCCGCGAGCAGAGCACATCGGATGCACCGGCACACTCTGAATGTGCCGGTGCATCCAAGGGGCAGAATGGGGATGGGGAGGCCCTTGATTCCGTCACCCAAAAATGGACAATTACCGGGTCTGCCTAACTCGGCCTGACCTGATTCTTGCCCATTCACGGGTGCCGGAAAAAATGCAACTCTGTTTTTAACGGCACGGCTACCACCAGAGTTGTAATGAGGGACAATATATTGGCCAATTGCAATAAGATAAATATCTGGGATACAATGGATAAAGCAGCTAAAATTGAGCTGAAGTGCCACATGATTTAAGCACCAAATCCACCTCTGAAGAATATCTACCCTTTCTACCAGAACTGGGAAATATACCCAAATATGGGACTGAATTTCCTAAAAAGAGGACAAAAAGAGATTATACAGATCTCAGGTTTACCAGGATCGCTATGCTTGATGTCTTAGGTACATGGACTAATGGAGGCTGTCGTCTATATACTGTAGGTCACATTGAAACACTTAAACATTTGCTGCTATCTTGCAGTGATACTAATAGGTTAAGAATGCCATTTTTCCCTGAATATCACACGTCATGTATAGCTGCAGAAACTAAAATCCAGGTATGGAACGCATTAATTACTGGTGATGATTCATATATAATATATACAACTATGTGCTACTGGTATGAGATCAGTGCAATGTTGACTATGTTTTAAGCATACCTTGAGAACAAAGGTGGTTCGTAATGTTATGTTACTGTATTGATTGTTTATTCAATTTTAAGTGTCATTATTTCTCTTTTTAAATGATATATAGGGCCTCATTACAAGTCTGCCAGTCCAGTCACAACGGTGCCGATAAGAAGTCACACTACCAGCTAGACCTCCTCAGAGGGATCCTTCCCTTCCTCTCCTTCCCCCAGAAGCTCACTGTCTCCAGAGCCCTGGTTCTCTCGAAGCTGGACTACTGTAACAGCCTATTTCTAAATCTGCCTGCCTCTACTCTCCGCCCTTTGCAACTCATCCAGAACAGGAATGCAAGACTTGTTCTTGGCCTCAAGCCCAAGGACCGTATCTCTCCAGGACTGAAATCTCTACACTGGCTCCCAGTGGCTGCGAGGATTAAGTTAAAAACCCTCTGCATTGTCCACAAGGCCTTCTGGGGCCTTGGGCCAAAATACCTTCAACTCTCTCTTCCTAAATATCTTCCTTCTCGAGCTCTTTGCTCATCCACTTCCAACTACCTCAGGGTCAGCCGCTTTTCCAAGCAACGAGCTGGGGGAAGATCTCTCTCCGCAGCAGGGGCCTCCCTCTGGAACAGCCTTCCTGCCTCCCTGAAACTTGAGGAGAACATCTCCGGTTCCGGAAGCACCTCAAACCTTCCTCTTTGCCTCCGCTTTCTCTCCCTCTCTCCCCTACTAAAATCACTGAACCTGCACCGAATCTGCTACTGGGCCACTCACCGATCTCGGTCCTTGGCCAAGCCTCTCTTCCCTGCACTGCCTACCTGCACTACGGGACTGTCTCTGTATCCCACAGCCCCTTCTCCCGGCACTTACCTTGCACTTGCCACGAGCTGGCCCTATTATTTATCTTGTATTCTACTAACCACGTATTGCACTTTCCTTGCACTTGCCACCAGCTGGCCCTATTAATTATATTGTATTCTACTAACCATGTACAGCACTTTCCCCCTCTCCCCTTCCCCTTGCACTTTTCCCAGTCCGCTCTCCCCTTGCACTTGCGCGGTCTGAATGACACCTGGCCTAGTAGGATCATTGTCTGTCTAGCTTTGTTCCCCCCGCCTCGTCATACCTTGAAACACTTGTGTATAGGCGCGTTACAAATGCCATATCATATCATATCATATCATATCAAGTCTACCGGCACCGTTGTTACCGGAAGGGCACACTACGAGTCTGCGGGCGGGTGCCATCATGCCTGCCAGGGTCAGACCTGGTGGGCGTAACAGCACCCGCCTGCAGAGTTTCACGGAAGCACCGACACTGTTAACGGTGCCGGTGCGTCCGTGGTCTCCATTCCCATTGAGTCCAATGGGACTCAAATGGGAATGGGGAATTATATTTTCTGGTGCCTGACTTCACGGACCACCAGGGCTGTAATGCCCCGGTGTTTCTGACAAGTCAGGAGCTGGGAAAATTCGCAAGTCTGGCGGCTTCCTGACGGTTTTACCAGCACGGTTACCACCGGACTTGTGATGAGGCCCATAGGCAATGGTATCAGGTAATATTTTCGCCACCAAAAATATCGCCGTACATATGGTCGTCGGGAACGGCCATAGGCGATATTTTTGGTGTCGAAAATATTAGGTGCAGGAGTTGTGGGGGTGTCCCCCGCACATAAAAAAATGATGCAGGGGTTGCGGGGGTGTCCCCCGCAGGGTCCATGTGTTATTTTCGCTGCAAAAATATGGTGAGATTTTTGTATGCCGATATTTTTGCGCCAAAAATATCACATGGAACCATAGCAATTATGAATTACTGTATTTTATTGCTCACTGGTGACAAACATTTGGCCTCATTACGAGTATGGAGGTAGTCATGCCACTTTTAGTGACATGGCTAACCCCATACCGGGTACCGGGTCCCAGGAATAGGGAATTACCAGACCATTCCGACCTTGGAGGGCCCGGTAATTCCCTTTCCCGGGACCCGGACCTGGTACATCCCCATTCCCATTTGAGCCTCCATAGGGCTCAAATGGGAATGGGGAGGATGCTAACAACGGGCCCGTTAATAGCATTCTTGTCTGCTAGCGGGTCCCGATAAGGACGTCTGGTCTGGCCAGGCATCCTGAGCGGGACCCGCTGCAGACCTCGTAATGGGGCAGCCCAGAATGAACGGTGCCGGTCCCTTACCGCCACCGTTCATTCCGTGGCAGCCTTCCTCGTAATGAGGCCCAATTTAATCCTTTGTAAATTGACACATAACCATGATGAATTATTGAGGTTGTAAGGTGATGCTACTGCATTAGGACTATCTAAAAGCGAAAGTATTACATTTTAATACACTTTGTAATTTGTATAAATAACCACTTTTATGGCTGTTATATACTAATAATAAATCAATGAATGTATTCATATTAACCGATTTGAATGTGTACTGTAATACTAAATCTAAGAGAGATCTGAAGACTGAGGGCCTGACTCAAAGGGCGGTGTAAGCCAGAACAACACATTTTTTAAATGCACCATATTCTGATAGGGAAAGAACGTTGTTTGGGACATGAAAGCCTCGGCTTTTGCATGAGCCTGATTTACGGCTTGACAACAGCCGTAGCAACCATGAGGAATGCAGGGCAGCCACATGGAGGGGATTCTCCTCCCAGCAGCACTGGTTTAGCACGTCAATAAAAGGACCTCTGAGGTGCCATTTAATTCCACTGCACACTTTTTCCCTTTATAAACATAGCATTTCTTAGACTGCAGCACTGCTTTTCTAGTTTAATAAAAATTTATGAAAGCTTTCTTAAATTAGAAAAGTAGAAGTCTTTATAGAAATGCTTGCAATGCCCCTGGAGCATGTTTCCCACACAACGTGTGATTTTAACAGATTTCGCTGCTGGAAAGTACAACATCTCCCCTCCAATACTTCCACCCTCTTCAGAATGGTGGTGTTGGAAACTGGAGGGGAGAATGTCATACTTCCACACTCTTTTTATCATGAGCTCAGAATCAGCCCACGAGTGTTGCAGTAGGTCTGTAAAAGGGCAGACTGGATGGGCATGCCATCCCTACTTTGCGTAAACTCTAGTTAGCAAAGTGTGTATATAATATATTTATTATGTTGGCACAAAGGCAAAACTAGAGACTTTGTACAGTGGATGGTGTTGTAGGGACAACGTACAACAATCCTTTATTGTTATGTTCCTTGATAGGAGCCACGCCCGACTGCCTCTGCTGTGTCCCGTAATGGCTGCTGTCCTCACCACCTTGTGCCAACTGCAGCCTGAGTTCAAACCCCACACTACGTCTGACACAGTGCAGGGAGGTCACCACCTGCACAGCACACAAAACACGGCCTGAGCACTAGCTCGACTCTACTACAGATGGTCTCGTAGCAGGCAGTCAACTTGGTAGAGTAGTCAGAAAATATTAAGTTTCCGGCTATCTAACGCTTTTCAAGGTACATATTATAAAGCAAAATGTCAACAAAGGATGGCAAGGAGTTTGAGATCAGTGGGTTGAGAACAAGCCACAGACATCTATATGACCATCCGGTCACACTTAGCAAGTTTAAATTCTGCGCCAGGGACAACACAGCCTTTTATCCCTCATAGATCGATTGTGTACTATTAAATGGGGTATTGCTAACACTTGTTTTTGCAGTACTTGGAAATGGAAGGAATCTGCCACGTAGGGATGTATACAAACACAAATGATAATAATATAGTGCATACTCCTGAGTGTTGGAAAAAGTAATTTAAACAGAAATGTACTGAAAGACCTGGGGCCAGATTATCTAACATTTGCACTGGTACTAAAAAGTGAGCAAATGCTTTGATAATACAAAATAGAGCAAATAGATTTTGTCAAAATCCATATTATCTAAAAACTTTGCACTAGGCCAAAAATGAAGTACGCAGTTTTTTAACTACGTTTAGCACATAACATACAATAGAAAACATAGCAAATAAAGCAAACTGCTCTACATTTCCATGAAAACATTTTTAGATGATAAGGTATGGGGCTAAACCGGGTTGTTTCATTCTCTATTATCAAAGTAGCAAGCACAATTGGTGCTAAAGCCATTTGCTCTGCTTTTTTTCACAAGTGAAAGGGCCTCATTTCGAGTTTGGAGGCAGCCATGGTGCTGTTAGCACCATGGCTGCTCCCAAACCCGGGTCCGGGTCCGGGTCCGGGTCCGGGTCCGGTCTGGCTGAAAGGGAACTTACCGAGTCATTCTGACCTTGGAGGACCCGGTAAGTCTCCATTCAGTAAACCATTCCCCATTCCCATTTGAGCCCCTATAGGGCTCAATGGGAATGGGGAAGGCGCTAATTATGGGCCCGCTAATAGCGGGCCCGTTATTAGCGCCCTGGTCCCTTAGCGGGACCCGCTAAGGATATGTGGTCAGACCACACGTCTTTTGCGGGTCCCGCTAAGGGAACTCGGAATTGAGCGGTAAGGGTTTACCGGCACCGGTATCATTACCGGTGACCGTTAACCCTTACCGCCCAACTCGGAATGAGGCCCATAGAAACGATACAGCAGAGGCAATTTGTTGATAGGGCAGTTTCTGACATTTCCATTATTTCAAGATGGGATGATTCCAAGTCGGTGATTTGGAGAAAAATAGTAGTGATTGCTAGAAAAAATAAGTGCCTTCGGTAAATTGCGATACAGACACTTGAGAACAAACTGAGACTAGCGGTGCACAAACATAAAAAGTAACCTAGCCAGAGGGACTCTTAAGAAATTGATAGCGATAAGGTGCAAGGCATTCAATAAGCATTGTCGTCTAGCAATTTGCAATGTAAAACCATAGATGTGTAACTAATTTTAAATTTGCTTAGCACTTCTAGTGATTTAAGTTCCATCTTCAAAGGAAACAGAGAAAACGGAGATCACACTGCAATTACTTCTTGCCCTGAGGCATTTCGCAAAGGCGTTATTTGGAGCATGAAGCACTAATGATCTCAGCCACTCTTACCTCAAAGAGTCAAGGAACTGTGCTGGACTGCTAGCCAGAAAAGGCCCACTTTCTTTTTCACAGAATTGCAAACCAACAGATCCATTTATTTATCTAAACGTACTTGCTTTTGCAGGTATTTCTCTTAACTTTAAATTAGTCATGCAATTCCATTTCTAATATGCAAGTTATTATAATATGGATTGTTAACCATATGGCTACTGTAAAACACTACATAGTATCAAGGGGCCAGACTATCAAAGATTTTGGGCCTCATTGCAAGTTTGGCGGTAGCCTTGCCGGTAAAACCGGCAGGCTGCCACCAAACTTGCGATTTTTTCCTGCACCTGCGAATCAGCAATTACCGGGTCATTACGGCCCCGCCAGACCCGGTAATTGCCCATTCGCGTGCACCGGAAATAAATGCTCCCCATTCCCATTGAGCCCCATAGGGCTCAATGGGAATGGGAAGGTCGAATGCACTGGCACCATTCGTGAATGGTGCCGGTGCATCCGACATGCTCTGCTCGTGGGTGACGGTATGCCTGCCAGGTCAGATCTGGCGGGCGGGAAGGCACCTGCGAGCATAACTCGTAGTGTCCCGGTGCGGTAACACCGGTACTGGAAAGCTTACTGTTACCATTGTTACCAGACCGGCAAACTTATAATGAGGCCCATTCTCTTTTGGTAGGATTTAAGCAGATATGTCTCCTGAAGGCAGATCATTTGTGCTTGGGGGTTTCTTGAATTTAGACAGCAGCTTACATCTTTTGTTTGGTGCATTAAACCCACGCACATTGACCGACCAAATATCAGCCACTGCACTCTCCAGTTTAGACATGATTGGTATGATCCCTTTCCTCAATCCATCTCTTTAGCCTTCTTTGGCTCATTACATCCTGCTGCCTTTTGCATGATGTAATCTTACACTTTGTTCCTTCATAGCAACCCACAATCCCAACATGTAGTTACTGGCTTCTGCTAGGCGAGTAAAGCAGGCGATAAACCAGCCAACCCTATTTTAAAAGTCAGCTGTCTCCATACAACCACAACTCCCTCCCAAAAGAATCACTGCATCTGAGCCCAGAAAATGATCACACTCTTAAACTGTCACAGAAATGTGCTTACATGGTGGCCACAAACAAAAATAGACTCATATTAAGAGATTAAGAGATTATAATACCCAAGAGAACCAACCGGATCACATAAAAACTTACTTTGAGGGTAATTGCAAATTATTTGCCCTTTGCGAGCTATACTTTCTATTTCTTCTCAAGGCAGGCTCAAAATCTTTTGTTGAAAATCTGAACAATAACAGTGTCCGAGGCCAAACTAAGGCTTAATCCAGTAGGGGAGTCTTGCAAGAGCTAGAGCCCTCTTCTGCACTTCCCAGGCCAGGCAAGTGTACCAGGTTACCTACAGGAATTATGCTGCACTGGTAGTTTGGTATCTGGTCAAAAGGTCCTTAAATACAGTCAAGCTACAGGGCTCTTTCAGTCGGTGGTCTCTCGTTTCTTCAGAGACCTGATGATGAAAGTGGTCTTCCTACCTTTTTGAATAAATTGCTTCACCCCTATGCAAGGGCTTTCAGCTGTCAGCATTAATTGACTGCGTATTTATAAATTAATCCTAGCAGAGGATTGGCTAATTTTCAAGTCGAAAGCTGATTTCCACTTAGAAGAACATCTTACCGAAGGGTCGGGCCTCTTTTGCGGCAGTATCCAAAGGCCAGAAGCCATAGGAAGACATACAAGTGCACAGAAACGCATAAAGGGTACACTTAGAGATAGTGGAAACAAATACTTCCTTTGTCATCTCCTCCTGGCTATCTAACATTCACACATGCTCTGTGTCTTGGAATCAGCAAATCTTTGTAATTGCCTTTCCTTGTAAGTTTACCCCTTGCAAGTCCGGCTCGACCAATCTGTTCATGGGTAAATTCAACCTTTAGAAACCAGACTCCTTTAGCTGATGTGGTAGGAAATTCTCATATAAAACAGAAAAAAGGGTTTCTTGAGTGTAACTGAACTCAAAAGACGACTATTCAGAAAACAACTGCTACAACTTGAACAGCCAATAGGAGCGTGGTAAGAGTTGGTAACAAAAAATCAGGGTGAACTTTTCTTCTCTACACATATACATATTCTTCTTTGGTAGAATACTGATTTAGTGTAACTTAACAAGAGGCTTTATATTTATTCTTGTGCCCACTCAAACGGCAAATTCAAAATTGTCCATACGTAGCGTTCTACGTACATGCCATCGCAAAATACATTGGAGAAAATCTGCTTTATAGTGACGTGTGTCTAGCATCCAATTATGAGGCTGTGGGATACTTCCACTATGCATGACACATAACACGTCATGCCAATCTATGTATGCCAAAGGGTTGCACTTTTAAACTAAACCCCATTCTGCTTAGCCCAGTTATGGTCTTAGCAATCAAAATAAGTAACAATATACTTTCTCTGATTAGTAGCTTTTGTGCTACTAGTCTATTTGGTGCCAACTAACAAGAGCATATTGGTCATCTGTTTTCTGAATGCAAGTAGGCATTCAACAGATAGTACATAAATGCTGTTTCAATCGTACATGTGCAAATGTCTTTGCTTTCACCATATGGAGTTTCGTTATTAATTCAAAGGCCTGCGGTCCAGCCCCTGAAACTCTCCCCGGATCCTCACGTGCCAAGAATGTCATGAATTATTATTATTATTATTATTATTATTAATATGAATGGTATCACCTGTTTCACTCAATGTCTCCCAGTGCATATACGGGTTATGGTTCTCTCTTTTCTTTTGCGGGACTCCAACTCCAACAGTGTAAATGGAAAACTAACAAAACACGGACTGGAGCAAGCAGAAAAGAATTAATAAAGCACAGCCCGGGTAGGGACCGGAATTTCCATGCCAAGCAGAAATGAGACATCGAACACCTGAAGTGCCAACCCCTGTTGGATCCCAGGCGAAGGAAGGGGGAACAGAAAATGAACTTGGGGCGAGGAGAAACTGCAGGGGAACAGGAGAGACACAGAAATCCTCACCAAACCAAACCAACTAACCAACACCGGAGGAATGCCACAGGCAGAATGAGTAGCCTGAGCGCCTGGCCGCTAACACAAAATCAGAGATTTTCTAAACCCTGCTACAATACAGGGAGGGTCTTAGAAGTTTTTTAAAGCCTTTCACCAGTCTAACAAAGTCCTTGGTGAAAGGACAGGTACAGTTTGGTTCATAGAGTCAGATGAGCACTACAGCCAATGGAAGGGGTAGCGCGAGACAGAACCAGTAGGATCACAGTATAAAAGGAGACTGAAGGAGAGACATAATGTGGGTTGCAGGGTGAGGTGAGGAGGAGTGAAGCTGGACCGAGAGACCAGGTGGAGGACGGACAGTGGAGTGGAGTGCTGGAGAGTTGGTGTCAGAATTGGAGCAGGGTGCTGCTGAGGTATTTATGAGAGATAGTTAGGTGTAGTGTTCTGCAGTGTTGTGTGAGGAGAGGGGCTGTGTATAAGGTGAGTGAGGACAATAGAGGTTGAAAGGGATAATGGTGGGGGAATTAGAGAGCGGGAGAGAAAGTGAGAGAGATATAGAGTTTATGAGGGGGCGTGGAGAGGTACAAGGTGGAAGTGGGAGGAGAGGAATGGGCTGAGTGAAGCAGAAAGAATGTGGTGAAGGTAGTGGTAAGATATAGGTGGAGAGGGTGTGGTAATGCGTGAACAGGAGAGGGAAGTAGTGAGTGGTGAGAAGCAGGGTTTACCGAGAGGTGAGAAGGCATTGTAGTGAGAGGGGAAAAGAGGGTTGTAGTGAGAGGTGTGAAGTAGTGTAATGAGAGGGGAGAAGAGGGTTGTAGTGAGAGGTGAGTAGAGGGGTGTAGTAAGAAGTGAGCAGAAGGGTGTAGTGAGAAGTGTGGAGAGTGGTGGAGTGATAGGTATGGAGGGTGGGAGGAGAAAGGTGAGAGAAGTTGAGAGGGGGAGAGAGACAGAGAGAAAGAGAGAGACAGAGAGAGGCAGAGAGAGTGAGAGAGAGAGTCAGAGAGAGAGTGAGAGGGAGAGAGAGAGAGAGAGAGAGAAAGAGAGAATGAAACAGAAAGAGGGAGAGAGAGCATGTGCAGGATGACCAGAGGAAGTATAAAGGGAGAGGAGACAGTAGGAGAAAGGAAAGGAAAGATTTGGTAAGCTCAGGGCGAGGAGTGAAAGGAAGACACTGAGGGTGAGACTGAACCAGATGATTTGAGATTTTTCCATCCAGCCACATTGACAATCCTGGGGAGTGCTAGAATAGGGCATGTATAGAAAATTCCTAGGGGGAGCCAGATAGATAAGTTTTCTGCATTCAGGCCCTCTTTACCAGCTAGACCTAGATAGTAGGTGTTACTGATCACTAGTGAGGAACCTTGGGATTTAGGGACAACAGGAGAGGGAGCCCATGGGAGATGAGAGAGAGATTCCCATTAGCATATTTTCCCACCCCTTCTCCAGGCCTGTGTGTGATATTGAACAGCTACTTATCATAACATTGAACAACTTGAATATCGTAAAAGTGAATAAATAACCTGCATATTTTCTGTTATCAAAAATTAAAAACCTTGAATTTTCTTGGAGACTCGTCAAATGTTTAGACCATCTGTGACACAACTAAGAGCAAGCATTTTATAAAAGTAAGTCTCATTAGCATACCAGATATTCATGCAGAATCCATTCACTTGAGCTCCTAAAGTTTTAACCAGGACGGTTTCCCGGAGTAGATGGAAATCAGATAGAACTCTGTCCCACCAAACCTTTATTGTTGTGACCAGGCACACCATTTCAAGTATTCAATCTGACCCACTACTCACAATATAGTCTTGAATAAATGGGTTAAAACAAGGTACTTCACAGGACGTATTAAAATATATATTGGCTTGAATGTCAAAGGTTGTAAAGGCAATTCTGAAAGGGAAATTTAAGAGAAGGGTTCCTCGGAGATTGAAGAACAAGACCTGGGCACATATTTGGCAACGCCCGGTAATCACATTCAACTGCAATTGCAAACAAAGGTATTTTACAAAATATAATATTTAATTGCGGGTTAGTTCCACAAAACAATAGAATGGTCATCAATTAAACAATAAACAAACTTCCAAAAAATTTAAATCATGAACATAGCAATTTGTTGACAAATTTTCAAAAAATGTACATCATAATTTCAAGAACAAACGTTTTTCTACTAAATGTGCAAAATCTTCATCAATCTACAATGAAAATCAAATTAATTCCTTAATGGAGACAGATATCACTGTCAAGAAGATTGATTCATCAGAAGGGGATATCTGTTTTTCAAAGCTGTAACTATAAATAATAGTGGGTAAGTGACGCCTTAAATCTAAATGGTACCCTATGACCTGTGGGGAAGTCAGACTAACCTGCTGTTTACAGGAGAAACGTCAGCTGTGAGGTGTTAAATGTGAGCATGTGCTGGTCATATTTTCGCTCAAGTGCTGCTTGTCCACACCGCAGAACACAATAACATAAAAGTGACTGTTTAAAGAGATGAACTGCAATGGCTAGTTCATGTCAAGAAATGTTGTGGTCTAGCATGGGCTCGGTCGCTCAAGTATAGCAATGGGTCCCACTTCTAGATCATTGCGAAAAAGGGACTTAAAAAATTGCATTGAGGTAGATTCTGGTACCCAAGGGTAGAACTGACCTTTGATGGCAGGAAGCACTGTTAACTTCTGTGGACTGTACTTCACAAGAGTGCCATTACCAACGGTCACTATAAGGAAAGGTAAAACCTATAACTTGCTGTTTTTAAGTTAGCAATGCTTTAACGAGAAAAGGTCATATGTAGTAAATGCAAGATAAGCCTGGGAACAATCCTTTGGAGTGAATATAAGTGTCATGTCTGGTGGTTACTCATTACTCACGAGCGCGTGGTTGTGTTTCTCCCTCCCCCCTCCACTTGCAGCCTCTTCCTGGTGCCGTCCTCCAGCCCGCCTCCCTGCCAACCCACCACCCCCCCATATACCGACCCTCCTGAGCAACCCCCTGCCCGGCAGCCCCCACGGCTAAGGGCCCCTCAGGCAAAGGGCGGCTCCTACGGCTGCGGCTCCCACTGTGTCTGCAGGTGTCCGCAGGGGACGCTTGGCGCAGGTCCACCTTGTTAGCTCCACGTGCTCCCTCGGCCCGCCGCACCTACACCTGTTCACTTCATTCGCATGGTGCCTTCACTTCACTGTGCCCTGCAAATTGTGGTAAACTAGGGTTTTTCTCCCCTCGCAGGATTTTCAAACTTAGGTGGCCTCTCCACTGGGTACCTTATATGCATTACTGTGTTCACTGTGTTCTGAGTTTGTGGTAAACTAGGGCTTGCCGCTCTCTTCCTGTCTGCTTGTGCTTGTCCTGTCTCCCCCCCCACTTCCTCCTATCCAATGGTGCTCTCTATCTCACCTATCTTTTCTAACTGCTTCTCCATTGACTATCTTGCTCTGCTCACTAAATCTGGTAGGAAAAAGTTTAAAAAGGACATCCTGGTCTCCAACCCAAGCCTCCCTATCGCTGACACCTACACCAGTGCCTCCTCTAAGGAAACTCTCACTGACATCCTCTTTTTCGTGCCTTCACCTGACCTATGGACCCTTCATATGGTCTCTGTGCTCTCTCCTTTCTCCTCTTCTCCCATTAATGGTGGCACCCGTTGGGATGCCCTCTTGGCCTCCTTCCACTCCTCTAAGGCCATCATTAATGTCTACGCTAATGGGATCGTCTTGGTCCAAGGCCCTCAGGCCAATCTTTACCTCTTTGATAGACGCTTCCCGCGCCTCATCAACTTCCTTTCCTCTCCTGCTGTCCCCCCTCCTCTGTCCTCGGCTACCTTGCCTCTACCCTCCCTCCCTGCCCCCTCTCTTGCTCCTTCTTCACCTCCTTCTTCTTCACCTCCGCAGGGCGTACCTCTGATCTGTACCCCTCCCCAGAAGTCCTTCAAGGATGGCAACCTTCTCCACATTGCCACTCTTAACTCTTGCTCTGCCATCAAACATTCCACTGATATCTGCCACCTTCTTGAGGAACTAGACCTTGACGTACTCGGTCTCACTGAGACATGGTTCACGGCCAGCTCTGTCACCAGCTTTGACACACTCCTACCTGACGGTTACAAGATCCTCTCCGTGCTCAGGCCCAACCGTGCTGCGGGGGGGGGGGGTGTGGCCCTTATCTTCCCTGAGTGGATTCCTGCCACTGTTACTCCCACGCAGACCTACTCCTCTTTTGAATGTCTTGTCTGCCGACTCTCTCTCTCTCCTAGCCATTCCCTTACCGTGGCTACTATCTATCGGCCACCTGGTCAAATTTCCACCTTCCTCTCCGAGTGGGTGGACCTCTCCTCCTCACTCCTGTCCTCAACCATTCAACTCCTCCTTCTTGAAGACTTCAACATCCACCTGGATGCCTCCTGTCCCCCCTCTGGGCTCTTTCGCAACCTCTGCGACTCTCTCTCACTATTCTCCCGTCTGGGCCGACTCATTCTGCAGGGCACACTCTTGATGCCCTGATCTCTTCTGACCTTCTCCTCTCTGTCCCTCTCTCCACTCCTCTCTCCAGGAGTGATCACTTTCTCCTCTCCTCCCACCTCACCCTCCCTATCCCACAGGCAAAGCCACCCTCATCACTGCCATCTTCTTTCTCGGTCATCCGACCCATGAAGCGTGTGTCAGTTGAGGCTTTCGCTGCCACCTTCTCGCCCCCTCCTCCCCCTTCGGCTGACTCCCACCCTGACACAGCCCTCTCCACTCTCTACTCTGCTATATCTGATGCTCTTGATATCCTTGCCCCTGTCATGAGAATCCGCCTGAAGCCCAAAGCCAAATGTAACTCCTGGTATGACTCGGATCTCGTCACCCTTAAACGCAAGTGCAGGGTGGCAGAGAGGAAATGGCGTGCTTCATGTTCATCCTCTGACAAACTGGCCTGTCGCCTGCTCCAAAGGCCATACAGGCTCTCCGTTCTCACCAAGAAGAGAGCCCTTATCCAAGCCCGCATCACTGCGGCATCTAACAATTTCGGCCGAACTCTTTAAAATCTGCAAGGAGCTGGCCAACCTACGTCTCCTGTCCCCTCCCAGGCCCTCTGCACGGCACTGGCCTCTCACTTCATTTAAAAAACTCAGGACATCCTGTCCGCACTCTCCTCCTATCACCTCCCCCCTTCTATTCCCTGCCCTTCCTCTGGCCCTTCTGCAGCCACCCCTCCTCTCTCCTTCTCTGCCTGTCCCCTTTTACCTGCTGACGAGGTTTCGAGACAAGTCCGATCTATGAAAGTCTTGTCAAAACAGGTCCACCCCTGTTCCTCCAAAACTATCAAGGACCACATCGACTCCTTGGCTCCTGCCCTTGCTGACTTCTGCAATCACTCCTTCGCCTCTGGAGTCTTCCCATCCCCTCTCAAGCACTCCCTTGTGCACCCCCTTCTTAAGAAACCCTCTTCCGAACCTTCCTGCCCAGCTAACTATCGCCCAATCTCTATCACTCCCTTCCTGGGCAAGCTCCTGGAGAAACTGACCATCTCCCAGCTAAATCTCTATGCTGAATCTGTTGGTAGCCTTCATGACCATCAGTCTGGCTTCAGAGCTGCCAGAAGCACGGAAACTGCTCATATGAACATCCGTGAGGACCTGCTCTCGAACCTTGACTCTAACATTCCATGTGTTCTCATTTTGCTTGATCTCTCTTCTGCCTTTGATACTGTCAACCATACCACCCTGCTCAACCGTCTCCGTGATAACCTGCGTATCACTGGTCAGGCTCTGGCGTGGCTGACCTCTTTCCTCTCAAATCGACCCTCCCAGGTCCAACTGGGGTCTTTCCTCTCTGACATCTTTTTCTCTACCTGTGGTGTCCCCCAGGGTTCTAACCTCTCTCCCTGGCTGTTCAACCAGCATCTGGCACTTCTCGCCCACCGCATAGCCGCTCTCTGCCCCAACTTTCAGTGCTATGCGGATGATACCCAGCTCATTTTCAGGCTACCCTCGGCCTCCTCTTCTCCTTCCCTCATCTCTGACTGTCTTTCTGCTATCCAGGAATGGTGTGCCGCCAACGACCTCTGTCTTAATGCCAGTAAGACTGAGATTCTATACATTGGCACACCCACTCCCTCCTTCCCTGCAGCTCTCTGGCCGGCCTCTCTTGGCCCTCTTCCTGCTCCTGCCTGCAAGGCAAAAAACCTCGTGGTCATCTTCGGCTCCACACTCTCCTTCTCTCCTCACATATCCGACGTCTCTAAGAAGTCACACTACCAACTACACCTCCTCAGAGGTATCCTTCCTTTCCTCTCCTTCCCCCAGAAGCTCACTGTCTCTAGAGCCCTGGTTCTCTCGAAGCTGGACTACTGTAACAGCCTCTACCTAAATCTGCCCGCCTCTACTCTCCGCCCTTTGCAACTCATCCAGAACAGGACTGCGAGACTTGTCCTTTGCCTCAAGCACAGGGACCGTATCTCTCCAGGACTGAAATCACTACACTGGCTCCCAGTGACTGCGAGGATCAAGTTCAAAACCCTTTGCATTGTCCACAAGGCCGTCGGGGACTTTGGGCCAAAATACCTTCAACTCTCTCTTCCTAAATATCTTCCTTCTCGTGCTCTACGCTCATCCGCCTCCAACTCCCTCAGGGTCAGCCGCTTCTCCAAACAACGAGTTGGGGGCAGATCTCTCTCCGCTGCAGGGGCTTCCCTCTGGAACAGCCTTCCTGCCCCCCTGAAACTTGAGGAGAACCATCTCCGGTTCCGGAAGCACCTCAAAACCTTCCTCTTTGCCTCCGCTTACTCTCCCCTTCTCCCCTGCTAAAATTACTGAAACTGCACTGAATCTGCAATCTGGGCCACTCACCGTTCTCAGTCCTTGGCCCAGCCACTCTCCCCTGCACTGCCTCCCTGGCAACCCCTGCACTGCGGGACTGTGTCTGTATCCCTACAGCCCCCCCTTCCCAGCACTTGTCTGCACTTACCTCGCACTTGCCACCAGCTGGCCCTTGTTATTTATCCTGTATGATATAACCCTGTACTGCACTTTTCCCTCTACCTTTCCCCCCCCTGCACTTTTCCCTTCCCCTCTACCCTTGCGCGAACCGAATGACACCTGGCCTAGTAGGATCATTGTCTGTATCCCCTTGTTCCCCCCCCCGCCTCGTCGCGCCTTGAAACACTTGTGTAAAGGCGCGTTACAAATGCCATATCATATCATAATGGATTTGGCGTGCTCATTACTTTGATATAAACAGCAAGTGTCTACTTGCTGTTAGGACGGTAGTGAATGAGGCGTGCTACTGGTGCTCATACGTCTTACAAATGACTGGTGTGGAATACGAATCCATTTTGGGAAAAGAGCATATAACTGATCAGATGAGGACAGTGCTTGCCAGGTCTTATAGGTGACATTTCTTATCCTTGGACAGGAGGGGTACGGAGAGGTACAACCCGTTGCGCTGGTAGTGTTTCACTGCATCATCAACGCAACGCGCATGCTTGTGTGTGTGTGTGTGTCCTGCCTGATGTTATAGCGGGTGAGCACCGAACAGCAGTTCACCATGTTTGAGTCTATATATACTAACAATCGCATATGTGGGACTGATAAGTGTGGAAGACATGAGCCCTCAACAAAAAAAGAAAGTTCTCACTGAAAAGTATTAATGGTGAACGCGACAAAAACTGTTCAGATTGATCAAAGAGCTTAGGGCATATTCTGGGACAGAAATGTGTGTCAAACATTTTTTGCAAAACCTCAAGTGTTTCACTGTAAACATTATTGCCAACCATGCATAAACATGTTGCAGCGGGTACGTGGCAACCTCTCGGATGTCTCAGAGCAGCATCACAAATCATACGGAAATGTGTAAAGGGCATTGAAAATCAATGTGAGTATAGTACATAGAAATTACAGATGAAAACCCAAATCCCATTCAACATTCATGTCACCTGGTGACATTGAATCAAGCCGATCGAACCAGTAAAATCTTCTTTGTAACAATAATCTGGTGATGTTTCCACCCCTCCTGGGTAGGCATATGTGTTCAAGAATTATAAATTGCATTTGGGCAATGGTATGTTGTAGCTTGCTGAAATGCTGAAAGAATGATGATCTTTCTGATCCTAATCTGACATTTGATGTGTGCCCAGACCAGCTCGTTTTAGCTTTCCTTGAAGGCATGCCAGCATCGTACAGGCCACAAGAGCACTTGATACCATAAATTACATGTTTAGAATCAATGGTGGAAGTGTGGTGGAGGGCAATCTTATAACGTTTGTGGGGATGTGTGATGGTGTTTCCCCTAATGTCATTATGGCAATTACTGCAATTGGTACATGGTAGTTTGACTCTGTAATTGCGATCCTTGTTCTCATAAGCTCATAAAACAATCTAGTACTTCAAAGTCTCTCATGAAAAGAGCATTTTGTCACCACACAACCAATACTCTCAATATCCATATAGAAATGTTTATCAAGTTAAAAGAAAACACTGGATCTGCAGAAGACAATTGTTTGTACTAGAGTAGCAAATTCCCCCATCATTTATTTATTGGTGATTTGCAAATGTTCATCTTGGAGCAGGCCAGGCGAGCCGCTCATTGGCTTCCCGTATAGGAAAGGATCACCTTCAAGACCCTCACCTTGATGCACAAATGCTTAAGCCTCTCTGCCCCTCCATACCTATCAGAGACTATCACCAGAGACACCTCATCATGTCCTAAAAGAACCTGCCACGCCAACCAACTGTGCATCCCACCCATCAAAACAGCCAAAGAGGGGGTTTGGCTTCCCTCACATAGCACCTTAACTATGGAATGCCCTACCTAACACGCTCAGATCCGAGACCTCCCTCCCAGCTTTCTGGAAAATGCTAAAAACCACACTATCAACTAACACAGTCACCTCCTGCTACTGAACCCCTCATCCCCGTCCCTCCTGCTCATCATGTAACTAAGTAGGTATTTTGGTTGTCTTCATGTAACTAATATGTAGTATGCAATGAATAACTGTCTGTAACAGCGCTGCGATGCCCACGGGCTGCTGCATGCTTTAAGAATGTCAATAAATAAATAAATACATAAATAAATAAATGGGAACAGAGGGTACATATCTCATCGTTCATGGGTCCTGGATATTCCATGTCAGTTCATTGAAAGGACGAAGAAGGGGAGAAATGTGATTAAAAGGACAATGATCATTTTACATACTCATAGACAACAAAAGAGAATAAAGCAAAATGTAGTCACAAGGAGAAGAGAAATTATAGGCTAATCAGGACAGCAGTACTTGTGTAATTTTAAATTATTAGGATACCTAAATCCAAGGTTCAAAAGGCAAAGGTCTTTTTGAACAAGACAATCTTTAGTCTGTCTGATACTGTTGGCTGTTTTTTCAGATAAAGTGGAGATCAGGGAAGGAGGTCATCCCATAGGGACATTTCTGTGGAGTCCAAAGTTCTGCCACCATACTTCTTCTTCTCGAAACTCGCAATTGAACTGGTAGACCAAGCCTCTACAAGTTTAATTGAGGGTTTCAAGAAGATGAAAGGAGTCTGGAGGGGCAGTATTGCTTGGCCTTTTGCTTAAAGCATCCCTGACAAGAGTCTCAGTTGGCTCGGTGGATAAGGCGCAGTGTCTTAGAAATAGAGGAAAAAAACCTCAACTGGGAGCCAATGGGGGGACATCAGTGCAGGAGTAATGGGTGCTGTGGTTTCAAACTGTAAACCAGACTACATGCCTTAGTCTGAAATATCTAAAGTTAGTGAGCAAAGCATTCTAGGTGGTCCAAGTGATGTATGTTGAGAGATGACTATGGCCAACATTACTCCAACTCATTATGACATGGTAAGAAGAGGTAGGATGTGTTTGAGCAAGCATATCTGGATGTGCAATTGAGTGCAGTGCAAATGATAGGAGCCGATCAAAGACCACACAGATGTTTGGTAGAGAAGCAGAGTGAAGTAAAGCCTCTCAGTGTGGCTGGCCATGAGAAGGGAAGCAAATGAAAAAAAAAATCAAACCAAAGTCACTGGTCTCTGGATTACAGGCAATCAGACACAGGTTGTTATCAATCATCCAGCTCTGAATGTGAGAGAGGCAAGCGATGATACAGAGTGTACATGCTTTTGAGAGGTACCTAGTTTGAAGGTAATCTGCTGATCATCTACAGAGGCCTAGACATTTTTTTTAAGGATTTAAAAAATGCTGTAATGGGTGTTCTAAAGATTTTAAGTAGCTGTTAAACAACCAAGACTGTAAATAATATTTTTTGGAAAGAAATGGGACTTATTATAGGGATGGGAACAAAAAGTTGTGGATTATAATTATTTATTAAGTAACAGCTGACACTGCATTGATCTCCTCTCTTGCTGTCCACCACCAACATCTGCTCCATGTTCGTCCTCAGTATTCCAGCTCTAGGATACTACACATTTTCCCCTTTGTTTGTTTTAAGTCTGTAGATATTTCATTGTCAACAGCAGCTCACTGTTCAAAGTACCCTTTTACAAGCATGGTATTGAGATAAACCAAGTGAGTTTGCACAACTACACTTAACTATGTACATGAAGGAAAACCACAATTATGCACGTGGCTATTCTACATATTCGCTTAAATATGCCAGTCTAAATTTCATTATTTTCATCTGGCTTGTCTCGGTGTCTCCATTAACAACTCTATCTCTTCTGTATTGCCTTCTTTCTTGTTTCGCCCATATCTCCTTTGTACTCATCTTACCTTTTCTTCCTCTGCCATCTCTATTACTGTTCCATACTCTTACACCATCTGTCTTGACAACTCCATGCATCACTTCTGTCACTTTACAAGGAACAGACTGCTTGCAGTCTTGACCTTTCCAACCAACCGTGAATCTTGATGTGCACTATTGTGTCTCCTTTCCTATATTCTTACATTCTTGTAGTTTTGCGCCAGCCACATATCACCTTGTTATATCTCTGTTTTTCCTTAATTATTTTCCTTATAGTTTCCCAATCAATATTCGATTAGCTTGCCCTGTCTAGCCATGCCGTAGAAAGCCTTGTATTTGGTTTTCTGCCTCTTAAAATTTCAAAATGTGATACAGCTGTCATTCAATGTGGAGTAAATCCGTGTGCAATAATGGTGTTATTTATAGTTTGATTAGAATCCCTTTCCATACTCAATGCTTCTTGTATGCTCTCTTTGATGACTTTGTTAAAATGTTCAACTAAACCATTAGTCTCAAGATGGTATAATGAATTTGTGTGATGCTCTATCCCATTATCTTTTAACGATCTTTCAGTCTCCTGTGATGTTGCACTCCATTATCTGTGAGTATTGTAACAGGGCATACTTCTTTCCTACATATTTTGTCCAACGATTTAATTATAAATTTCATACAAATTTTGTGTACAACACTTACTTCTACCCCTCTTCTATGTCAATGAACACAATGCAATACTGTTGTAACTCTTTTCCACAAACTGGCCCTACTATGTCCAATGCTACCCGTTCACATGGTATATTGAGTATGTGCATTATTGTCATGGGATTGATGCCTGCCACACAAGCCTTTTCACTTTGTTCATATGTGATGCATTCTCTGATCCATTTCTCAACTTCCACATCACATGCTGGCCACCAGTAATCCTGTCTGATTCTCTGTTTGGTGTTAATCGTTCATTGATGACCATCATGTGTCAGATCTATCAGCTTATTCCTAATTCCTTTAGGTGGAATAATATGATCACCTCTCAATATCAGTCCATTTTCTGTGCTTAATTCATCCTTTATTCCATATTGATTCACAGTTCCTATGTAAAACGTTTGTTCTTGTATCATTTCACTTATTTTGGTGGTAACCCTTAAATGTGGCGGTAGTGCTATTACCGCCACATTTAAGGGTCCGCCAGATCATGGCCTTAGCTGATTTCCCCCCACCTCTGAGCTGGGGACAAATCCGCAGCAAATTTGCCGATTTTCGGCGCTATAACCGCCGGCGGGAAATCCACCAGCGGTAATAGCGCAAAAATTCCCCATTGGGCCCAACCGTTCCGCCAAACCCATGATCCGGCGCTATCCGGCGCCGTGGGGTTTGGCAGTAGCACTAATAGCCTCAGCGCTAATAGCGCCGGGTCTACTGCCCAACTTGGGATGAGGCCCCTTATCCTTTGCCATGGCCAATTGTGACTTCTCTTTTGATATTGCTTGAAGTTCTATTAACATAACTTGCTCTGCTTAATTCATTTTGCTGTCATTCTGTTTATCCTCTAAATGTGTTAATCTCGAAAGACAATCAGATGTCCTATTATTTCATCCTGGAACATATTCAAAATTGCACGTATATTCCTGATAGTCAATTACCCATTTCCTTATGCAGAATTAAACTTTAGCTAATCATTTAGATTTAAGAATTTCTTTTAACGATTTATGATTCAAACATATTTCAAACATACTGCACATTAGAAAGGTTGACATTTCTTCTAAGCCCATGTTATGGCCAATAGTTCCTTTTCTATGGTAGGGTAAATTTCTTCAGCTTCCTTCAACATTCTAGATGCAAAGGCAATTGTTTCTTCTCCAGTTTTTATGTTTTTTGTTCGAACTGCATCTAGCATCCGTGGTCACAATGCTTTTCCTGTGTCATTGACAGTTTTTGAAGGAAGAAGTTCTATTAAGTGCCTTGTTAACCCCTTTACAAATTCTGTTTCACACTTCTCACACTTCTCATCCCAATTAAAAACGTTCCCTTTCTTAGCTAATTGTCTCATATTGGTGATGGCATCAGCGTAATGGGAATACATTTTGCATAATATTCAGTTATGCCCAGGAACACAGTCATTGTTCTTTATCTTCAGGAATGGGCCTATTGCCTATAGAATTTGCAAAATCCTTCCTGGTTTAATGCCATCCTTGGATATCACGTGGCTTAAATTCTGAATCTCTTTCTAATTCTACTTGCATTTTTCTTTACTTAGCGTCATTCCTGCTTCTTTAAGTGTGCTTAAGGCCCTTTTCAATCTATCATTATGTTGCCCTTGATTTTGTCTAAAGATCAATAAATCATCTTGGAAAAACGTGATGCCCTTTTCATCTTGATCAACATGATTATTTGAAAAAAAGGAGATGCTGATACAAATCCATACGGCATCCTCACACATTTAAATAATGCCTCCAGTGTTATGAATGCTGTGAGACTATTTGCTTCTTCATGCACTTTGATCTGGAAATATGCATATATCAAATCCAACATGGAGTACACTTGTGCATCTCCTAGTGTCCATACCATTCCCATTATGTTGGGGAGTAGATGTCTGTCTGGTATTATGCATTTATTATGTGATCTTAAATCTATGCATAGTCTCACTTTACCATTAGGATTAATTACCACAACAATAGGGGAGACACATTCAGATGAATCAATTATTTCTCTAACTCCTTGCTCTTCGATGTTTCGCAACTCCTTTTCTTTTTTACCTTATCACACATCGACAAAAGAACACTTCTGACTTAGTGTGCCACTGGTACTGATACATCTTTGAATCTAATCAGTTGTGCAAATCCTGTTAAACATCCTAATCCATTCCTGAAAATGTCATGTTCAACCACTCCTTTAGTCACACTGCTTGTTTTGAATTCATTACTAGTTTTCCCCTCTTCTGCACCCGCAAAAAACAGATGTCTCTGCATTTTGATCCATTATTATCCTGTAATAATTGAAAGCCCAGACACTCAGGTGGGTAGAAGCAGGTTCCTTTATTAGGTCATAGTTCATAGGTTACAAGTACAGGGGAAGGAGAAGACCTACCAGTCCCCATCAGCCAGGTAGCTCTTCCAACTGTAGCTCCCGGAACCTCTTGGAAGGAAGCTTCCATAACATGCATTCATTCCATCACTCACTCATGCCATCACAACGACAGGGCTAACACACACACTGGGATAGGGAGGGATACAAGACACTACACACCTCCCTTTCTTTCACAACAAACATTTAAAGAGTGTTAAAGTACAGGGATGGGGGCAGGATACCACACAGACCTCCCTATCAACCAAACACAGGCCCACTAGTGATCAAACCAGAGTCGAAGAGAGAGATGGAGAACATAAGCACAGAAGACACACCACTATATGGTAATAGGTGCTGGACAGATGTCGCTAAAAGAACAAATGTGCCAACTGGATGCAGAGAACAGGGACCACATAATCAGTTTACCCACACAGACTCAAGGACCAGGTGAGAAAACACCCACTATCAGGACCAACTCTCTCATACCGGAGGACAAACAACATAACACACCACTCTCTCTCAACGTACACACAACCTGACTAGCCACAATGGAATTCAAATTAAGTAAATACACATATCACATGAGCATACACCATATTAAGGCATGTATGCACTGACTCGTGTAATTTAAAAAACCTTTCACTTATATTGTTAAGTGGAGGAAACCAACATTGCAGCAGCATAACCCATATCGATGTGAGTAAGCACTGATGTCCTTTTTTTCTATTCACTTTCATTGTTACATGGAGGTCATAAACACTGCAGCTGCATAAACCATATAAATGTGCGCATTCCCTGACTGGTGTCATTTTGCTCCCCCATTCACTCAAATATTTTAATGGAAATCCCAAATTACCAGGAACTAAATAGTACCATCACCTAATACTCATCACACTTCCTTTTGTATACTCCAAAGTGAAAATGGTGCACCATATTCCATCACAAAATAGCTGCTCAACCCAGAACCCTTTTGGTAGCCCTTGTAAAAGCCAGGTCACCAATGCCAACACAAAAAACGACTTTAACCGTTCATTTCCCATCCTCGCCATACTTATAATACATACTTATTATATTTGTTGCCTATTTTCTTTCAAGATGACATTTGTCCTTCTTCGAAAACACAAGCAAGTACAAAATAAAATGTTAGGCTCTTTTTCTTTAAATACTGTAACATAAATTCCTTTCACCAAATGCACCACTTTTGTAGCTTTAATGATAGTTCCAATCACCATTTGGTAGCCAGCCATTTTTTCAAATGTGACATTTGTCACTCTATCACATCCTAAACACCATTTCTTTCAAACATTGTCATTTCGGCTTCACAATGACGTGCATATCATATTAAAATGTGTGTCCATTACCAAAACAACACATTTTCTGAAAGCACTGTAGCATGTTAACATTTTTTTTTCCATGTCCCATCTGAAAACACTATTTGTATAAATGCATGCCAGTTTATTTATTTTAAAAACAAAGAGGGGCAGGAACTGATCATTAAATACTTATCATAAAATTACTAAAACGTCGCATTGGAAGAGAATTCCATTAGCAATTTAAAAGCACAGAGAGTGCCCATGGATCTTTACTTAAGCGTATTATATCAAAATAATGACATACTTCTTCACTCTTGTCAGTTATTCTCTCCAGAAACTCGGAGAGCTTGAAACCATATTGCTACAGTTCGTACACGTGTGCCCATCAGCAGAGCAAAACAAATATCAGATATCTCTGCATGCTCAGGAAATGATGTTCTCATATGCGAAGATTAAATTCAAGGTGAACAAAATCATGTCAGTACCTTATCACGGGAAAGCATTCTTGCTCTCTACTGAAACACACGTGAACTGAATAACCTCAGCCCTTTAAGATGAGTAGCAATCACCCTGGAGAGGGATGGGGCAGCAGAAGCTACTCAAACATCAATAATGCAAATGACTCTGTTAGTTGGTAACTGTTTTATTTTCAATTGTCTAAAACAGGGAGCAGCACGAACATCAACGAATTTGCTCGATCCTCTTACTCAACGAGTTTCATAAAAAACTGAACTTATATATCAAAAACCCATCATCATTGATGTTGACCTACATCACTACCAATGTCATCCTATGTGGCAAACTACAAAAACCTAATAACAACTGTGATAGGCTCTAAGTGAATATCTAAGTCTATGATCCATACTAGTATGGGATAGTGAGTGAAAGTGATAGGTTTCTTAACATCAGGTGGGGTAACTAAGCCCCTCCTTCAAAATGGCCACTACGAACGTCACTAAATACACAACGTGCCATTGGCTACACAAACTATAGGATCTTTAATTACGTGGTCCCCTACAATTGGTTGGCACTCTAACGTCCGTCAGTACTTTTCCACCTACGTCTAGCAGCACGCAGATTGGACCTCCAGGTGCTGGTGAGCTCGTCTTAACCCCAGCTTCCCACCAATTAGCATATTCATCTATCATCACCACAGTGGTCAGTGTAGTCAATTAGGCTTTGAAGCTCGGCCTTGAGT
Organism: Ambystoma mexicanum; assembly: GCF_040938575.1. Classification (NCBI taxonomy): domain Eukaryota; kingdom Metazoa; phylum Chordata; class Amphibia; order Caudata; family Ambystomatidae; genus Ambystoma; species Ambystoma mexicanum. The sequence continues at coordinate 528,189,941 of NC_090923.1, forward strand.
TTGTTCTGTATTGTAGAGAATCAGGGGAGTGTAGGCACGCTCTGCCCTCATGCGTAGTTGTGAGCATCTTTCTCATCCAACTTCATCCTTCCCCATGATTGTAGACCATGATTTTAAGCTTTTACTGTCTTTAAAATACTATTTTTAATAGACCTCTGACGTCTTCCTTGTTTTGTTCATACCTTCTGAACAGGAGCTGTTCTTTCACACAAATCTGTATCCAATGTCAGCTCAGTCCAACCTGATAAGACCTTTGCTTCTTGGCTTGGCTTCATGGCTCATCCAGCCTCGTCTTTTCGAGATTCACTGTTAATTCATTTTTCTCTTACTGTGCCACACTGAGAATGGGGCCTTTCATTTTTAGTCCACCTCTTCTATAACACGTAGTGAAAAAATCCTCTTCTGGGCACGTCGGCTCGGCTCTGTGTGACGTCACCATTCATATAGACCATTCATTTGCTCTGCTTCGTCCGGAATTCAATTCAAACGGCCATCATATTTTCTTGTATGCAGGTACGGTTTCTCAATGGGAACCTTGCCTCCAGGATTCTCCTAGGTATCGGAAGCTCCCAACATATAGGTAATATCGGTGAGGTGGGGGTAATTGGCTCCTCCTCTACACACAGTGTTATTCAAAAGGGGAGTATATGTTCCTCTGTAACGCTCCAGAACATCAAATAAAAGCCTTCTGTGTAGGCTCACAGAAAAGGTGAGCATGCACGCCACATTATGGAGGGACCATTCCTTTCTGCTACAATACTCATCGGATGAATATCTCCAAATCCCTCCAATGGCTCCCATGAATTGGAAGGAGTGCAACGAAAGCACTAATGTAAGAAAGCATTTTTTACTCTCCTTTTTTCCACATTTCGGCGTGGCATTTCCCCATGAATGAAGGACAGCACATGGCACTTCACCCTGCAGGAAGGAAACCTCCGAGGCCTGTGCAGGCCTGAATAATGGGATTGTATGTCTCAGAATGCAGTGCTTTTGCTGCCATAACTGTGTTTCTGTCATGCACCGGTATGTGCACCAAAGCAACACCACTGCAATATTTACAGATGCTGGCTTAAGTGTCCCTGGGGCTTCTTGTGCCCTTCTCAGCACGGACAACACAATGATAATTAAGATGGTAACAGCAGGACTCATTCTTTGAGTTTTCCAGGTTCCTTCAGCGCCCTGCCTTTCTTACAGCACTATATTCACATTCCGAAGAAAACCCTTGGTTAAATTCTTAACGCAGTGCAGCCTTCAGTAACCAACCAGCTCTTTTTACTTATAGCGCGATTTAGTTTATGGTAATTTGTGATTTCCATTAAAATATTTGAGTGAATGGAGGAGCAAAATGACACCAGTCAGGGAATGCGCACATTTATATGGTTTATACAGCTGCAGTATTTATGACCTCCATGTAACAATGCAAGTGAATAGAAAAAAAGGACATCAGTGCTTACTCACATCGATATGGGTTATGCTGCTGCAATGTTGGTTTCCTCCACTTAACAATATAAGTGAAAGGTTTTTAAATTACATGAGTCAGTGCATACATGCCTTAATATGGTGTATGCTCATGTGATATGTGTATTTACTTAATTTGAATTCCATTGCGGCTAGTCAGGTTGTGTGTACGTTGGGAGAGAGTGGTGTGTTATGTTGTTTGTCCTCCGGTATGAGAGAGTTGGTCCTGATAGTGGGTGCTTTCTCACCTGGTCCTTGAGTCTGTGTGGGTAAACTGATTATGTGGTCCCTGTTCTCTGCATCCGGTTGGGACATTTGTTCTTTTAGCAACATCTGTCCAGCACCTATTACCATATAGTGGTGTGTCTTCTGTACTTATGCTCTCCATCTCTCTCTTCGACTCTGGTTTGATCACTAGTGGGCCTGTGTTTGGTTGATAGGGAGGTCTGTGTGGTATCCTGCCCCCATCCCTGTACTTTAACCCTCTTTAAATGTTTGTTGTGAAAGAAAGGGAGGTGTGTAGTGTCTTGTATCCCTCCCTATCCCAGTGTGTGTGTTAGCCCTGTCGTTGTGATGGCATGAGTGAGTGATGGAATGAATGCATGTTATGGTAGCTTCCTTCCAAGAGGTTCCGGGAGCTACAGTTGGAAGAGTTACCTGGGTGAGGGGGACTGGTAGGTCTTCTCCTTCCCATGTACTTGTAACCTATGAACTATGACCTAATAAAGGAACCTGCTTCTACCCACCTGAGCATCTGGGCTTTCAATTATTACAGGAAAAATAATGGATCAAAATGCAGAGACATCTGTTTTTTGCGGGTGCAGAAGAGGGGAAAACTAGTAATGAATTCAAAACAAGCAGTGTGACTAAAGGAGTGGTTAAACATGACATTTTCAGGAATGGATTAGGATGTTTAACAGGATTTGCACAACTGATTCGATTCAAATGTATCAGTACCAGTGGTACACAAAGTCAAAAGTGTTCTTTTGTCAATGTGTGATAAGGTAAAAAAAAAAAGGAGTTGCGAAACATCGAAGAGCAAGGAGCTAGAGAAATAATTGATTCATCTGAATGTGTCTCCCCTATTGTTGTGGTAATTAACCCTAATGGTAAAGTAAGACTGTGCGTAGATTTAAGATCACATAATAAATGCATAATACGAGACAGACATCTACTCCCCAACATGATGGAAATGGTATGGACACTAGGAGATGCACAAGTGTACTCCATGTTGGATTTGATATATGCATATCACCAGATCAAAGTGCATGAAGAATCAAATAGTCTCACAGCATTCATAACACTGGAGGCATTATTTAAATGTGTGAGGATGCCATTTGGATTTGTATCAGCATCTCCTTTTTTTCAAATAATCATGTTGATCAAGATGAAAAGGGCATCACGTTTTTCCAAGATGATTTATTGATCTTTAGACAAAATCAAGGGCAACATAATGATAGATTGAAAAGGGCCTTAATCACACTTAAAGAAGCAGGAATGACACTAAGTAAAGAAGAATGCAAGTAGAATTAGAAAGAGATTCAGTATTTGAGCCACGTGATATCCAAGGATGGCATTAAACCAAGGAAGGATTTAGTAAATTCTATAGGCAATAGGCCCATTCCCGAAGATAAAGAACAATGACTGTGTTCCTGTGCATAACTGAATATTATGCAAAATGTATTCCCATTACACTGATGCCATCACCAATATCAGACAATTAGCTAAGAAAGGGAAAGTTTTTAATTGGGATGAGAAGTGTGAAACAGAATTTGTAAAGGGGTTAACAAGGCACTTAATAGAACGTCTTCCTTCAAAAACTGTCAATGACACAGGAAAAGCATTGTGACCACAGATGCTAGATGCAGTTCGAACAAAAAACATAAAAACTGGAGAAGAAACAATTGCCTTTGCATCTAAATGTTGAAGGAAGCTGAAGAAATTTACCCTACCATAGAAAAGGAACTATTGGCCATAACATGGGCTTAGAAGAAATGTCAACCTTTCTAATGGGCAGTATGTTTGAAATATGTTTGAATCATAAATCAATAGCCTTGATAAAGACCTACAGGTCGAAACACGTGTCGGCTGACAACATGGGGATGTAAGAACCCCGGATGTACTGTAATGTGTACAACAAATTCAAGAACAATAAACCTTTTTCACGAATAAAAGTGACAAAATACGCACCAAACAGCGTTGAAAAACAATTTCTTTAATGCAGAAAAGCAAGATATCCAGGAAAAAAAACCTTCCTTTTTACCTAACAAATGAGGTTTTTGGCTAGACCTCAAGCAATAACCTGTGATCTTGTGACACATGTACCTTACCCTGATGTGTTTATCAAAAATGGCACCTGGTTGATTCCTTTCCTTTTGATGCCTTGCTCTACCCAGGTAGGTAGTCACGTATTAAAGAGCAAAAATGAGCGACTTTTCTACTGAGTTATATAGAACTACCAAGCTAAGCCATTGAATAACAGTTGCTCATAATAGAATGCACATCCATGTATGCAGCACTACTCCTCCTTTGAATGCCTGGTCTGCAGGCTTTATATCTCTCCTGGCCTCTCTCTCACTGTGACCACTATCTACAGGTTGCCTGGCCAGGTCGTCCTCTTCCTCTATGAGTGGACTGACCTCTGCTCCTCGCTCCTTGCCTCTACCTCTCAACTTCTCCTCCTCTGAGACTTGAACATCTACCTGGATGCTACCAGCCCTTCTTCATGACTCTTTCGCAACCTCTGCTATTCTATCTCTCTCTCTATTCTTCACTCTAGCCCGACTCACTCTGCAGGGCACACCCTGGATGTTCTGATCTCCTTAGACCCCCTTCTCTAACCGGCTCACCACATCATTTTCTCCTTTCTTCCCACCTCTATCTCTCTTCCCCTCAGGTCAAGCCGACTCCAGCACTGCCACCAACCTTCTCAGGCATCAGTCCCATGAAGCGTGTGTCAGTTGAGGCTTTTGCTGCTACCTTTTCTTCTCCTCCTGCACCTTTGGGTGACTCACACCCTGACACAGCCCTCTCTAACCATCATCTCGCTACCTCTAACACTCTGTATGTCCTTGCCCCTGTCATGAGGATCTGCTTGCAGCAACTCTTGGTATGATTCCTCTCTGCTGCCCTTTAACACAAGTGTTGGGTGGCAAAGAGGAAGTGGGAGGCATTGGACGCACCCCCTAACAAATGGGCTGCCGCCTGCTCCAAAGGCAATACACTCTCTTTTCTCTCTAAGAAGAGAGCCTACACCCAAACCCACATCTCTGCGGAATCTACAACTCAGCTGAACTTTTCAAAATCTGCAAGGAGCTGGCCAATCCTGCTGCAGTCTCAACCTCTCCTGTTATCTCCTAAGCCCTCTGCACGGCTTAATCCTCTCATTTCACTACTAAATCTCAGAACATCCTGTCCACCCCTCTTCCTCTACCTCCTCCTCCTCTACCACTCCTGGCCCGTCTGAGGCCGTCTCTCCTCATCCTTTCTCCTCCTTTCCCCTGTTCACCCCTAACAATGTTTCTAGACAAGTCCAATCTATGAAAGTCTTGTCAAAGCAGGTTCTACCCTGCTCATCCAGAACCATCAAGGACCACATTGACACCTTTGCTTCAGCCTTGGTAAATTTCTGCAATCACTCCTTTGCCACTGGAACTTCCCCTGCCCCTTAAGTACTCTCTTGTGCACCCCCTTCTAAAGAAGACCTCCGCCGATCCTTCCTCTCTGGCTAACTATCGCCTGATCTCCATCACTCCTTTCCTGGGCATACTCCTGAAAAAGCGGGTCATCTCCCAGCTTAATCTACATACTGAATTTGTTGGTTGCCTCCATAACCACCAGTCTGGCTTCAGAGCTGCCAGAAGCATGGAAACTGCTCTCCTGAGCACCTGTGAAGACTTGCTCTCTAATCTTGACTCTAATCTCCCTTCTGTACTCATCTCCTTGATCTATCCTCTGCTTTTGACACGGTCAACCATGCCATCCTGCTCAATTGCCTCCACGACCACATTGGTATTACTGATCAGGCCCTGGCCTGGTTGACCTCGTTTCTCACCAACCAACCCTCTCAGGTACAACTGGGGTCTTTCCTCTCTTCTATCTCTCTCTCTACTTGTCGTGTTACCCAGGGGTCTAACCTCTCTCTCTGGCTCTTTAACCACTACCGGACACCTCTTGCCCACCGTATCGCTATTTTCTGCTCCAATTTTCAATGTTATGCGGATGACACTGAGCTCTCTTTCAGGCTCCCCTCTGCCACCTTTGCTTCTTCTCTCATACCAAAGTGTCTGGCCGCAATTCAGGAATGGTGTGCCGTCAATGATCTCTGCCTTAATGCCAGAAGACTGAGATCCTCCTCATTGGGATACCCGCTCCATCCTTTCCTCTCTCTCTCTCTCTGGCGGCCCACTCTGGGCCCTCTTTCTGCTGCTTCCTGTGAGGCTAAGAACCTTGGTGTCATCCTCGACTCCACCCTCTCCTTCTCTCTTCACCGCTCTGACGTCTCTAAGAAGTCAACTTATCAGTTGTACCTCCTCAGAGGTATTCTTCCTTTTCTCACTTCCTCCAAATGCTCACTGTCTCCAGAGCTCTGGTCCTCTCCAGGCTGGACTATTGCAAGAACATCTTTCTAACTCTTCCTGCCTCTACTCTTTGACCTTTATAACTTATACAGAATTGGACTGCGAGACTTGTCCTTGGCCTCAAGCCCCCGGATGGTATCTCTCCGGCTCTGTAATCTCTTCACTGGCTCCTCGTGGCTGCAAGGATCAAATTCAAGACAATCTGCATCGTCCACAAGGCTTTCTGGGGCCTGGGACCACTCTACCTCCAACGTTCTCTTCCAAAACATCCTCCTTCTCGAGCTCTCCTATCATCCACCTCCAACTCTCTTAGGGTCAGAGGCTTCTCCAAGCAGAGAGTTGGGGGCAGATCTATCTCCTTGGATGGGGCCTCCCTCTGGAACAGCCGCCATGCCTCTCTCAAACCACCTCTGGTTCCGGAAGCAACTCAAGATCTTTCTTTTTGCTTTTGCTTTCTCTCGCCTGCTGATGTACCTGACAGCTTTGTGTACTGGTCACCTGGTCACCCTCTAAACTTGGGCACAGGCTCCTGCATGTCCAGTTGCCCTTGCACTGCCTCCGGCCTCCCCGCACTTAGGGGTCTGTATCTGCAACCCTACAGCCCCTTCTCTCTGCACTTATGAGACCCCCACTGGCTGCACTTGTTTACTTAACTGTACTCTACCCCTCCCCTCCCCCTGGCACTTCTCCCCTTCCCTCTTCCTTGCACTTGCACGGTCTGAATGACACAAAGCCTAGAAAGATCGTTATTTTGTCCTCCCTTTGTTCCCCCCTCCTTGCTAGAAACACTTGTGTACAGGCACATTATAAATGCCACATCATATCAAATGTAATATGTATGCATGATTACTATGAAACAAAGTTCAAAGTATTTCATATATGTATTATGTGTAAAATATGTGCAAGAGTGTACTAATTGAGTCACATACACAATATTGTAACGCACACTTTATTACTGTGCCTTGAGAAAGCCTGGGTAAGGGCGAAACAACTGCAGGTACCTCTAAATGGAGTATGTTGGTGCCTTCTCAACAATTATAAGCTACTTTGGTATATAACCAATAAAATACTTTTTAGAAATCTCACTTGTAGGAACTCTTGCTTTAAATAAAGGGCTAGGGACAAGCAACCTAACATACCCACTCTATCTCCTTTTTAGTTATGGTATTTGGGTATTTTATTTCTTATAATACATGGACATATGCCGGCATCCCCTTCTAATACTGGCCTCTTGCTTAATCTAATTCAACAGACCTTCAGGTTGCTGATGCCTATTATCTGTTTGGATTTTTTTTAAAAACAAATATGTCGTTTCTAGTGTGTTGCAGAAAAATAGTTGAAGCAGGTTACTAAACATGCATCTAAAACATTCTCGTTTTGTGCTTTAAAATAAGTTATAGCATGCAGTGAGAGTCTTGTGCTCGTGTGTTTAACTCCCACAATGCACAAACTAAGTATACTACCATAAATAGTTCACTACCAGTGTACCGGCTGTAAAGTGCCACAGAACAAGAAAGGAGTTTGCAAAGCACGTCAGTGATGCAGTGGCAGCTGGAGTTCTGCTCAGTGCTGGGTGAGGCAGCAGGCATTGTGACATCACAACTGATTACAGAGCGTGATGCCATTTTCTTTTGCACAGATCAGTAGTGATGTCATAAGTAGCCTAGCCTAGGACATTGAACGATGATAAGACTGAATTTATAATCCTGGGTTTGCAGGCTAATATCAAAAAACTAGGCGAAGAATTCACCTCATTTAACATTGACGGGAACACCATCAAAGTCTCCAAGGAAGTAAAAACCCTTGGATTCTACTTGGACTCCACACTGTCCTTTGATAAACAGGCCAAATCCTTCACCTCTGCTACGGCTTACACCTGTAAACTACTCAGAGCTGGTAAGCCGTTCCTCTCTGACAATAGTTGCCTGATCCTGGCGAGAGCTCTAATACTCTCTAGAATCGACTACTGCAATGCCATATACAGCGGTGCCAATAAATCTACCATCCATAAGCTCCAAACACTTCAGAATAATGCCCTAAGAGCGGCCCTAGGCATTAATAAGAAAACTCACATCTCCTCCTTGAGACGTCAACATAAATGGTTATCCACATCTAACAAAATACAACTAAAAACACTCTCCTTGACCTACAAAGCCCTTAATAACGTAGCCCCCTGCTACCTTATAGATACATTCCAGAGAAGAACCTCTGTCAGACCTACCAGAACTGGGAATGTTAACTGTCTGACCATACCTAAATACAAGCTCACCACTATCGGGGGCAATAGTTTTACTGTTAAGGCAGCTAAATTATGGAACTCACTGCCTCAGGATCTCAGAGTAGACCAACCTTACCTTCATTTCAGGAAAAAGGTAATAAAACATATCATCACTACTGACCCTTAGTCTCCCATTACACATGGGGGACCAGCCCACATCCAAAGAGACCTGTTCATCTATAGTGTTCTACAGCGTCAATTCTGAAGACCTTGTGTAATGTATCTACCCGGGAGCCTAAGTGTTGCACGAGGGGCTCATCACTCTTGGCATAGATTTCTTATGCACAGCGTCTACTGCTTATTTCTGTAACTACATCGACTATTCCCTGTCTTCGCCTCAATTCTGTACACTGTGTATATTGTGTAATTATGTAAATACTGTATATCATATGTATATACGTAACCCCTGTAAACTTTGCATTTCCTTATTGTTGTGCCCTTTTACTCACGAGTCTGGTGCGCCTAACAAATGAATAAACAAACAAACAAACAAACAAACAAACATTATTTATAGGTAGAGGTATTGTAGTCTGCCATGTATTATAAGAATATAAACATATAGCCAGCAATCTGAATGTGTATTGGTGGCTGTTGAAATTGATTTCAATATCACGACTGACTTAAAGGCCCGTAAAATAGATATATAGAAAAACGTTCCATGACCATAGCTTTTCAGTTGCATTGCCCTATTCAAGAATATAATATGTATAGGTTTTATGTAGTGCTTAATAATGGTTTGTATCTGTTTCTTAGCGCTCCCAATGTTTACACTTCAGGAAACAAAAGAACTTGGATATTTGCCCACAATCACACAATATGGTAGTGTTTACAAGACATTAGGACTCGGCCCCTAGTTAAACCACTAGATCATGTGTAGCAACAATTCGGCTGAAATGACTGCTCGATGACGCTATTTATAACAGGATGGCAGAATGAAATGCAGAAAGCCCAAGTCCCGACCGAAATCCAGCTGGTCTCTTGCTCGCTGCTAATATCCTGGATGCCAAGTAGCCTGGAAAACCTAGAGTAGACTCCACATCTTCCTGGCTGGTTCAAAACTATCTCAAGACCGCTGTCAACATTATAGACTGCATTGTTTTATTGTGGGTTTTCTCTCCGCACAAACGCACTTGGCATGAACTAGAACCTAGAATCGTGGGGTTGCCTGGGGCGGGTCTGGTTCATAACGCAAAACGGAAAGAAGCATATACCTCTGTGGTTGATGGGAAGCGGAGACCTCGGCAGTGTGCGTCCGGGCATGCTGCTTGGGCAGCCCGCTTGGCCAGCTGTGGAGGAGCAGCTCCTGAAGTGCAAGCAGCGGTGGCAACGTCGCACTGTCGGCCGCCGTGGGTGATTTTTTTTAAAGTACAATACCCGGGCCTGGTTGGTTTGCTCGCTGGTCGCTCACGCTGCAGTGTGGAGGTGGCCGTGTGTTTTCATTGTTTCTGCCAGCCTTGATAAGAGCGGCCGTCGTGAGCGACTCGCCCGGGCTGGCCGCGCGGTGATTGGCTATTCGGAAGGCCCCGTCAGCGCACGACTGCGAGGAAGGCCACTGGCCTGCAAAGATAAGAGTTTTAAATAGCGCAGCAAGCCATCCTCGCATCTCCCACACGCAGCCTTCTCCGTTTCCTCGTCGGTGCTTCGAGGCACGGACAGCTTGACCTGAGAGCGGCCAACCGTTTCAGCCGTCAAAGTAAAGTTCGCAGCTGTTCAAGGAATTACATCTTTCAAACAAAACTATCTGGACACTGTAATATAAAAATAGGCATTAACGTTGGAAATGGGGGCCTACGGTGCGGCCTGTGCGTGTTTGTATAATTTCCTACAGGGTTCAAACAATGTGGCTACATAGACTGCAATAAAGTGAATATTGGAGTATTTTTGGGTATGGCTGAACGTCACAGGCAAATTGACTCCTCCTTGTACCAATAACAACGCCTGTATTGGAACGCGAGACTGCGCTGCTTTACACGTCAATATGGACGACTTACAGTCCTCGGGCTTCTTACGTTTCTACACACCTTGGCTAAGCTTCTGGTTTACGCATTCAGCGTTTTTAGTTTCCATATTTGCAGGAGGGACTTAGCTTAGCAGTTCAGATTAGATGTATCCCATCAGTGGCCGGACCTAGACTGGAAGACTGCTTTGAGTATACGTGCATATGGGCAGTCTCCCCCCTCTACTCACCAGCCCTACTGTGACAAGACCACACAGACCAAGAAGAGTACAAACCCACGACTATACTCAACCCGAGAAGATGGAGTAATGAGGCTCAAGCCTCGGTATCCAAAAATCACAGCTGATGGATACAAATCTATCAGCAAGAAGAAGAAGAAGCGCCCCCCTGTACTGTTTTAGAGGACTACTACCCTCAAGGGAAAGCAGAGAGAAGTCTGTGGGCAGGGGATTGGAAGGCGAATTGGGGGGCTCACTATGTGCTACAGTTGCTTTGATCATCCAGTCATTGTTTTCAGTCCCTTTTCTTTCTCCACACCTGCATCGCAGAGGCTAAATCTCACATTCCTTAATACCCTGGCCCCTCATTTGCCAATTTCCAAATCCTTATTGCACATGGCGGCAGATAGTTTGAAAGTGGCAAAGTGAAGAACTGAAATTGGAGGGGGGGGGGTGAAGAGACCAGGTTTTCCCTGATTGGGACTTCTCTTGCCTTGCTCCGTGTGGCCTGGTTGTTGACACCCCTCGCTAATCTGCTTGCCTTTCTGCTTTCTGTTTTACACCATACTGCTCCCACGTGTCCCACTGATACGGCCCTCTGGGATTACCACTCATGTGCCCCCCCCTAGATTTGCTCCGGGGTGTCCTAATGTAATTTTGCCCGCCCCTCTGCCAGTTTGCCTCTCTTTATCCCACTGTTATTTTCTTCTGCTGGGATTTTCCTCCCAACTGCCTCTCTTCAAATGTGCCCTTATGGCAGGTTTCCAATGGAGCAATGGTACCCACTCCTTCCATAGGTCTAACCCCGATGTGACTTCGGTACAAGCCCTGCACGAGGTTGGCTGCAAGGAACACCATCCCATTCCAGGGGGTCTCATGATTTCTCATAATGATACTACCAAAGGTGCACAACTATCAGGGCATTGGCACAGCAAAGGATTGGCACCCAAATGACTATCAAGGTTGCCTCCGACTGCTCCCCACACTAGCAGGAGCACATTCTATGTTGGAACAAGCTTTTCGCATGTCAAGCAAGCCACTCCCGCATGGCAACTGAGCAGCCCTCCAAATAGGCAAACATCAGAATAATACTGCAGATCTTCAACCAACATATCACAGTACGGACCAATGTCAAATAAAATCTCAGGGGCTACACCCAAAAGGCTAGCTAGTCCTGAGTCCCGACAGACCCGACATTAGCGCAGCCCCGGATCTTTCCCAGATCCAGCAACACTCCTGCTCCGCTCTGACAGCTACCACAAGTGGTTTTCGTCACAGACTGTTAGGACAGTTTTTCTGATGTCCAACTAAGGGCTTAGTAAAACCATTCAACTGAGGCAGTACAAGACTCCACTTTTAGTATAATGCTGTACCACCTGAGTGTATGGTAGCGTAGACAGAGCAGCCAGGCTTATCTTAGGAGGGAGAGAGGGCAGTAGACACAGTACAAGTGAAATTGTAATACAAATGATCCAAAGAAACACTGAAACACTATCAGGCCGATTCATGGAATCAATGTGCGCCGTAAATTCCGGAGCAAGCGTGCGAAAACGTACGATTCACAGTTAAAGAGCGAAAATCGCAGTGCAAGTGCGAATATCGCAGGGAAACCGTTGCACATCTATTCATGGAAGTCCGTGCGTGAGTAAAATCAGGGATGTGCGCTGAAAAAGTGCGCGGCGCACGCCGGCGCACAGGTCATCTAACGGCGTGCGCCAAGGCCACAGCGAAAGCGCACATAGCGCGGCGCACATAACAAAAGTAGGCGGAACATGGGGCGGAACACTCGGAATGGGGAACAACTCGTGAAAATGTGGGCGTCACGGGGGAAGTACAGGAGGCAAGTGCGCGGAACGCCCACACGCTCGCCTACAACACGTATTCATGGAATCGAATAGGGCAAACCAGTGCACGGGCAAAGATGCGCACTGACCCCAACCCGTCCGCCACAGGAAGGCAGGCGGTAGCGTCCCTGCGCAGGAATAAAAAAATGTGCGCCAAAATGTGCGCTAACAAAAAGCACGAATAAACAGCTCTGATGAATGTCCCATATTGTGGCCCCCTAGGACAAATGACGTGCAAAGGTGTACGCGACAAACAGCGACACGCGCTGTGTGAAAAATTAGCTTGTGCGTGTATTTCGTGTGTGCGCATGAAGTTTCACACGTGATCGGGCATGGGGGAGCGGGGTACGTGTGTTTCAGGGGTGCGCGTGAAGTTCCACACGCGATCGTGCCTGGGGGAGTGGGATGCGTGTATTCCAGGGGTTCGCGGGAAGTTTCAAACGCGATAGACCCTGTGCAAGTGGGGTGCGTGTATTCCTGGGGTTCGCGTGAAGTTTCACACGCGATTGGGCTGGGTACGTGTAAATCTGGGGTGCGCGGGAAGTTTCACACGCAATTGGCATTGGTCGAGCAGGGAACGTGTATTTCGGGGGTGCGTGGGAATTATCACACGCGACAGGCCCTGTGCGAGTGTGGTACGTGTATATCTGGGGTGCAGGGGAGTCCTACACGTGAATTGGCAGTGTGGGTCCTCCCAGGTGTTCCCTCTACACCCTCCACGGCCCCTGCAGGCAGCCCACACCACAGGGGACTTCATGTTCCGAAGGCAGCCCATCCACCATGGGCATGCCCCCCAGGCAAGCCACATGTCAGCTTGCACCACTACTACTGATCACCAATGCATGACCCCCTGCACCCCCACCCCCAGCAGTGCGGGGCACCTGCCAGCAGGACCCCACTCATGTCCCCTTGCACACCCACCCCCCACCAGTGCGGGGCACCTGCCAGCAGGCCCCCACTCATGTCCCCTTGCACACCCACCCCCCAGCAGTGCGTGGCACCTGCCAGCAGGCCCCCACTCATGTCCCCTTGCACCCGCACCCCCACCAGTGCGGGGCACCTGCCAGCAGGCCCCCACTCATGTCCCCTTGCACACCCACCCCCCAGCAGTGCGGGGCACCTGCCAGCAGGCCCCCACTCATGTCCCCCTGCACCCCCACCCCCCACCATTGCGGGGAACCTGCCAGCAGGCCCCCACTCATGTCCCCTTGCACCCCCCCCACCAGTGCGGGGCACCTGCCAGCAGGCCCCCACTCATGCACCCTTGCACCCCGACGCCCCACCAGTGTGGGGCACCTGCCAGCAGGCCCCCACTCATGTCCCCTTGCACACCCACCCCCCAGCAGTGCGGGGCACCTGCCAGTAGGCCCCCACTCATGTCCCCTTGCACACCCACCCCCCAGCAGTGCGGGGCACATGCCAGCAGGCCCCCACTCATGTACCCTTGCACACCCACCCCCCACCAGTGCGGGGCACCTGCCAGCAGGCCCCCACTCATGTCCCCCTGCACCCCCACTCCCCACCAGTGCGGGGCACCTGCCAGCAGGCCCCTACTCATGTCCCCTTGCACACCCACCCCCCACCAGTGCTGGGCACCTGCCAGCAGGCCCCCACTCATGTCCCACTCATGTCCTCCTGCACCCCCACCCCCCAGCAGTACGGGGCACCTGCCAGCAGGCCCCCACTCATGTCCCCCTGCACACCCACCCCCCACTAGTGCGGGGCACCTGCTAGCAGGCCCCCACTTATGTCCCCTTGCACCCCCAACCCCCACCAGTGCGGGGCACCTGCCAGTAGGCCCCCACTCATGTCCCCTTGCACACCCACCCCCCAGCAGTGCGGGGCACCTGCCAGCAGGCCCCCACTCATGTCCCCTTGCACACCCACCCCCCACCAGTGCGGGGCACCTGCCAGCAGGCCCCCACTCATGTCCCCTTGCACACCCACCCCCCACCAGTGCGGGGCACCTGCCAGCAGGCCCCCACTCATGTCCCATTGAACACCCACACCCCAGCACTGCGGGGCACCTGCCAGCAGGCCCCCACTCATGTCCCCCTGCACCCCCACCCCCCAGCAGTGCGGGGCACCTGCCAGCAGGCCCCCACTCATGTCCCACTCATGTCCCCCTGCACCCCCACCCCCCACCAGTGCGGTGCACCTGCCAGCAGGCCCCCACTCATGTCCCCTTGCGCCCCCACCCCCCACCAGTGCGGGGCACCTGCCAGCAGGCCCCCACTCATGTCCCCTTGCACCCCCACCCCCCACCAGTGCGGGGCACCTGCCAGCAGGCCCCTACTCATGTCCCCTTGCACACCCACCCCCCACCAGTGTGGGGCACCTGCCAGCAGGCCCCCACTCATGTCCCCCTGCACCCCCACCCCCCAGCAGTGCGGGGCACCTGCCAGCAGGCCCCCACTCATGTCCCCCTGCACCCCCACCCCCCACCAGTGCGGGGCACCTGCCAGCAGGCCCCCACTCATGTCCCCTTGCACACCCACCCCCCACCAGTGAAATGGCGATCCCACGCCACAAACCAAAAGTCAACCATGTACGTCAACACATGTCTGCCACATAAAGGCAGGTGCTAGCGTCCCTGCACATTAAAAAAATGTGCGCTAACGAAAAGCCGTATATACAGCTCGATGAATGTCCCATACTGTGGCTCTCTAGGACAAATGACGTGCAAAGGGGTACGCAACAAACACGGACACCCGCTGTGTCAAAAATAGCATGTATTTCGGGTGCTCGCGGGAAGTTTCACACGCGATTGGGCCTGGGGGAGCGGGGTACGTGTACTTCAGGGGCTTGCGGGAAGTTTCACACGCAATTGGGGCTGGCCGAGCAGGGTACGTGTACTTCAGCGGCTCGCAGGAAATTTCACACGCGATTGGGCCTGGGCGAGCGGGGTACGTGTACTACAGGGGCTCGCGGGAAGTTTCACACGCGATTGGGCCTGGGCGAGCGGGGTACGTGTACTTCAGTGGCTCGCGTGAAGTTTCACACGCGATTGGGCCTGGCCGAGCGGGGTACGTGTACTTCAGGGGCTCGCGTGAAGTTTCACACGCGATTGGGCCTGGCCGAGCGGGGTACGTGTATCACTGTGGTGGGCGTGGAAGTAGAGGAGGCAAATGCGCGGAACGCCCACACGCACACGCAAAAAAAGTCGCGCTAATCCAGAAACACGTACGCAAGCAGGAAGCAGGCGTACGTCGACCTGCGCAGCATAAA
The DNA here is from genome assembly GCF_040938575.1 of Ambystoma mexicanum. Classification (NCBI taxonomy): domain Eukaryota; kingdom Metazoa; phylum Chordata; class Amphibia; order Caudata; family Ambystomatidae; genus Ambystoma; species Ambystoma mexicanum. The sequence continues at coordinate 528,205,504 of NC_090923.1, forward strand.
AGTGCGCGCAAACAACAAACAAGCTCAGGCGCCAGGATGAATATACCGTTCCTAGCAGCAGTGGCCGTGGGATACTGCAAGAGGAGGAGGAGGATAGCCAGGGTCAGAATTTTTACACCCAGAACCAGCCTTTTTGGGATGCCTGATGACCACGTGTATGGGAGGTATAGGTTTCCACCTCACATAATACTCGACCTGGTCAGTGAGTGGGAGGATGACCTCACATCACCCACCCTCTGATCCCAAGCACTCAGCCCCTTGGTGAAGGTCCTTAATGTACTGCACTTCTTGGCCACTGGATCATTTCAGCGGAAAAGTGCCATAGTGGGGGGGGGTGTCACAGGCCACGCAGGCATGCTGCCTACACCAGGTGTTGGCCATCATGACTGCACGCCCATCAGTCCGCAGGCACATATACCTGCCCAGAACACCTGCAGAAAGGCAGGCTGTCGTCCAGGATTTTTACGGGGTGGCACACTTCCCCAAAGTGGTAGGTGCCATTGATTGCACCCATGTGGCTCTATGTCCCCCCAGGGCAACTGAGCACATCTATAGAAACCGCAAGCACTGGCATTCCATCAATGTGCAGGTAGTATGTGATGCCAAGGGAATCATTACCTCAGTATATGCCAACTATCCAGGGTCCACCCACGACAGTTTCATTTACAGAATGTCAACCCTAAACCGGGACCTAGAAGCTGGTCGGCATGGCGGTTGGTGAGTATAAATGCCACAGCACATGCATGCATGTCAGATACTGAGTAATGTCACAACCCCACTAATGATACCCATCACCACCTCCCCAGGGGACAGTGCCTACCCTCTGAGCACCCACATGATGACGCCAATTCGAAACCCCACCACGCCACCCGAGGTAAGATACAACACAGCCCATATTGCAACCCGGGGCATAGTGGAGTGCACATTCGGAGTGCTCAAGTCACACCTTCGCTCACTTGACCGCTCTGGTGGGCAGCTGCTATACGCTTCCCCAGTAGTGTGCAGGATCATAGTGGCAGCATGTGTCCTGCACAACGTTGCAACACGCAGGGACCTGCCGTTGGACATGGTGGTGCCCCCACATCCCCAACCACATGCACGCCCGCTGCACATGGGAGGGGAAAGGGCACGGGGTGAGGCAGCCCATACGCAGCTGGTGGCTAATTACTTCACCTAAAATCACACCCCTGTGGAGTGCACACAGCCCTGGCACATACCAGCTGACTATCAATGATGATGAGTCAACTGACAGCCAAGTGTCACAACCATACCAGCCTGAGATTGTTCCCCTGGTAGTGTTCCATTGTGTGCATCCCTACCCACACAAACACCACCAATGCTGTGTCATCAAAAGACACACTTCTATGCTGCTAAAATCATTAACCCCTTGCAAGATACAACATGACAACAGTGCCATGTCACCCAACACCTCCCCAGCACCACCCCCCAACACACCATGGCATGTCATGCTATGTGAGAGCAAACAAAAGGAATCCCAAAAACATGACACAAGTGTCACAAAGTACAGTGTCCCGATGGGACAATGGCCACACACAATGTGCTCCCATTAATGTAGAACTGACAACACACATGACCAAAGACTTACCACAATGCAATGCAGCTAGCTACCCCAAACATAGCATTCACATGACAGTACTAAGTTAAAGGATACATAGACTTACAACCTGGTGATGCTAGCACATCGACCACCCCCAGCTGTACAGTGTTGGTGCCACGCAAATCTGGAAGTGCACTGCTTACAACATGAACTCCATCTCCAAAGTAGACGGCCTTGTGAAGACATGTGGAATGAACCTGCAAATTAGGAGGGAGACATGGATGCACAAGCACACATCAATACACCATGCAGTGTACAATACTACAACAATATGCACTAGGAATGTATACACAGTATTGACTACAGACTGCCCACACATGTCATGGGAGTCCAACGTCACTGTTAAGTTACTGTCACTTGGGCACACCCTTTGCAAGCCCATGGTAACGGGAAGCAGGAGGGGTGTGTATCTCATGAACCCAAGCATCTAACCCAAACTCAGGACAAGCCTGCATGTGCCTAGCCGCAATACAGTGGATGCCCATGGGAGCCACACAAGGCAACACACTGTAACAAAAAAGCAAAAATCAAAAATCAAAAACCAAAATCCAAACATCGAAAATCAAAAATGGCCATGTGGGGGCCAGGGGGTGTGGGGGAGGCCACCCAGGAGGTCTGAGGACAAGGTGCACACCAACAGCCACCTGTGTGGATGTTGCGAAACAAAAACACCTCCATGGGCTCATGGCCTGCACGGCTACGCTTATGTGAGAGATTCTGAATCACTGTGCTCGCTCTCATCACCCTGTGCTGCTGCCACTACAGGAGGTGGTGGTGCTATGGGAGGCAGCCCACGCAAAGCCCTAGTCTGGTCCTCCATGGCAGCAAGCATGCGGGTGTGGAAGGTCTTGTTCTGGAGGATTATGGTGCGGAGATACCCATGCACCACCTGACGTGATGCCCGGACCTCCTCCCGAGTTGCCTGCATCTCTGCTGAGAGCGTACGTGTGACACGCTCCAGCAGCTATTCTGTCCTCGTGACAGTGGAAGCCTCAAGCTCCACAAGAGTCTGCCTGAGGTGACGGACTTCTACCCTCAGGGCTTCCCTCTAGCCCTGGGACTCTAAAGAAATGGCTTCCCGCAGAGTGCCCAGGGCCGCCCGTCTGTCCCTGTTGGACGCCAACATGTCGTCCCTGAGTGATTGGCAAATGGAGTCTGTTGCCTGCTGTAGTTGCTCCATCTGCCTCTCTGGGGGAACAATGGAAGTGGCCACCGTCTCCATTGCTTGAGCCATCATCTCAGATGCTGCTGCCTGTTGGTTTGCCATACCGTATATGGATCTCTCCCATGCGGTATTGCCTGGTGGCGTACAGCCACCGCGTTGGCGGGCACCACACCTGTCTGGGGCAAGGCGAACTGTGCCTTGCTGTGTCGGCACTGCCTGAGGCTGCAGGACTGCATTCCCCCTCTGATCTGCTGGCCCAGGAACAGGATCAGATGTTGCGGAGTGTGGCCCTGCATCCGTAACCACCAAAGGCGGACCTACCAACACTGACATCCCCATAGTGGGCTGTACCCCTGGTGCAGGTGGGTCGGCAGAACAGAATCCCTCCCAGAAACACCTACCTGCGAAGCCACATAGGTCTCATCATCCGAATCAACACCCGAAAAGAGATCTGGTGAGGTGCACCCAGGGACACCCCTGGAGGGAACGGTCTGCAGCAAGAGTGGGTTCTCACCCACCACCACACCCCGTCCCCCACTGGTGCACGGTCGTGCCTGAGATCCCTCCTGGGTCTGCACCATCTCCTCACCCTCAACAGCATCAAGTGCGTCATCCCCTGCAGAAACATGAAGACAAAAAATGGAAACAGGCATTAGCACCATGGCACACAATTAGGCCTCACGAGGTACAGAACCAGTACTTGATTGACACATGTCCCACATGACTATAACCCTCCCATGCATGCACTGTCACTGAGTTTGAAGGGAAGGAAAATGTCAGACACTGATGACACCAAGATGGAAGAGCAACACATTGGCTGCATGCTGGCTAGCAGAGCCATCACACACTGGCCTGTGAGTGGCATGTCCAATCCACATACATGACCATGCCATCACACAGATGGCATGTACCATAGGCATGTCCCATATCATTTGACAATAGGGCTCAGATATGCGTAGTGAAAGTGGGGGGATTGAAAAAATTAGCCTGAATGAACAATGAGAAATACGGAACAATGTTGTTGCAAGATGCCAGTTCAAGGGCAACTGGCGTGATGTTGCACAAAAAGTCTACTGTGGGCAGAAGGGATACTGTAATACCCAAATCCAGGGGCGCAGAATGTTTTGGATGAAGCACATGGGTGACCCAAACCACTCAGGCACACACACCCTCACCTGGCACTCAATCAGAACCCCTCACACACACAACATACACATGTATCACACACACATGCATGTGCACTCACCGGACAATGCCTCGTAATCTGGCAGATCTCCCACACCTTGGATCTGTTCCTCTGTGACGTAGGTCCCAGCAACAGACATGTACAGTGAGTTCAATGTCCTCTTGCGGAGACCCACCTCCAGTCACCAGAGTAGCGGCATGACTTGAGGCCAGCTTTTTCTTTGCCCTGCGCTTAAGGTAATTCTAGTGCTTGTAGCACTCACCAGCTGTGCGCCTCACTGATCCAAGGGCACTTATGATGTCCGCGACGGTCTGCCAGTGTGCCTGACGTCGGGCAGGTGTGGTCTTGCACCCTGAAGTGATCAACATTTCGCTGTCGTGTGCGGACACATACTGCACAAGTGCATCACGTTCGGCATCATTGAAGCTAGGCTTCCTTTGCGTGCCGGACTGCGTAGCCATGTCTGGGGTATCAGCCTGTAGTGGACGAGCACTCTTCCTCTTTTTTTTGGAAGGTGGTGGGGATCCTGAGTGGCCTACACCGCTCTGGCCACTAGGGGCAGGAGCACCGGTGGACTGGGTAGTTGGAGTGTGGGAATGCACACTGAGCATGGGACTTGGTGCAGGCATTGGCTGAAGTGTTACGTAGTCAGGGGGAACGTTAGCAAGATGGACTGGGACCAACACTGCCCTGGCTGGGAGAGTCAGAGCTGGGGTGGATGGAGCTGCAGCTGCCCCTGCAGCCTCCCCACCCTGCCTACTCGGGGCAGCAGATGACATAGCTGCCCCTGATCCACGTGGCCTGGTGACACCAACTTGCACCGCCGTACGTGGCCTAGACTTGGCGACCTGGAAGTCAGCATGGGAGTCACCCTCTTCCAGGTCAGGTGCCACAATGGGCCGGTCCAACAAGGGCTGATCAGAGATGGTGTCAGCCACGTTTCCCTCAACTATGGGGGGGGCCATGGGTGTCCCTGACTGGTCCTCCACACATGGGGGGCTAGGGGTACCCTGCAAATCCCGGCCACGTCCCCTACCGCGCCCACCACGGCCACCACGGCCACCTCTTGAGGCTCGGCCACCTTTGCCACCCTTACCGCTTGGTCGCCTCCCAACCATGGCACTGATGTTGTTGTGCGTATGGGAGTTGCAGTAAACTATTGTCCTGGGCAATTCGGTGTCAAAGGGGTAGGGTACTAGATGAAATTCGTACCCTAGTGCTCTAGCAAGGCTGTATGTGACCCCTGGGGAAAGATGACGGGTCACGCAATGCACAGGCAACCCAAAAACAGAATATAACGTGCATGCAACCCCTCATAGACCACGTGCGTGGAAAAATGAACCAGCACTACGCTGTGGCACCCAGAAACACAAAAATGAACGCACGCGTGTTACACGCAGCCCACAATGACCTCTGAAGGGGTACGCGATACACGGGGCAAGCACAGTTGGTAAATACATGCACGACTCACCGTCTGCCTGGAAAATGAGCGTGAAAAAGACGCGTGTGTGCGCGTTGGCAACACCCCCGCCAAAAGAAGAATTGTACACTGTCTGAGGAGACAGGACAAAAGAAGAAGTGAACGCTGTTTGAGGAAACAGGCCCAACAGAAAATCAGAAAAAAGCTGTCAGAGGTAACAGGGAGTACGAACTAGAAATGCTGTGAAGTAAATCGCGTGTGAACCGACAAGAAGTACAGAATTCACCCACTCGCTCTCCACGAAAAGCACGTACAAGGAAATGACGCCCTACACGTGCCTTTTGAACCGGCCCACACGTCCCACGTCACTTCCGCGTATACGCGCTAAGGCCCTATCCTCCAATTACACGAGCTGACACTCGGACGTGCAGTTCTTGGAAGTGTAACATGCACCCGTGTACAGGGAAACGCCTGCGCACGCACGTCACAGACGCGCTTACGCGCTAAGGGCCTTTGGTCCAATGAAATCGCGTACGCGTGCTGACGCGCTTACGCGCTAAGGGCCTTTCCTCAAATTACACGCTGACGTGCAAGATTTTCACGTGCCAAATCACTCCGTATCAAGCTGGCCACGCGTAAGCACACGGAAGACCACGCTCCTGCCCAGAAGGCCGAATTACTGCCCCCCAGACCCCTGAGCACGCTCCCACCTGCCATCTGCTGCTGCCTGCCTGCCTGCTGCCCACGTGCCCTGCTATTTGCTGCCTGCACATCAGCCAGGGGTGCAGTTGCTGTGACCACCCCTGCTGGAACCGAAGACTCCCGACTGGAGTACCATCTCGCTCCACAGCCCAGCCCCAGGACCCAGTTGCCCACCCACTCCTGCCTCTGGGGTTGCCATGTCGGGCACTACACCATCTGGCACCACTGGCAGCCCCCAGCCAGAGAGGCAGAGTGCCACCAGCTTCACTGCCACCGAAGTTGGTGTCCTGGTGGAGCAAGTCCTGGGCAGTATGATGCCCTCTACGGAAGTTCTCGCGCCGACAAGGAAGGACGGACCCGGATCTGGACGGACATCGTGACTGCCATCAACGCGGAGGGGGTGGCAGTCCGCCTATTCCATCATGTCAAGAAGCGCTGGGAGGACTTCAGGTCCAGGACCCTCAGCAAGGCCCGGCGCCTCTTGAAGGCAGCGGATTCTAAGGGGCGCCGGGGCCACCTGTCGGAAGATCAGATGAGGGTCCTGGACCGCATATCCCCAGCGCTCCACGTCCAGGTCCTTGGGAGGCAGACCCGTCTGGAGTCGAGCGGTAAGTGTACATGCATACAGATTGTATGCTGTGCGTGTGGTGGTGTGCCAGTAGTGTGCAGGTTGCACATGTGTTTTTGTCGGGCCATGTATGTACAGGGCCGTGAGGCTGACACATTCAAGGCCTCACATGTGTGACACATGGATGGTGCATGTGTGTGTGAGCTTGCATGCAAAATACTGATGTGGGCACACATGTTTGGATGACTGTGTATGTAAGTTGGGATGGTTGTGGTGTCACACATGGATGTCGGTTCCAGCTGCATGTGTCTGCATCGTGTGCATGTGCATGTGTGTGTATTTGACAAGGGTGCAACAGTGATGCAACATGGATGCCTGGGACACTGATGTGTAGAAGACTGATTGCCAGATGTCACATGGGTGCACATCTCGTCACTGCGACAGTCGTAGGAGGTGTACACATGCATGTGAGTGTGGTGGCGTGTGTGCGTGTCTAGTGCACTCTTTGTGTTTAATGTGATGTCAGGCTCACCTTTGGCAGTTCATGCTGTTGTATGTGTATGGATGGTGCTGGCTGTTGCAATATGGCTGTGGAATAGCTCATGTGTGTGAGTTTAAATGACATGTGTGTTGGGGATTGTGATGCCATGTCTGAAGTTTGACAATGACACTCGTGTGCAACTGTCATGTGTGTATGAGTCCATTGTACAGTGCCCTGATGCCTGTCTCCTATCTCTCCCTGTCTGCAGCGTCAACTGATGAAGAGGGCGGAGAGGGTGCTGTGGGGCACAGCGGCAGGGATCGCACAGCCAGCCGGAGACGCAAGGCCCGGCTCCCCTCCCAGGTTGTCATCTCGTCAGGGAGTGAGGAGTCCGGTGCCGCATCCCAGGTCGCAGCTGCCGAGGGGAGGTCCAAGAGGCGGAGGTCGGAGTTGGATTCCTTGGCAGCAGAAGGGGCAGCTGAGACCCCACAGGGTCTGACGGAGGAAGATGGCACGGAGTCATCCAGGTTGGTGGGGGGTTTGGTGGAGGAGGAGGCCGTGCAACGGACAGAGACGGGGTCTGGAGGTGGGGATTCCACTGGTGCTAGTGGTGCAGTGCAGGGGCAGGGACAGGAGGCAGCACAGGCCGCCGCGGAGGTGCCAGTGTGCAATCCTGTCCCTGATCCTGTCACTGCATCATCTTGCACCAGCAGGGATGCCTACGTCCAGACCCGTTCCCAGGGAGGGGATTGGCTTACACCAACTGGCCTTCCTCTCCATGCGGATGTGGCTATGCGGCACCGGGTTGAGCCTGTCCTGGGTGAGGTGGCGTTGCGTCAACGTGCCATGCGAGCTGACCTGCAGTCTTTTCATGAGGAGACTGCACGTCTTCTCGCATGGCTCGTTGACCGCGTTGAACCACTGGGCTAGCTCACCAGGGCCGGATTCCTCCATTTTCTGGACCTTGTTCCGACCCCCTCCTCAACTGAACCCCCTATGCCCCAGTCGTCCTCCATGCCATCTTCCCACCCATGTATCACCTGGGTACCCTGTGGAGCTGCCTCTGACCCTGCGGCCAGGCTGGTGGAGGACACATCCCTGCCACAGTCGGGAGTCGTACGTCCAGCAGGGGTGGCCACATCAACAACTGCACCCCAGCCGGAGGAGGATGTGCAGGCAGCAAGAGCCAGGGCACAGGCAGCGGCACAGCAGCAGCAGCAACAAGGTGGGAGCCATGATGGCTCGGGGCCTTCATCATCGGAGGGGCAGGCATCGGCCGGAGGGCAGCAGGACCCTGGACGGGAAGTGTCTTCCGTGTGGCAGCGGTTGGGGCATGCCATAGATGCGGAGCGGCAGCGGGCGGAAGAGGCATGGCTCACGATGGTCAGGGCGGAGAACTCCATGCGGAGGGCCCTGAGGCGGGCCGAGTGTCAAGAATGGCACTCTGTCAAGAGTGGCACAGGGTACCCAGGTAGATTTTGGGTGGCTGTGCCGAAGTAAGGTAGCAGATAAGCACACACAGCAGGGGGTTAAACAAGAAAGAAGAGTAGGAAACTGTAGCTGTGAGCCAAAAGGGACAAAAGATACAAAGGTACAAACAAACTGGATTCCCTCTTGGGGTGTATGCTGAAATGGGAAAGAGTATTCCACGAACCTTAGGAAACTCCAGCCTTCTGCACAGATTGCTATAACAGAGGCCCACGCTGTATGCTCATGGCTGGGAACAACAGCAGTGGGTGTCTGTAACACTGAAAACACAACAAGGGAAGGGGCAGAGGTTGCCTGCCGGAAACCAACAGGCAAGCTCTGTACAAAGGGATTACATAACATGAGAAGACAAGAACAGATATATCCAGCGAAAAGGAAGTCAATGAGCAATCTAGAAGAAGGAAATGAAGGAAAGGCAGTTAGACTGAAGTAGATAACTTAAGGTGGAGTACAGAGGACTCAAGGAAGAGACCAAGGGAGCAGCAGTCAGGAAAACAGAAGGGCTGCAAAGTAGGAAGCAGGTCTGCAGTCTAGAGTGGGACTAGGTGCAGGCAAACTGTAGTGGACTGCGGAGGACTGCAGTAGGCTGCAAGGCAGGGAGTCCAGAAGAACAGGACAGAGAGAGATTAGTAGGAGGCGACAGACAGAGAGCCCAAAAGAATAGGGCCGCGAGGTAGGGAGCCCAGAGGAGCAGGGCAGCTAAGTGTAAAACAGGCTGTACTGCAGAGGAGTGTAGCAAGCCGCAAGGCAGGGAGTCCAGAGGACATGGGCTGTAGGCAGCGGAGGGAGCAGGCTGCAAGGAAGGAGCCCAGAGGACAAGGGAGTAGGCAGCGAAGAGGTGCAGGCTGCAAGGTAGGGAGCCCAGAGGACAACGGCTTGGAGACAGCAGAGGGTTGCAGGCTGTAGGGTAGGGAGCCCAGAGGACAAGGACTGTAGGCAGCCTGAGTGAGGCAGGCTGCAGGGCAGGAAGCCCAGAGGACAAGGACTGTAGGCAGCCGGAGTGAGGCAGGCTGCAAGGCAAGGAGCCCAGAAGAGCAGGGCAGCAAGGAGTGAGCCCAGAGGAGCAGGGCCGCTGGCTGTAGAGGGCTGCAGAGGACTGTAGTAGGCTGCAAGGCAGGAAGCCCAGAGGACAAGGGCTGTAGGTAGAAGGCAGCGGAGTGTGATCGGCTGCAAGGCAGGGAGCCCGGAAAGGGCACTGGATCAAAATAGGATAATGCAGCAACAGGAACAGCATACAAAGTAGCGGGTCAAGGCAAACAGGAGCGGGGAGATCTCAAGATGCAAGACACTGTGCTCCTGCAGGCAGCTGCTTATATACAGCCTTGCCCTGTTCTGAGGCAGGCTAATTGACAGCACCTGGGGCAGCACACCTGATGACAATCTGCCTCCTCCCTCTCTGGTCCTGTGCAGGTGGAAGCAGCACTGGCGGCTAGGGCTTCTGGGGATTGTGGTCCCAATAACGATGAATGAGAATAGCCAGGAACTGAGGACTGTAGCCAGGTGCATTATGGTAAATGTAGTTAATTGAATAAAATAAGAAAGAACCAAAGTTGAGCAAATGGAAATAAAAGACCAAGGCGTGAAAAGGAGTTGTTCAAGTAGTATTAGGAGGATAAATGAGTACCAGGTAGTCCATGATGGTTGCCAATGCGTGTGCCAGCGGCGCGGGCATGACACCGAGTGCCTCGAGGCCATTCGCAGGGACCTGGAGATCCGGATGTCATCGTGTCAGACTTCGGCTCCACCTCCCCCTTCTCCTCACCTGAATCTTCTGATACTGAGTCCTTTACCGTAGTCCGGATTCGGTGACGTTCCTTCTTCTTGGTAGAGATAAGATCCTTAGGTGTTCTAACCTTCTTATCGTGCAAGTAAGGTCTGGCCCCTCCGGAGGCCACCTTGGCAGTAGTGGAAACCTGCCGTAGGGGGCTCCCAGTGCAGAGGAGCCGCAAGCGGTATGAGGCACAGGAAGGTATCAACGAGAAGTAGAGTGCGAAAGGTTTCGCTGGCAGAGAACTGGTTAACTGGAAGGCTAAGAGAGGAGCGGAACGCGAAAGGGATCGCGAGCAAAGAAAGGTTTCAGGAAGGCAGAGCGAGGAGCAGAGTGCGAAGGGTTTCGCAAGCGGGGAAAAAGTAAACAGAAAGGTAAGCAAGGAGCGGAGTGCGAAAGGGATCGCGAGCGGAGAAAAAGGTATCATGAAGGCCGAGCGAGGAGCAGAGTGCGAAGGGTTTCGCAAGCGGAGAAAAAGTAAACAGAGAGGTAAGCAAGGAGCGGAGCGCGAAAGGGATCGCGAGCGGAGAAAAAGGTATCAGGAAGGCAGAGCGAGGTGCAGAGTGTGAAGGGTGTGAAGGGTTTCGCAAGCGGAGAACCTCCTGGATGACCATCATACTTGCCGAATGAGAGAGGCATCGTGGGTAGGTCTCCGTGGTCATCTCGACGCAATACTACTTGTTGGCGCAGGACTATGTTTTCAGCCCTTAGGGATTGTACTTCAGCTGTCAGGTTCTGTATAGCCGCTACGAGTTCCTGGTATTGTTCCAAGGATGCCATGATTGTAGTTGGGCGTTGTATGCTGTCAGACTTCGGCTCCACCTCCCCCTTCTCCTCACCTGAATCTTCTGATACTGAGTCCTTTACCGTAGTCCGGATTTGGTGACGTTCCTTCTTCTTGGTAGAGATAAGATCCTTAGGTGTTCTAACCTTCTTATCGTGCAAGTAAGGTCTGGCCCCTAGGGGGCTCCCAGTGGGCCAGCCTCGGTGCCCAAGGGAAAAAGCCGGAACGACAGAAAAAACCCTTGAATGAAGATCTGCAGGCAAGGTAAGGAGTGGTTCCTAGGGCAAGGTATAAGGCAGGTACTCCCAGGCTGAAATGATGAAGATTCAGGAATGATGGAACGAAAAGCGAAGGCTTTCTCCAAAGTCAGGACACTGTAGTATGTCTGGAGTGCCATATGCCTCAGACACAGAAACTGATAGGAGCCGCAAGCGGTATGAGGCACAGGAAGTTATCAACGAGAAGTAGAGTGCGAAAGGTTTCGCTGGCAGAGAACTGGTTAACTGGAAGGCTAAGAGAGGAGCAGAACGGGAAAGGGATCGCGAGCAAAGAAAGGTTTCAGGAAGGCAGAGCAAGGAGCAGAGTGCGAAGGGTTTCGCAAGCGGGGAAAAAGTAAACAGAGAGGTAAGCAAGGAGCGGAGCGCGAAAGGGATCGCGAGCGGAGAAAAAGGTATCAGGAAGGCAGAGCAAGGAGCAGAGTGTGAAGGGTGTGAAGGGTTTCGCAAGCGGAGAAAAAGTAAACAGAATACAAAAGAGGTAAGCAAGGAGTGGAGCGCGAAAGGGATCGCGAGCAGAGAAAGGCAGAACTCAGATAGTCGGTTACGAAAACCACGTAGACAAAAACACAGAGCGGACAGAAGGAGAAAACACAAGCTCACGCCGAAAACGAGAGCGAGAAGGAAAACTCGGAAAGAAAGTTACGAGCAACTCTGAGCGCAGGTAGAAGTGTAAGCAATACACAGATACAACGCGCCGAGCTGGAGGCGGGGCCTAGATTTATAGTGGAGGCAGCCATGATGGGTGAGGACTAGAGCGTCCATCGATCCCACAGCTTCCACCCTCTATTCCTGACACATCGTCCCTGCGAACCCTCGGGGCCATGGAAGAGGACCGCCTCCAGGACATTGAGCAGGAGTTCGATGATGCCCTGGCCCGGGACATCAACCAGTGAGCCGTTGGACTTGCCCACTGCCCTTGTAAATAGTTAGTTAGTTAGTGTTAGGTTTCCTTTCGTTTTTTCTTTATTTTGGACCGCTTGAACACTGATCCACATTTTTGTATATAGTTATTTTTATTAGGTAGTAGTATTTTGTAGGTTTCATTTATTGAGTTGGGATCATGGACCCTGGATTCTTCGATTGTACATAGTTCTACATTGGATTCATCTTTTTTTTATATTTTTTTGTGTTCACCATGGAGCAATGGTTTTTACTTTGTTTTAAACCTTGCATTTTATTATTTGGACTGTGACTTTGGACACCATTCCTATTTGGATTTCTTTGGCTTATTATTTCTTGTTTTTCATTATTTACCAGACATGGACCATTTCTTTTGTCATTCCCATTGTTGTGTGTTTGATTTGATTTACGTTCATGTTATCTTCAATATATGTTTTTTAATACTTCCATTTGTGGTATTATCTCATTGGTTTCATGCATGTCATGATTTGTGTTTTGAGATTCACTTGCACCCATTGTGTGTGACGGACAGGTGTTTGTTAGGGAGAATTCTCTGTTTAGGCTGAATTTCCTAACCTAGTGAGTCCCCCAGCAGCTTTGCTGGATTTCTGGAGTTTGTTTTTGTCCATCCTGCCAAGAGTGAGACTCTTTTTCTCCCACTCTTGGACATGAATGTGTGTAATTCCTTTGAATGTCAATGGCCCTCATTACGACCCTGGCGGAGAGGGGTTTACGACCAGCGTAATGCATGGCGTACCTCTCCGCCAGATTAGGACTTTCCGTAGCGCCATGGTGATTTTTACGCCCGGATTTTCCGGGTGGAAAAATCCATGGCGCTACGGGTCCCCTCGTTAATTACGCCACCGTATTCTACGGTGGCGTAATTAACGCCTTCCCCACTCCCATTATACCCTATGGGGCAAAAATGGGAATGGGGAAGGGTAAATGGGGATTGGGGACTTACCGCCCCGCCAAGGTCGGAATGGGGCGGTAAGTCCGCCAACCCCCATGGCGGAGTTGGCAGCTCTGCGCCATGGTCCATGGTGCAAATTGCACCATGGACCTCCGCCAGGGTCGTAATGAGGGCCAATGTGTTCTATGGGCTATGGGGTCTTTTACTCCATAGGGTCTCATATGTTTTTCTATGTGTGTTACACCGCACCCTACGTGCCGTAACACTGGGGCGTCCTAGCGGACCTCCACCATAGACTCCATACCCGGGGACTGACTACTGTCTCCCCGGGCATGTAAAGTCACCATTGGCTTTACTAGACCTAAATTTACCAACAGAACTAGTACCAGCCACCTTATTGTGGACGTGCTAGTAGGGGTAATTCGATTACTCCTGGGTCTGTTACTCGAGGGGGCACTGTCCCATCCCCCCTCGTCGAGTTTTGGCTGGTGGCAGTGGAAACTACTTGTTATGTTCGACCCCGAACATAATCCTATGGGATTCGTCCCATTGTTGGAGATTAATACTTTTCCTCGTTAATCTCTAACGTACCACTGGTCTACTTATCTTAAATAAGTTTATCGAATGGTATTTTCTGCCAGAACTCGGTTTTTAAAATGGCGTCTGTGTTCGTCTCTGTGACTCCTAAACCAAAGGTTGAGCCCTTTGTTCCACTTTTGGCGGGCCTCTGTACAGAGACCCTCCAAAGTGGTGCCATTCTGTCCTGGTTACCACAGGGGTGTGGGAGGGGGTTTAGGCACCCTGGACCGAGTTGCCTTGCCAACTCCGGTCGCATTCTGAAGTGATTGGCCCAAGTGGTGAGCCTCCCCGCTCACCACTTAGCGAGTGTTGATTGACAGCTAGGCTGAATGAATGGGGGTTTTCTGCATAAAAACAGGGCTTTTGGGACTGGATCTTCAGAAGTCGCCACAGGACCTAAGAATCCGACGAGGGTAACGCTGAGCCGACCTGCACGACGACACCTCCGGTGGAGCCCTGCGGAACCGACTCACCACTTCCCGACGACAGAGGAGATCTCCCTGCCGGAGAGTCTCTTCCCCTGACTGGTGGGAACAACCAGTCCCCTTTGCTTTTTCTTCGCCTTAGGACACGTTGGTCGAATTGCCAGTGCAGAGCACCTCGGCAACCGGATAGCCACTACCCCTGTACCGTGACCAAAAGGTGGTGCCTTGTGACGGAGCACTCCGCGGCTGGTCTCTTCCCTGGTGGTGCACCGGACTTCACTTTTCTTCGAGGACAAGAACATCTCTACTCTTGGCAAATACCTGACGTGCATCCACCACCAGGAACAACTGCCCCCGCCAGAGCTGCCCTCCACAACAAGGTACCGTATCCGCCTGGCTTCCCTTTCGATCGGTTCGAGTGAGGTGTCTTAATCCTCGCCTTTCCGTTGGGTCACCTCCAAGCTTTCTCACGTATTGTTCTGAACTGGTTCAATCTGCTGATAACAATTTGCTACAAAGACTCGAACGCACTTCCTCTAGAGACTTTTTGGGACATACCGCCTTGCCTCTCTCCGAGTGGGCCTGGCCTCTGAACTTTATGATCTATTGTGGTTCTTGCCTTCGTGCCTTGCATTTTTCCCGTGAAGTATTGAACTGTGTTGACTTCGTAAACCTGCCTATTTTTTTCTCTCCCGTCCTAACTAATATTAGAGTGCCATCTAGGTTGAGGTATACACCTCCGTCTGAAAATAAGTGATGCCGGTAGAACCTAGACTTGTCGAAATATTGTTAGGGGGTTTGATCGTTTCTTCTTCGTAGAGTAATTGTAATTGAATTGTTTGCCGTGATAGTGCCATAGTGTTTTTCATAGATGTTCCGTTATAAATAAATACCTTAATATCTTTACACTGAAGCCTCGTCGCGTGTTTGCTTGTCTTGCTGTGAAGAATTGTCCTATATTGTATACTCCACATACTGCTTAACTCTTCTTGAGAGAGGTCTGACTGCTCAGCCACAGCTACCAAGTGAATCTGTGTGGTACAGACTGCTACCAAGTGGGTTCACCGCCAAACACCTGTAGTCCTAAATCTTTTGCAGTGGTCCCAGAGGGAACTGCACAGGTTTCCGCCTAACAGTGTTCATTTAGATACTTGCCATTGGGGTTGTATCATGTAATTGCCTTTTCGATGTGGGTGGATGCAATACTTGGTTGGGTCTTTGTGCTGGGTAGGCTGGCTATAAGGGCCATGATTTCGGATCGTCATGACCTGGGGGCAAGGGGACATGAGTGGGGGCCTGCTGGCAGGTGCCCCGCACTGCTGGGGGATGGGGGTGCAGGGGGACATGAGTGGGACATGAGTGAGGGCCTGCTGGCAGGTGCCCCGCACTGCTGGGGGGTGGGGGTGCAGGGGGACATGAGTGGGGGCATGCTGGCTGGTGCCTCACACTGCTGGGGGGTGGGGGTGCAGGGGGACATGAGTGGGGGCCTGCTGGCAGGTGCCCCGCACTGCTGGGGGGTGGGGGTGCAGAGGGACATGAGTTGGTGACCAGTAGTGCAAGGTGACATGTGGCTTTGCTGGGGGGCATGCCCATGGTGGATGGGCTGCTTGCGGGACATGACCAGGGCTGCAGGGTAGTCCCCTGTGGTGTGGGCTGCCTGCAGGGGCCGTGGAGGGTGTAGAGGGACCACCTGGGAGGACCCACACTGCTAATTCACATGTAGGACTCCCCGGCACCCCCGTAATACACGTACCCAGCCCATTCGCGTGTGAAACTTCCCGCGCACCCCTGAAATACACGTACCCAGGCCAATCGCGTGTGAAACTTCCCGCACACCCCTGAAATACACGTACCCAGCCCATTCGCGTGTGAGACTTCCCGCGCACCCCTGAGATACACGTACCCAGCCCATTCGCGTGTGAGACTTCCCGCGCACCCCTGAGATACACGTACCCAGCCCATTTGCGTGTGAAACTTCCCGCGCACCCCTGAGATACACGTACCCAGGCCAATCGCGTGTGAAAATTCCCGCGCACCCCTGAAATACAAGTACCCAGGCCAATCGCGTGTGAACCTTCGCGCGCACCCCTGAAATACACATACCCAGGCCAATCGCGTGTGCAACTTCACGCGCACCCCTGGAATGCACATACCCAGGCCAATCGCGTGTGCAACTTCACGCGCACCCCTGAAATACACGTACCCAGGCCAATCGCGTGTGCAACCTCACGCGCACCCCTGAAATACACATACCCAGGCCAATCGCGTGTGAAACTTCCCGCGCACCCCTGAAATACACGTACCCAGTTCAATCGCGTGTGCAACTTCACGCGCACCCATGGAATACACGTACCCAGGCCAATCGCGTGTGAAACTTCACGCGCACCCCTGAAATACACGTACCCAGGCCAATCGCGTGTGGAACTTCCCACGCACCCCTGAAATACACGTACCCAGCCCATTCGCGTGTGAGACTTCCCGCGCACCCCTGAAATACACGTACTCAGCCCATTCGCGTGTGAAACTTCCCGCGCACCCCTGAAATACACGTACCCAGCCCATTCGCGTGTGCAACTTCCCGCGCACCCCTGAAATACATGTGCCCAGGCCAATCGCGTGTGAAACTTCCCACGCACTCCTGAAATACACGTAACCAGGCCAGTCGCGTGTGAAACTTCACGCGAACCCCAGCAATACACATACACCACTGGCACAGGGCCTATCGCGTGTCAAACTTCCCGCGCACCCCTGGAATACACGTACCCAGCCCATTCGCGTGTGAAACGTCCTGCGCACCCCTGAAATACACGTACCCATCCCATTCGCGTGTGAAACTTCCCGCGCACCCCTGGAATACACGTACCCAGGCCAATCGCGTGTGCAACTTCCAGCGAACCCCAGTTATACACGTACCCCGCTCGCACAGGCCCTTTCGCGTGTGGAAGTTACCGCGAAACCCGTAATACACGTTCCCCGCTTGGCGTTTGCTGTTTGGCAGTCCGGTAAACTGGTTTTGGGTTGGCGCAGACCTTTGCGCTGGATTGGGGATTTTGATGCCTTTTCCTTGCGCGAGGGCGTTCTTGGGGGCGTAACTGGCGCTGCTGCAGGATCGCTGCGCCACTCTGCGCCATGGCTGGTTTTGGAGGCTAAAATCCATGAATACGCTGTGCGCTGAAATGGATTTTATCGCACGCGGCTGGCGCAGTCTATCGCACGGGAACACTGTGCGCCAGCCGTCTGCGCCACTTTTGTATGAATTTCCATGAATTACCCTGTTTATATTGTAAAAATAAAGGATTTATTTAAATACAGGTAGGCCCAGATAAATCTAGGGGTAAGTAAGTACTAAACCATTATAAGAAATCACAGTATAAAAACACACTGCTATACTTGAAATCCACAGACCCAAGTATAGACCTTATTTGGAACACCTAACAGTAGTTCTAGGGAAGTCAAAACCTTGTTATTCACATTTAGTATAGGTCAAGACTATTCGTTCGGAGTAAAAGACCAATGGTTACTCCTTTCAGATTACATTCAGTAATACAAGGGCAGTAGGCCCTTCCAGTTGTTCAGTGACTCTTGGAACAAATCATATAAACAGTCAACTGGACAATATACTTTTGTTGAATAGTGAAACACATCCTAGGTGCAGTAAAAACCTATAACTACTTTTGTCATAACACACAATTATACTAGGTGAGTGAAACCTAAGGATGTAATATACAATTACAGATGTTTTTGAAATCAGGGAACTCCAGATTGAGGTAAGCAATAACTCTGGTAACTTATTTTGGATGGCACACAGCTAACACATGGTAAGTAAACCCCACATACTTTAACTTCACAATGAAGGGGAAAGTAAAACCCAATGTCACACTTTACTGAATAGTTATTCTAGGTAGGCAACAACCTAATGTAGACTTATTAAGGACACGCTAGCAGCAAGTCAGGGGAAGCAAGACCCAGTTGGGGGACACTCATACAGTTATCCTAACAGGACTAACCTGGTGAAACCAATAGTTGGAGGACACTCATACAATTATCCTACAGAAATACTCTGGTGAAAACAACACATTACTTTTGTAAAGAGGCACAACCTAATCACAGGAGAGTAAAACACCTTCACATCTACTTTCTTTTAAACTGGCAACACAGTGGCTAAGGAAGAAAAGATGTTAACCATACTTTTAAGAATAGTGCATCACACATTCAAGATCAGTAACAACTTTTGTAACTGTTCACTCTTAGAATTACAGTTACCAACCAACTCTTTACAAGTAAGTAAACCACTTGATTTCTTTTCTAGGTAGAAGTCCCAATCCCTTCAAAGTCTTTCCCTTATTCTTGGAGGATGAGTGTTCTCAGTTGCAGAAGGGGGGTCACTAGAACTAGCGACCAACAGGCAGCATTAGAATAAGTTCTTTAGTAGCAAAGGCAGAGTTTTCTTAGGAAAACTGGCAAACAGGAGAGTACCTTACTTTAGAGTTAGAAGAGGGTCCAAGGGCTTCACAGAAGACACCCTAGCAGGATTCTAGCAGTGCGACTGGGTGCACTGGATGAGGGAACTCCCAATCACAGAAAACACCCCAGGACTACACAGAAATCCCAAAAGGCTTAAGGTAAGTATATACCCAAGCCAACACAGTACCTCAGCAATGCAGCCAAATACCCGGTCAGTGGATTCCTTGTCCTGGAGACTGAACACAAGACCTCAGAAGGGACTTTGCAGCAGGGATCGATGAAGAAGGCTCTAGGCAAGATTTCTCTCATAGCTGAATGCGGTTCTGCGGATTTAGCGCCTTTTCAAAGAGCACAGAAGAAGACAGACAATCGCGGTTGAATTCTCATTGATTTAAAGGTCCAGCACACTTGTGAGGGGACTTTTCAGACTTGATTCGTGTCTCTGGAGATACACCAAGATGCCCATGAAGTTTCAGTGAGATTCGGAATTCGGAAGACCATGCACCGCACAGTGGCTGGAGGTCCCAGGGTATTGGGGTATTGCAAGAACGCAAGGTTGCAGCAACCCGTGGGGTGGCTCAAAATGCAGGCCTTCTGAAGTCTAGTGGGTCTCACCAGGCTCTGGGTTCATGTCATTGTTTTCAGAGTCCCCAGGTCGTTTTGAAGGAAGGGCTGCAGCAGGCTCAGGTTACGCAGCAGGCTCTCCGGTCGCTGGAAATTGTGTCTGCCGCTTTTCCTTCGTCATCCTCTTTGGTTTTCTGTTCCAGTGGTCGACATGACTTCAGCTTCCAGGTTTCCAGTATTTATCAGGAACTACAGCACAACCTCTGCATTCTCTCCCCGCATTTTACAAGAAAGGGGCGTCTGGTTGTCCAATCAGGACAGCCAGCCCCCCACTGGGATTTGTCCCTGTTGAAGCAAGGCATAAGACAAAGGAGGGGGTAGTTCCAGGAGACTCCCGCTGAAGACAAAACTCACACAAAGGAATTTCCCACCCTGGATGTCAGAGGAAGGAATAAGAAATGAAAAGAAACACTAAAATGGCAGAAAAAGAAGACAGGGGCCATTTTGGTAAAATGAGCACCCTTAGGTGCCTTTACTGCAGCTGTGATCACAGCCCGTGGTAAAGGTGCACCAAATTAGTAAAAGGTATCACTGCCACCAGCCATTAAAGGTAAGCTTGTCACTGTAACAGAATTGTTACAGTTTAAATGTGAAAGGGGATACATTGTATCTCCACAGCAGTCCACATAAGGTGGGGTGTGCTGGTTTCACAGAATAAAATGTAAAAGGGATCCAAAGATCCTTTCAACCCTTTGGAACTGTAGTTCACTCAAGGTTAGCACAAGAAAGTTAAATGGGGAGCCTCTAGGGCAACCCAGCCACAACTAGCACTTATTGTCAAAAAGTTGTTAAACATTATAACTTAAAAAAGACACTTTGGGCCTCATCACGACTTGGGCGGTAACGCCGGCGGTATTACAGCCGGCGGTATTAGCCTTACCGCTGAACTCCCCGGCGCTAATAGTGCCGGATCACGAGTTCGGCGGTAAAGTAAATCCCCATTCCCCATTGAGCCCATTCGGGAATGCCCCATTCCCCATTGGGATCAATGGGGAAAATTTGCGCTCTTACTGCCGGCGGATTTCCCGCCGGCGGTAATAGCGCAAATTTTCGGCGGATTTCCTCCCAGCTCAGAGCTGGGGCCAAATCCGCTGAAGTCCTGATTTGGCGGACCCTTAAATCGGGAGGTAATAGCGCTACCGCCGGATTTAAGGGTTACCGCCAAAGTCGTGATGAGGCCCTATGTCTTACAAATGACACCCATAAAAAGAGTTAAAAATTACGTGAGTTTAGAAAAAGGTTCCCACTCACTGAGGTATTAATGAAAAATATCCCACTAGAAAAACAAAACGTTCTGGGGTTGAACCAGGAAAGGAAGATTTACCAGCTCTGTGGAAATCTTATCTAACACAGACCATCTAGAAATGTAGAAAGAGATCCTGCACACGTACTTCAGGGTACCTTCGGTTTGCACACATCAACACAACATCTAAGGTATGGTGCATTTTCCCCTTTGCACCCTCTAACCTAACACCCGCCCCCTTTTTCAGATCCACCAGATGATCACGCAAGCGTCAGCAGAGCACGTTTTAAAACCCCAGTTTCATAGCATCCCCAGTTAGAAGTTCAAGGTTTATCTGCATTCAAGAAATCAAAGAAGTGAAATGATGTTGAAAGCAGTTCATTCCATTTCCTTGGCACTAAACATTGTATTTGGTCTGTCCAAGAATGACTAAAATCAAGCAATTTTATCACACAGGCTCCTTTGGAGTGTCTTTCACCTCTTCAAAGTATATGGAAGTGCACAGAGAGCTTAAGATCTCCCTTATCACGTGCAAGCTAGTCACCAGCTCTGTTTTTTCAGCTCACGTTATTTTGTATTCTGGCTGTTTAGATATATATGAACATTACATTAATTCAAAATTACATATCCAGACAGTGCACATCAGAAATTGCAGACTTGCATATTTTTTTTAAAATGGAAGCAGGAACGATCAAGGCGTGACATCAGGTGAGAAAAGCAGGCGGTAAGTGGTTTGCGAACAATAGTAGGTTCATAGGAATTATTGCCAGCAGGTACATGCCTTAATTTTCCTGGCAGATTAATGCTATGCAGGGGGCACAGACTTCAGGTTTTTCAAGGGAGGGTGCCGGCGCGCGAAAACAAAAATAGTCCCATTAAAGGTATATGGACTTTTACGCAGATGGCCTTTCCCTGTATGCAGATGGCCTTTCCTGGCGGGATGGCACAGGCCCCGGAGCTCCCGTGTACTCAGCACCTCTACTTAGCCGTGCTTGGATGCCACTAACATCTAGAAAGAGTGAACCTCTAGCCCTCTTGTGAAGCTCCAACCAGAGGCGTAACACAAAATGTGCCCCCGCCCCCTGCGAGCCATGCATATGGGGCCCAATCCCTAGGTTCGGCAACAAAGTACTGGCCTCGCCACACTCCGGGCCAGCCTGGAAAACCCTGCATGTGCAATGTGCATTCTGATCATGCTGTTTTAGGGGGGAAAGATGTTAGTATGTGTTTTAATCAAACCTTAAATCTCCTGACACCCAAATGTACCTGCCAACCCTATGCGTGGCCAGTAATATTCCACCATAAGAAAACCTCTTCATGCTAGCTAGATCTGTCAGTATATGCCAGTATCCCGCTGTACAAATATTAACTTTATGGATTCTCCCTTAATGGCACTTAAAATCTCCTGCCACAGGAACCAAACTTGTTATTGCCGCTGCACAAATGCATGCCCAAACCCTGCACCGCCATGTAAAAATATTCTTCATGTTGCCCTTTCCCTCAACGCCAGTAAAACATGCAATGCTACAGTAAGAGACCATTTCCTTGTTTGGCTGCACAAATGCCTTTGCCCACAATATATGCCAGTATAAAAAATATAGCTATTCTTTGGGATAGAGCATGGGTTATGAATAATGTATCCAACAAAGTTATATTTCAGGAGTACTTAATGCAAGGTTTTCCCTTTCTTATACCTTTTAGTTGCATTATCAAGGATAACTGCATTCGGTTAAGACATTTCATAATGTGCCTTAGGTTCAACCTACTCCATACCTTTGATTATATTGGAGCGTGGTTAAAAATCCTGCACAATTTTAGTATATGTAGACTAAGTAATTCTACGATTGAAACCTCATGACATGTTTTAAAATCTTGCTCCTCATTGACAAATTTGTATATGAAAGGTTATGTGAAATTTGTCAGTAGCATTGAGCAAATTGAGACAGAGCAATTTTGGACACAAGTTTACTCTGGCAACTCTCTAGTTGATACTATGACGGGTTGTTTTATTTGGAAAGATTTTGAGAAAGTAATTTAAAGGAATGTACTTCCTCGATCTATACGATAAGGAAGAGGAGATCAATGATCTTATGATGAAATTATTTTATGAGAATGTTATAGATGAAACATTGGTTTTTTAACATTTCATATTTTATCTTGAATGTATATAATTTTTAGGCATGGTATGTCGTTTATGTTTGTATGTAAATGATTATTGTTGAAGTGTAAAAGGTTTAATATTGTAAACCAGAGACACTAATAAAAAGTAAAAAACAAAAAAAAACATTTTCAAGCTGGCTGGCCCTTAAACGTCCATGATGACTGTACCAATATATGTCAGTATTGACATGTAAGAACATACTTTGCGCATAATGCCATTAATGATACTATAAGAAAACATGTCTAGGCTACCAATATATGGTGGTATACCTAGGTAAGGGCATACTCCTGTTGGCTTTGACATTGAAAATCCCATGCTACAAAAAGAAAACATATCCAAACTGGATGCACCAAAATGCCAGTCTAACCACATAGTAACACTTATCATGCTTACTTTATGAAATATACTCAATAAAATGTCATGTCACTATAAAAAAACAGCTAGCTTGCTTTGTCATGGATAGATGCACATTTGAAATACTGAAGGCTTTCCGCTGTCTGCCCCTCACCCATCCCTTCTGCACCTCACCACCCCACCCACCACAATTATCTCCTTTGTGGCCAACCCAGCACAAACACATGTGCACACCCATTCACTCATTCACACGTGCACCCCTCCACCCATACATCATAGACACTCACTCATTCACACACACATTACATAATACATAACACATCTCTGTATGCACATATGCATATATACAAACATACATACATCACACACGCAATCACACAATTACAAAAAATATATGTTTCTGTTTTCCCTTTTTCCCGAATCAGACTTACCAAAGGGACTCTTACAGGAAGGTCTTCAGCAGCCTGGCTCCACACTCCAGCCTTCACCACGCCAACAGGAAGCAGGGAGAGCTTCCTGGTTCCTGTCATGCGAAGTGGAGCTGGAGCATGGGCCGCAAATTGAATATTACTTTTTGAAGTCGGAGTGCTTGCTCACCGACTTCAGAAAGAAATTATTTCTTTCTTTCAGAAGTCTGACTTTAGAAAGAAATGATTTCTTTCTGAAGTCGGAGGGCAGCCACTCCAACTTCGGAAAGAAATGATCTGCTCGCTGCAGCTGAGGGAGTGCTCATGTTTCACTGGGACAGCCCTCTGTCTCATACAGAATGCTTGACAGAGCACATCCCTGTCACTTATTATTGACAAGCAAACACTGCGAATAAACAAATCTCCTCGTAACTTATTTACTTACCAACAAAACAGGTGTCTGCTATAAAAACGAGCAAGTGAATGTGCACATGAAAAATGAAATTGTGAAGCTCATTGTGCAAATCCACTTTATTACCACTTATCTATCCATTCTGATTCCTCAGGGAACCATTTACCACCGATTCCCAACACAAACTCTCTTTTTCTGGAGCCTCTGAAAATAACATTTAAAGATAAGGCTGTCTTTGACCTTGGCGCTCCTAAACCTGGTGAAGGTGATATTTGGCATTCTGGAGTAAACGGATACACAATGACAAAAAAGACAGCCCCCTACTCATCGTATCACGGGGTCTTGTCCCCTTCTGAACTTCGGAATCTCCTAAGCTTTTGAACAGTGACATTTTTGTATCACACAGCAACTGAGAAAAAAATAGTTTTTATTTTTTCTCTCTTTAAAAATGTGACTGTTCTTTGATGTGTTTTAACTTTTACTTTCATGCGTTTGTGTTTTCATCTAAGGGTTTGTTTTAAATCAATTGATGCTAATAAAAAAATCATTTAAAGATACTGAGTCAGAGTCCTGCCAAATGTTCTTACATTACAGGAGGCTCTTTCGCGTGACTACATTTACCCCGGTCTTTTTCATTCATGTCCAGAATTGTATTACATCCATTCTGTGGCAGGCAACTGAGCAGAGCACATTGTCATCCCTATTCTCCATGTGCATCTTTTAAGCTGGCTCAAAGCAAGTAAGCCAAGAGAAGGTGTCTGGGAATGGGGTTGGGGATGGGAGCCTGCACCATTACCTGTCTTCAGTGTGGTCGGATTCGTCACCTTGGCAGCTTCCAACTCATGCTTCTTCAGCTCAATCTGGCGTATTGTCTCTCCCACTCTTTTCCCTCTGGGTGTCTTCTTCCATCAGTTCAGATTCAGAGTTTTGTTCCCAATGGACAGTTCGCTAGCTCGCTGCTTTTCAGTCGGATTTGCTTTCTGGTGTTTTACTTCCAACCACCCACGGAATTCCTGTCTGTGAAGCTGGAGAAAGTTGTGGAGCATATAGCGTGTCTGCTGATGTCCCAGTATTCTTCAACATTGTCTTGTGCCTGAACCTCTTTGCAATCTTGTAATTTAGTGATAGGAGCAAACAAACCAGCTGTTGCCCGGCCAGCTGTCTTGAGTTTCCTGCCTTTGCATAGCTCTCGCATTTCTTTGACCTCAGTGACAGCCAGGGTTCTCTGATACAGCCTCCATCCTTGATAGTTACTTGGAGATCCTTAGATTAGGTGTGGAGATCTTATGTCAGCTATTGATGTTTCCTAGGTCCTTTGATGGGCACTGTGATGAATTTGATGGACTCATCAGTATTTTTCCAGTCGTGACATACTCCCATTTGTCCAGGGGACGACAGCCGCTCAGGGCCATCTTAAGCATTTTTGGGGCCCTGCGCATGGACATCTTTGGGGCCCCCCTCCACCAAACCAAAGGGATAAAGTGATCAAGAATATCTGGTGGCACCTCGTGCCTCGAGCATTCAAAATAAGCATGTTTACTCCCTTTAAGTCCCCTTACCCTCTCCATACTTGCTCTAACCAGAATGATACACCAGTAGCATTTGAAGGCCAACATTAGCAATCTACGAAGAGGTTACTTCTCTTCTAGTGTAGAAACAGGATACTTTTTATCAATAGCATCCGGGAAGGTGTGCAGCCTGTAGTATTAATGCAGGACTGTAGGTAAAAGGTGCATTTAACCCAGAATAGGCAGATAACTCACATTAGCCGCCTCAGAGAATGCAAAAATGCTCATGCATGGATACAGTAGACCAAATGTAAGGAAGGAGGAAGCTACACATAGCATAGCATGGATAGTGAATGCAGATTAGAAGCTACCAGGAGGTACCTCTATCCAGACAAACTGACATTAGAAGTGGGACATGGTTTTCAAATAGTGTTGCCATTAGAGATCAAGGGAACAAGTGCCTGTGGTGTGCAGTATGTCAATGCTCACTATTACGGTGGAAGCAACCCTATAGCCAGTGAGACCATGAGTGTGGCTTTTATGAAGATCATACCCTGAGAAGGAAATCACTCAGAAAGTCTGACAATTTTGAAAGGATTAGGGACTGTCAATTCTGAGAGGTTAGGCAATACAAGATTAAATGAGTGCCCAGGATCACACATTGCATAAGGGGTGAAGCTGGGAACCATGCAATTTCAGCATGTGAACATTTTCTTTTCCAGCTCTTACCATGTACTAAAACAATCTCATTTTTATAAAACTGACTTGCAAAGTACACCAATCACATTTCCAAACGTGACCATTTTTAAAATCAAAATATTATAGAAGGGTGTTACGCAAAATTGATATGATTCTAGCTTCATTCTCTCCATCATCAAGGGAAGTATATAAGTACCAGCATATCAATTGATGTGATTTAACAGATTTAATCAAGATATGTCTTTTGTACTTTTAAGCTTTAAATACTTCCAAAACAATGGCTTGTGAAATTGTCATTCATAAACGTGCAGAAAAACCTTTGACTTTGACACAAAAAACGTTTCGCTTTTTGTGTAAAATGAGCAGAGCTTAAAATATGCTTGCCCAAGACCTACAACATCTGGTCCGCTCTATCCTGTGTACCACCCCTTCCACTCAAATGGCCTACATAAGAAGAACAATCAAGTAATGAGCTAAACAATGCCACACGCATTTAAGAAGGCAAACCTCACAGAAGACAGCACAGTAATGCAAGAGATATTATATGATTTGACCAGGATCACTGTATCGTCTGCTGGCAAAGCCAGGATACAGGCATGAACACTTTGGTTCCAGAGTCTTGAATTTGGATACTTATTCACCTCTTGGACTAATTGTTGATGCTCATCTTTGGAGGGGATAGCCTGGGGTTTAGAACGCCCCATCTGATCAAACCAATTTCTAGACCTTCACCATACGAATTACATGTTAGTTTTTATAGCAACCTCTATCTGGTGCAGGAACATTGCTGATAATAGCACCTCTTATACTGCAAAACCAAGTACATATGCAGGTATGTTTATAAACTTCAGACATAGGAAAAGTTCAGCCAGCCTTGCTGGAATGTGATCTTCCAATCTTCCATATGAACACATGTCTCTACAATGAGTGCTTAACACACTGAGCTAACTTCTGAACCATTGGGGCACTCAATTTAGCAATATGGATTTCAACTTTGGCTATTGCAATGATCAACATAATACCCACAGGAAGGAAAGAATGCTACAGAAGTTGTTCCACACAAACTTTGTATTCCACAGTGAACACAGAAAGCATTACACGATTAATTGATCAAGACAGAATGTACTTGTCAAAACAGACAGGCAATGGGTTTAGCGCATCAGCAGCATGTCATAAAATCTCCTGGCGTGTGCTATTTAAGTCTGGTGAACAATGGAATCTTACTTTAGACCAGGCAGCCTCTTGGGGGCCCCCTCCAAGGTGGGGGCCCTGGGCAAGTGCCCCCTTTTGCCCTCCCATAAAAACGTCTCTGTAGCCGCTACATGATCCTTGGGGCGGTTGTATGAGGGAGGATCACATGGGGGGAGACAGTCTCCGGGGAGATAGTCTGACTTCCTCGGTGAGATGTGGTATCCCCCCCTTTCCCATGACGAATAGCCTCTGATCCCCAGACCTTTGATGATATATTATCAGGTGTCGGTTTCCCCTTGTAAAGAAACCTGTTCTCTATCTTCTTTAGATCAAAACCCCATCTTTGACCAAAAGACACACATCTCCAACAAAACCCTTTTTGCTTCTAATATACCTTTTTGTGAAGATATGCCCTCATGCAAAACCATTGAGGAAAACTACCTGAACACTATAGGTCCAATAATATCTACAGACTCCAACTTCCATAACCCCCGAAGTACTGAGACGAGGAGGAGGAAGGAGTTGATGCAAGACAACAGGAGTTCGAAACTCCATGTGCAGACACATTGTTCTACATAAAGATACCTGTACGTGGGATATTTAGGGAGTGCAACCACACTTCTGAGTGTGGCAGTGCAGGAGAAGATGTCATCTCCTATGACAAGGCTTTGTAGTGCAGTGGACACACGCCGGTGCAGCTGAGCAGAGGTGTCACAGAAGCAGAAGAAGAAACGCTGTGAAAGAGCAGTAAGTGCAGTGGAGACACTGGGAGCCGCGAGAGTTCATCGGGACTCAGCAACTCAATGAATCAGCGTTCTCCAGATCGGGGTCTGAAAGGAAGCAGACATGTGACCGCGGAGCCGCAGAGGAAGCCAAAAGGGCATCTGGACCATCCCGAGTCGTGCGCGAGCGCATTTCCACACCACAGAAACGCAAACAGAACTAGAGACGCTAGAGATAACTAGTTAGTCTGCCCAAAGCAAGTGGAGATCCTGGGTCATTCTGGTAAGCACGCCAACGACCGTTTGAGTGTTACGAGATTGCTGATGCAGAGAATACCCAAAGTTTGTTTGAATGTAGTCAAGGCAAAGTACAGATTCAAAACCCGATAAGAAGAATGTTTGAATGCAGATAGGGCAAAGCACATAGGCAAACCCAATCAAATACAGATACATGAGATGCAAGTGTGGGGTGAAGTTTGAGTAAATATGACCACAGACATATATACTGAGCACATTGCGGTATATACAATTGTGGTAAAACCGAAGATCTGTGAAATGTATAAGAAGTCCTGTATACCAGGCAAGTGAAACCACAAGAGAAGTCCTGGCAGGGTAGTATACCAGGCAAGTGAAACCACAATAGAACAATAGAAGTCCTGGCAGGAGAGTAAACCAGGCAGTGGGAATTGCATAAAGAGTCCTGGTGGGGGGACGGGAGTTCGGGGGGTATACAAAGTGAGCTGCAAAATGACAAAGAATAATAAAGAGCAGTGTTTACTAAGTAAAGAAAATACTTGTATTAAAGAAAAACTTTTGCAGAACTTGTTGTCTGACAGGAACATTGTGAATCAAGGAGAGACACAAAGGACTGTTAGTAAAAGAGACATTGCTATTTTACTTCAAGAATCCAGTGGAAGGGAACCACCCTCTGGGTACAAGTTCTTTCACCTTGGACAACATTGCTGTTGTAGCATTTCACATTTTTCAGTTGTGAACACTTTTTGCCTATATCAGGTTGAAGACATTTGCTTTCACACTTTTATTTTGTTTGTAGCGTGAGGCCCAGGATATGATCTTTTGGACACAAAGATGGCATTTCAGTTATTGACATCCTAACACAGACAGATCCTTAGTTTTTGGTTGTTAGGTAGGGAAACTCCTCTTTAGCATAGGGTGAGAGAGGCATTTTCCCAACTCCTTTTCCTTTAAATAAAAGTCTTTAACCAAAAATATGACAACTTTGTGTCCGGCTTTCATTTCTGACCCCTCACAACAACCCACTGCTGCCACCAAATGTTAGGAGCATTTTCCTGAGTCCTATGAATGATGTAGAAATAACCACACCCTCAAATAGGTTGCTTGGCTTCTCCCCTGAAGCCTTACACTGCCAGAGGTAAACACAGTAGAGTGGTCAAAACCACAGTCTCAGGAGGGAGCATGGTGGTAAAGCATTCAGTGTAACAGGCAATAACACAATTTGAGACTGGTCACATACTATATTTGGAGTACAGAAGGAAGCCAATGCGGTGGTATGGCGCAGCTAGCTGGGAGAGTAGTCTTGGTGACCAAGCAGTGCAGTATTGGCCCAGCAACATGTCAGCAGGTAAACCTGGGGATTTTCAGAGACCTATAAAATGAAGCAGTTATCTTGAGTAGTTGTAAGTTGCAGATACCACCCACTGCAGTCCTTCCCAGAATTCTAGTGTTCCAGCTACAAGACGAGCCCCACAAAGTCCAGCATGTACTTTCCAAGGTACAAGGGGACTGTAAGTAAGTAACCACAGCCACACCTAGGTTGCAGGCTTCTCATTTCTTTCCCGAGTCTCCCAGAGATACACATGGAAGAACAGTCAAGGCTACACTCTCAAGATGAAGCAAGGAGGTAAAAAGGTACACTGTAATAAGCAATAACTATTGGTAAAAATATATTCTTTACAGAGGATTCATGCCAAGAGAAAAATGCAATATGTAACCGCAGGTCACTTTTCGGAATAGCATGTTTAGGGCACTAAAATCCTCAAACGTCACCTAATGTTTGCGGATTCAATTTAGAGCCAAAATTCAATCTTATAGATATGGTTTATAGAACTGAGGCAAAAACCAATGTTAAACAATGGTGTAAAGTGAACAGGAATAGTCTGTGATCATGGAAAGGCATAATTGTCAATTTTTCCAAAGTCAGCACACATCACGGTTAAACAAACTGCATGCATAATGTTACCCTTTAAGCCAACTTCATCCGATTCTCACATGTCAAACAAAAGACTTTGTGGTTATGGGATAAATCAGCTGTCAACAACAGGCTGTAAGCCCCAGAAAGGAGGATGACTCATGGACTCAGGAGGATACTGTTGGAGGGCATAACAATGGATCTGATGCTGCAGTTTTGTGCAGCCACTGGAAGAGATGTCTTGGGCACCAAGCAGTTCAATAGTGACCCAACAATCTATCAGCAGGTAAGCCTGTGGTTTCTCAGAGTCTCAGAAGATGATGAGGATGTCTTGCAAAGTTGTAGGTTGCAGATCATCCCCACTGTCAGTCCTTCTATGATGTTTGGTGCTATAGCCACAACATGAGCCACACAGAGCCCAGCAGGGTCCGACCTGTGCTTTTCAGCGAAGATGGGGTGCTGAAAGTAAGTAATCCAACGTGTCCCACTGAGTCAAGGAGGCAAGGGAAGGGAGCACCAGTGAGGTCCCCGCTTGCCATGTGAACAAGTCTGAATTGCGTTGAGGTCAGAAGTACTACATCACTGGCTGCAGGTTCTGGAGAGATCACTCAGCAGAGTATTTGTCATGTTCCTCAAGTAAGCCCTCTACGGCTGCTTTGAATGAGTCCCAGCAAGCTATCGAGGTATGGGGCAGAAACATCTATCTTTATTGCACTGTTGGGAGTTGGATGCACATTTAGCTGCCAATCCAATATTCTCATTTTTTTTATTGTTATAGCTGAAAAATATCTACTTTACAACATTTAAAACATCAAACATTTCCAAAATTTCCAAACATAAAAAGATCACAAACAAATCACAAAAGATCACAAAAGACAAGAAAACAACTTGATAAATTGCACACCTGTAAATTTGAAAAAATAAGATAAAGTAATATAAAACTAGGCATTAGCCTATAAATGCACTTTCTAAACCATGCAACCACATGCCAGGTATATCTGCTGGATAAAGAGATGAGACCCAGTTTATATCGTACTAAGGGGAGCGGAGTACAGTTTGGTAAGTTTAGAACTCCTCGCCAATATTTGCCTTCTAACAAGGACCAGAACTCCTTGGTCAAGATTGGTCTTGTGTCAGCGGCGTATAGCAAAATGGTTGTGGCTTTCTGTTGATAATAAGTCAATGCAGGCATGGCTGAAAATGTGCCTATTTTTTCTTTGGATGTTATTGGTTTGATACTTGGCTGTATTGACTTTATCAATCAAAAGCTGTTTATAGATTTCGGTTGCCCCTTGACTGGCTATTTGGACACCTAAATAGGTATAGAGGCGAACCACTTGCAGACTTTGCTCTCTGAGGGTCACATTCAGCTGCCAATCCAATACTCTCATTAATCAAACATTTGTCCAACATGTCACAGGGGGGCCTTGTTGAGAACACTGTGCTGGAAAAGGGGTTTGGGAAAGTGGTGCTAGGTCCATCCCTCCCTCTCTCACCTCCCGTGGTATTCCTGTCCTAGCCCAGGCGTCGGTTAGGGCCACTGACCGTAACCCCTTCTGTCTAAACATTGATCTTGTAGCAGTGATATTTTCCCTAGAGGTCAGTTCACTGACTTACTCATGAACCTTCGAACTGGCCCTACACTACTTGCAGTTATTTCTAAAAAGGGTGCTGTATGTTTTTGTAATTTTTTCTTCAAATCCTCTATTTTCTTACTACTCTCTTTCTCCTCTGTCCAACACCACCAACCTTCTCTGCTCCTCACGTCCTTCTTCTCTGTCCCTCTGATGTTATTAACTTCTTCCTACCACTCTCCCCTCTGCACTCTACTATTTTACAGCTTTCTCTGTACTACTACAACTCTCCCTCCTCCACACCAATCACTACTACTTTTACTGCTACTCTACCCTCTCCTCACTTCCCTCGGTTGACACCTGTAATACTAGTCTTCGCATCAACCCTTTGATGTTACTCTTTTGTCAATCCTACTACTACCACTGCCACCCTACTACTACTACTCTCTTCTTCCCCAACCTCAGGAATATGATTCCCTGCTCTCCGTGCCCCTACGCTCCCTCTCACCCCCTCCCCAATTCCCCATCACACCTCTCTCCTCAAACCGAGTCCTATACCACTCTCTGCTAGCCTCTCTCTAACACTTACCTCCTCTTACATTAACTACTACTAGCCCACTCCCCAACTCCTATCGGTCACACTACCTCTACATCTCTCTTTCTCACACCTTCTTTACAATCCACTACCCACAATACACTACACTACACACAACTGGTACCACCCTCTCTTAAATATCTCACTTTTGCGAAGCTCTGCCATCAACTCTCCAGCTCTCTGCTCCTCTGCCTGGTCTTTTGGTCCACCCTCAGCTGCTCTTGTGATCTCATGCGTACAACCCACACTCTGCCTCTCCTGCTGTATGTTTTTCTGGTGCAGGGCTGATGGTTCAGTGCCTTTCTCTCAATCCCATTGGCTGCACTGCACACCTGACACCTTGCACCAAAGAGCCTGTCTTTACCCCAAGACCCAGTTGAGAGGCTTTAAGAAAACATTTAAGCCCCTCCCTCTTTTCCTGCACAGTTTTCCTGGCAGTCTCTGATGTTGATTCTGCTGGTTTTTTGTTGGCGTGTGGCTGAAAACTCGTTTTTCTCAAGATGGGGTGAGTTTACTGTTTTCGTGGGGTGCTGGTCTGTGGTGCTGGTTGCTGCAGGGCTGTTGTAAAGGCTCCTGCGTCTCCTTAGTTGTCAAGTTTCTTTTCTCTTTACCCTGCACCTGGCTCACAATGGATGGTTGTACTTTTTCAGACTTTAATTAATTTGGGAGTATTCAATTTGTGTCCTGAGAACGCTTGTCTCGTGCCTTCTCTGTGGTGTTCAGGCCCTGCCTTATTTATTAGTAACCTTGATTCAGGCTACAAGCTACTGTCTGCTCTATGCAAGGATCTTAAGGTCTTTCATTTACTTAGAAGCGTGATGCAGCTTCTATTTTAAAAAATATGGCTGTCCATTACTGTTGCATTTGTATGTTCGTCAGCTATATTCACATGTTGTTTGTGTTGCATTCAGTTTATATATTGCTTATGTTGGTATTCTTCATGTCTTTATGGCTGCAATGTTAATATTCTTCCTATATAAATGGATATTTGACCTAGTGCATTTTCTTCATGTCTAATTGATGCATATGCATGATTCTATGATCAGTTTTTAGTTATTCTTGGCATCTTCAAATTACATCATATTCATCCCTTGCTGTACCTGCCTGGGATAAGGACGGTATGGTTGCTTTATGATATTGGGCCGGGGGAGGGGCCACAGTTATGCACATTTTTGGGTTTAGCTGAATATTATAATGAATTTATTTAAAGGTTTGCGGAAATTCCTCAACCATTAAGGGAATTTATGAAGAGGAATATAAAGTTTGAATGGACCACAGTCCGGGATCAGGCAATGAAATAAATAAAGAAAGGCATTGTAAAAGCACTTTTGTTCAGAGGGTTAATCCCGGAAGGAAATCAATAATAAACGTGGATGCTAGTTGCAAAGGTTTAAATACTAATGTTTGCATCCAGAGCAGTGCCAGATACAAACACACAATATTCAGTGGCAGAAAGATTATTATTAGCTTGCTGTTGGAGAGCAACACATTTTAGACAGTATGTTTGGGGATAGGGGTTTGTTATGGGGACAGACTAAAAGCCTCAAATCGAAATGTTGACAGCACAAGGAATGTCCAAGGCGACTCCTAGAATTGCCAGATTAAGATTAAGGCTGTTAGAGTACAATTGTAAAATGGAGTATTTACCAGGGAAAAGGAATAATGTAGCAGATTTCTTGTCAAGGATGTCTATATAATTCAAGAAGAGGTTGAGGAACAAGTGTGTGGAGTGATAAAAGCCACAAGTGGTGAGTTTTGGGAGAAAGTATTTTGAAGATGATGAATTGTTAAGTACAGTGATGGAATGGATTACAAGTGGATGTCCAGAGAAGGATGTGATAGAAGAGAAGTATAAACGATATTATATGATTAGGGAAGAGTTCTTTATTGAAAATGGATGGCTTATGAGAGGGTGGAGAGTGATACCTCCTGGATTGTTGAGAATGTAAATTATGAAACTGGCACATGAAGGCTATCCTGGTGTTACCATAAATTAGAAGGAAGTTCGAGAGAGGTATTGGAGCCAGCGATGGACACGTAAATAGAAAGGTTGGTGAAGTCATTTTGACCTTGTGCAAATTGTGATAAGAATTTAGTGATGAACACATTACCTTTTAATCTGCTTCCAGTCTCTGAGGGGTCTTGGATGGAATTGGGAATTGACATATTGGGGCCACATGAAGGATTAGGACATGGTAGTACATTTGTATTTGTTTTGGTGGACCGATAATCACGTTGCCTGAAGTAGGTATATGAATAGAATAACCTCAAATAATTGGTTGTTGTTCTGGATAAAGTGTTCAGGAGAGAAGGAAGTCCTGAAAGTATACTTAATGACAATGGATCTCAGTTTATGGCCAAGGAGTTAAAGGAATTCTATAATCTTTTGGGATTCAAGTGGAAGTATTATTCAGTGTATCACCCAGAAACAAATGGCATGGTTAAAAGGATGAACAGGGTGATAATAGAGTGCATCAAACAAGCCTTTGCTTATAGTTTAGAGTGGAGGAGAGTCTTGAGTGATTTAATATGGAGTATAAGAGGAACATCCCACAATGCTACAGGAGTTTCACCTTTCCATTTAATGAGAGGAAGGGAACTATCAGTATGTTTTCTCATGCACAGTTGAATGAAAAATTGGGAATCAGAAAGGTATCTGAAGGGTTAATTTCTTGTGAGATGCTAGCCATGCAAAATAAGTACAAGAAATATCATGATAAGATGTTCATGATAAGTATTAGAAGGAAAATGGAGGCAATTGAAGTTGGAGATTAAATTAAAGTGAAGTGTGGAAGGAAAGGGACAAAAGGATCATCAAATTATTTGAGTCCTGTGAAAGTGATTAAGTGTTTAAAAAGGCTTTGAGTGTTGAGGTTGATACAGTATGAAACCTTAACAGGGTGGTTAAGACAGAAGGGAGGAGGAAAACAAAGATGAGAGAATATGGGATGGAGCAGGTGAAATGACAATCCAAGGAGACAATATTCAAGTTGAGGAGATTCGTTATTGATTAATGAGAATATGTTGAGAATGAATGATGAGAATGGAAGGGATATGAGGAAAAGTGTAAGGATGTGTAAAATTCCCAACAATTGAAAGAGGTATATATTATATAAAAAGATAAAATGTTATCAAGTTTTCTTTGTTTGTTTTGTTAATATTTGAGGGGGAGGATGTATGGTGTGTGATGCATGAATGGAATGTTGATGTATGAATGTTGTCATGTAGGGACCTAGAGTGTTGGTGGTTGGATAGTGAGACGGTTAGAAGCAGAGCTGGGAGAAGGAGCAGTTGTACCGTACATGGAGCTGGCAGAGAGGTGTCTGCGGTTTTGCATAATCTGATACTAACAAGAATAAAGGAGACACATATCATTTACCTGCTTGCAGAGTATCTTCCTTCACACACATCAAAAGGCATCTCGAAACTACACTGATTGACATCTCTCCAAGAGGTTACCTACTATTCCAATTTAAATGGTAGATTACATGGGATGTTGTCAATTAATATGTATCTACTACGAAATAGCACAAGAGACATGGGGCTATCTCCTGAGGGACCTCAGAATGTTTATTGGAAAACAACAGAAATTGCCCCTGATTATTATTTTGGATTCCTTTTAGTGAAATAACTCAGAGAAATAAACAATGAGATCAGCTAGCACTGATAGTGCCAGCTGCCAAGCCGCCAAGAAAGGCCGGGTCTGTGGCTCAGTGGACTAATGCATCCACAACAGGGCCAAATGGGTACCATTAAATATGAATAACATTAAGTTGGGTAACAATAAACATCTGTTATTAGCGCCAAGATGCCCCTTTGGGGATGAATGTGCACTTTACAAATACGTATGTTAAAGTGAGCAATAAGTATATTCATGCTTTTTAGAAAGTGGTTGTTGAAGGGTCCTCTTGTACTAAGTCAAGCAGCAGATAATTCAAATCCTCCCTGGAGATGGGTTAAGCAGTATGCATAGATGAACCTAGTCCGGATGTTTTTAATCCATCACCTAAGAGGATAAGGTTGATGCATAAAGAAATAGTGTTTTTTGTTAATTCTCTAAAAATAGAAAGCTTCAGGGGACTGATGATCTAAAATATGACATGTTTGTATTGCACGCAGATTCGTTGTCCTCAATCACATCACACAGAATGAATGCAAATAATGAAATAAAGTCACTTTACAATTTTTGGAACCATGGTCTTATAGTGCTAAGGCATAAACCATATCTGCGGAAACAAATAAAAAGTCCAATCTCGTTTCTAGAAATATTGGGGAAGAACTTCATCAAGTAGCTATCTCCGAGAGTACAGACCTGAGCAGACAAGAGCAAATCACACTCTCCCTTACAATTTAGGTTTTCAGCTGGCTTTCCAATGAACCACCATTGTGTGTGGTCTTTGCTAAATTGGCTAAAACATGCTGCAAGTTCAGGAAAACATATTTGTATGGCACATATCTGCATTTAAGCTAGGTGTTTATTTTATAAACAGAGGTGGTGTGTGCCATGCCTAGCAAAATGGGCCTAGCAAAATGGGAGCCACAGAAGACCTGCAAACATGAATTAAATGGACATAAAATAACTTTACATCAGTGGTTCTTTGTGGGTGTAGAAGTACCTTCATCATTCAATGCAGACAAGGGTGTGTGCCCCGGATGTTCCCCTGCTGTTTATTTTGTATTATATTGTATTGTAGTCGTCATTTATACAGCCCCATTTTCCCATTTGTATGACCTCAATGCGCTTTGTGGTGGGAAGTCCTTTGGGGGTGCCATGCAATAATGTCCCTGCAAAAATGTCTCCTGACAAAAAGGGTGCAATTTTTGTGAAAACATTATTACATTGAACGTACGGGGGACACCCGGCAACCCCCATATTTCTTTTTTTACAAGGGAAGCAGGGGCCTTCCCCGCAATCCGTCCCCATACATAATGTCACCATATAAATTGTCGCTAATGGCTTTTCCCCGAGACATTATGTATGGGGACATTATTACTTGATACCCCTTTGGGACATAAGTCCAGGAATGGGAAACGTTCTAAGAGTAGACTTTAAAATGCATGTGTGCATTTGGCTGGGATTAGGATTTAGGAGTTCTGGCTATCCTCCAGTAAGCAGCCCAAGAGGTCAGGTATGTGGATGGGTGCTGTGGCTTGTCATAACAGAGTGCTAGTGCAGGAGAGTCCATTTGTATCCAGCTAGACCGAATTTGTCATAAGTTGTCATTGTATTCTAATGGCAGAGGTGTTGAGGTCAGTCTGGGGTTTCAGTGAAAAAAGTTATGTGGCCAGTATTGGGATGCATGTCCAGCTACCCCGTCCCCCAAATGATTCAGGTTGAGGAAAATATATTAAGAATATGAAGATATGAAGATACGCGGCTGTAGGGGGAAGAGGGAGGCCCAATATGCGAATTAGGGTTAGTGTGTGGCGCAAAGGCATAGCAGATTATGCATTTCAGGAAGGCCTAGATGTATGGTGTGTATTTGTGCATTAGCATGATATAGGTATGAAGCAAAAAGAATGAGCAACATAAAAGCTAGCCCTTAGTCCCACAGCAGGAAATACTGAAGCACTGCCATATGAAGAGTGAGGCCTAGTTTGTCACAGGCTGCAGTAAAAGCAGCAGCTCATCATGGCGCTTAGTCCTGCATCGCTTCCCCATTCTCCCTTCCCAGCCAGCGCATTAGACAAGGAGGTCTCCAGGCCTGGTAGATAAGCCATTAATTGTATTGTGTTGCAGGCCTGCGAAATCAGAAAGGAATGCTAATGGCCGAGCAACTGGCAGGGCTGCGCCCATCCCTAAGGAGAAACCCATGGTAGTCAGGGCAGAGGTCCTGGGATGTCAAAACAACCCCTGCCAGATTTAGGGCACTAGCGCCCCAAAGAGAATGGTCATCCTATTTGAACTGCCAGATGCCCACAAACAGAACTCCTAAATCCCTCAGAACCTGATTTATTTAGTGTGGTCCTAGAGAGGCCCAGGTGTAGCTCAGAGGAGGGAGAGCTGCTAAGGGGGGTACACAGAGCAAGTTGTCCTGTGATTTGTACTACGAGTTGCACATGGTGATGCCAACAAATCCAGCCTTGCGATCGGGAGGCATGGTGGGGGCGCCTGCATGTCTGGAATCACGATAAGTGCTTCTTCATTCTAGAAGCTAATTTGAACTTGAAACTATCCACTGAGCTCATGTCAATATCCAGGTGCACATCACATGATTCGGCCCATGGAGAGGGTAACGTTCACAAATACCCTCCAATCATGTACAGAGACCACAAGGTGGTAGGGCAAAAGACCACGTCCTGATGGAGTGGGAACAGATTGGGCACGGCCAATCGGTCGGGGAACTATAGGGGACTGGTAGTAAGTACATAGGGGATGACCAATGAGGGTGAGGAATGAATACTGTATATTGCTTGCATCACGAGTGATGACGTTGTCTTTTAAAATGCTGTGTTTACTTTGAACTAACCTAGAGATCTTTGTGGTAGGTGGGTTCTGTCTTTTAAAATGCTGTGTTTACTTTGAACTAACCTAGAGATCTTTGTGGTAGGTGGGTTCTACACTATTCTCGGGCACTTTCTTTTTTTGTATGCAAAATAAACCTTGTTATCCTTGCAAGAGTTCCACCAAGCCTTTTTCCTCACAGGATTGTTTTTTATTGTATGATTGTCTGGTGGTCTTCTCTACAAAAATTGGTGGCCCTGACATGATCCCAGACCCTCCGCAGGGACAGAGGATTCCTGTTTGCCAATCCAGTGGACCCACGCCCACCTGCAGTGACCTTTGTGCGCAAAGTGGAGAGATTTACAGAATTCCTGTCTGTTCTCTGTAGCAGGGCGCCACTCCCTTATTGTGCAGGCTGTTGATGGGACCCTGTGACGGAGGAATTCAGGAGAACACATAGATGTAAGTACACCTTTTCCAAGAGGAAACAATGTGGGCAGGGGAAAAGGGATACGCGCGACTGTTGGTGATTGTGGAGGAAATTGGTGATGCAGCGATTCATGTGTGGGTGGTGAGTAGAAAGAACAGGTGGAAATTTTGTTTTTGAATAGTTTTTTATTATTATATCGAATAACGAGGATAAAGAAGTAATGTGATCCTTCCCGATTGGGGAAAGAAGATAGCTCTGTATCACTAAGAGGAAAAAGAGGAACATGGGTAGAGGCTCTATATATTGAGGGGGCCTTGGATCTCCCCACTGATATAAAGGGGGTGTGGGAATGAAGCGTAGTATGCTGGGGTTTTTTATTTGCCTTTGTTATTGTATTTGTGTGGACCAAGGAGGAGTTGAGGTTTGTTGTGTAGAATATTTGGAGCAGAGTGGAGTGTGGGAGAGTGTGGGGCATATTTGTGCGGGTCTGGTATGAGGGGTGAACGGGTGGCATGGTGTGATGAGTGTGATCAGAGGGTGTACCTCTGATTTGTACCCGTCCCCGGAAGGTCTTTAAGGCTGACAACCTTCTTCATCTTGCCACACTCAACTCTCGTTCTGCTGTCAAACACTCCTCTGACATCTGCCACCTCCTGGAAGAACTTGACCTTGATGTCCTTGGTCTTACTGCAACATGGTTCTCGGCCAGCTCTATCATGACCTTTGACACTCTCCTCCCTGATGGCTACAAGATCCTCTCTGCCCCAGATCCACCTGGCCGGGAGGGGGTGTAGCCCTGATCTTCCCTGAGTGGATTCCTGCCTCGATCCTCCCCACTGAGACTTACTCCTCTTTCGAATGCCTTGTCCGCAGGCTCTCTCTCCTAGCCACTCTCTTATTGTTGCTACTCTGTACTGGCCGCCTGGTCAAATCATCTCTTTTCTCTCTGAGTGGGCAGACCTCTCCTCCTCCCTCCTTGCCTCTACCACTCAACTCCTCCTCCTTGGTGACCTCAACAATCATCTTGTTTCACACTGTTTCTCATCTGTTCGCTTTCGAGACCTCTGCGACTCACTCTCCCTCTCCCTCTCTATCCTCCCTTCCGGCCGTCTTACTCTGCTGGTCACACACTTGATGTCCTAATCTCCTCTGGCCTTCCCCTCTCTGCTCCCCTCACCACTCCTCTCTCCTGGAGTGATCACTGCCTCCTCTCCTCTCATCCTTCCATCTCTTCCCCTCAAGCCATGCCTACCCCAAGATTGCCACCCACCTTCTCGGACATTCGGCCCATAAAGCATGTGTCAGTTGAGGCTTTTGCTATCACCTTCTCCCCCTCCTCCTCCCCAGGCTGAC
The DNA here is from genome assembly GCF_040938575.1 of Ambystoma mexicanum. Taxonomy (NCBI): domain Eukaryota; kingdom Metazoa; phylum Chordata; class Amphibia; order Caudata; family Ambystomatidae; genus Ambystoma; species Ambystoma mexicanum. The sequence continues at coordinate 528,246,131 of NC_090923.1, forward strand.
TCACACCCTGACATAACCCGGTCCATTCTCTACTCACCTATTTCTGTTACTCTTGATGCTCTTGCCCTGTCATGAGGATCCGCTTGAAGTCCAAAGCCAAGTGCAACTCTTGGTATGACTCTGACCTAGCTACACTTAAACATAAGTGCAGGGTGGCCGAGAGGAAAATGGAGGGCTTCTTGTTCATCCTCTGACAAACTGGCCTGCCGCCTGCTCCAAAGAGAATACTGACTTGCTGTCCGCTACAAGAAGAGAGTCCATATTCAAGCTTGCGTCTCTGCAGCATCTAACAACTCGGCCGAACTCTTTAAAATCTGCAAGGAGCTGGCCAACCCTGCTGCAGTCTCCACCCCTCCTCTCACCTTCCAGGCTCTTTGCAATGCCCTTGCCTCTCACTTTATCTCTAAAACTCAGGACATCCTGTCCACCCTCTCCTCCGTCCACCCCTTCCCTCTCCTTCTCGGCGGGCTGACCATCCCTCAGCTAACCCCCCCTTCTCTTTCTCCTCCTTTCCACTTTTCTCCCCTGATGAGGTTGCTAGACAAGTCCGATCTATGAAAGCCTCATCAAAACAGGTTCATCCTAGTTCCTCTAAAACCATTAAGGACCACATTGATACCCTTGCTCTTTGCCCTCCCCACTGAAGCACTCCCTTGTGCATCCTCTCCTTAAGAAAACCCCCAGCTGATCCCTCTTGTCCGGCTAACTATCGCCCAGTTTCCATTATTCCCTTTTTGGGTATGCTCCTGGAAAAGCTTGCCATCTCTCAACGTAACCTTCATTTCGACTCTGTCTTTTAGAGCTGCCAGAAGCACGGAAACTGCTCTCCTAAACATCCGTGAAGACTTACTCTCCAACCTTGACTCTAACGTTCCCTCTGTCCTCATCCTATCTTTCCTTTGCCTTTGACATGGTCAACCAAACCACCCTGCTCAATGGTCTCCATGACAACCTGGGTATCACCGATCAGGCTCTGGCCTGGCTGACCTTCCCAGGTACAACCTGGGTCTTTCCTATCTTCTATCACCCTCTTTACCTATGGTGTACCCCAGGGGTCTAACCTCTCACCCTGGCCTTTCAACCAATTGAAGTGGGAGAATGGAAGACCAGGCTCCCGTCCTTCCCCTCTCGCGCCTGGCCTAAAGGATCACGGCCCAGGCACCCGCCACGAGAAGAGTTTGCCCATCTGCCAGACGACCAAATACCCTGGTACAGGAACATACGATGTGTCCAGCAGCCCGCCCTGCCCATGCCGACACCTGCGGCACGGATCAACTAGACTAAAACCTACACGTCGTTAGAGATGCCATGACGACCTAGCCAACGGTCAGCACACCTGTGCAAAATTTACACACTGGACACTCCCGCACCAGTCTACACGAAGAATATACTCAGTGCTATGACGTAGGCGACAGACATACTCACGGACGTGCATCTTTATTATTTTCCACATAGGCTCTCAAAATGCAGAAACGCAAGACGCATCATGAACTCATCTAAAGAGCTTGCTTACGCCGCTCCTAAACCCAGGTGCCGTAATGAGAAATATAACGAAGACACGATACTGGTCATAAGACAATATGATACTATAACCTAAAGCGCCTGTGCACCAAACGGTTCAATCTATACACCAGGCCTAAGTAGGCCGCAAGCAAGAGCTTCCATGGACGTTAAAAGAACAAGAGTCAGGTTGCTGATCCTGCAGAATGAGCCCGGCGAAAGCAAACAGCCATGGTCGCAATGTTACAAACCCACATTCCGAGAGCAGACCATCAAGGGCACGATGTTGCAACCTCGCACACCGCACACCAACGTTAAAGTCACACCTGCAAATTAAACCAGGCACACAGTGGAAAAACAATATCAATTGTGCAGAATTCTGCCTCAAACACGGTCCCACCTCACGTGACCAAGCCGAACCTGACAGGATGCCAAGCCCAGGAGGAAGAAGGCGTCTGGATCCCTCGTTACAAGACACAGGCAGATACAATTAAAAGGCTCAATGGACATCTGCGACAGTGGGAGTAGTCGGCCTTCCAGCTCATGAATAAGTCCTCACATTGTCTGCACGTACTCATAGTGAAATATTGTTGCAAATGACAGGTACACCGAGAGCTGGGAACAGCGATGGTCCCAGGCTGGGAAGCTCGCGGGCGCACCAATCAGAACATGGGGCTCTTATCACTGACGCCATTAACATTAACCAATCATCAGGGGTCTTCATGTAACAATTCTCATGTATCTAATTGTAGGGACAACCCAGATATATCACCTGACTAACCCTTGTCCACTAATATTGTTCTCTATACGTATGCTCTACTAACTCTACCACTCGAGCAACCAATTAAGAGTGGCGATAGGTTTTTTGCTAACTTTCCAAGGTGACGCAAGTAGCGCGTCATACTAAGGTAAAAAGGGCCTGCGAGCCCCACGATTGTGTGTGTGTCAGGACGGACGCGTACGATCCTTGACCCATCCCTGCCGTTTTTGTCTAATAAACAGCAGAGTCACCTTGCTTCTTGCGTGTGTCTCATACTCTATCTCTTTTGGGATATACGGGAGGAGTTGGGGCCTCCCTGCCCGGAGGTCCGCGGACGGCCCGGCCGACCCCGGCAGAATTTCCCCCCGACAAGTCGGAGGCACTGCTGAGATCTGTTTAAGATCCGCCTTTTTATTTTTACTTTTTCCAGGCACTCCCGTTGCGAGGAGGCCCGGCGGCGCGGCCCCCTCTGCCGTTGCCCCCTTCTGAGGACTACAGGACCATCGCGGAGCTGCGAGAAGACCGGACAGCGCAATCCGGATATTGGCCCTCGGGAGCCGGTTGAGAAGTATCCCGCCCGCGGTTGGCGAGTGTCCAGACGTGGTCCAGACGAGGGGAGGTGACGAGCCGCTTGGAGGGGTGCACGCAGTCGAGCGGCCCCGCATCAAGAGAACTTGGTGAGCATGCCACGCACAACAAGCAATGTGAAATTGTGAGGGAGGGGGGAGGAATTAAATACGGGAGGAGGGAGGTGTTGCACAGGTGCGCGGCGAAGGTTTGACAATTTAGTGTTGGCAATGGAATGAATGGTAGCCGAACAAGTGCGAGAGCAGTCGGCTACGTTACGCGAGAGAGGGGGGCGGAGCACGAAAACATCACGTGCGGCCGCTCGTAGAAACTGATTGGCCTAGGTCGCGACTACGTGTAAGGGTGGGTGTGTGTGGTTTCCTACGATTTGGCATTTATTGATCAATGAGTAGATTAGGATCCCTATTGTTCGAGCAAGAAACTCGATAGGTAGATGACGTTTCCCTGTAGGCGGTAGCTAGTTAGTTGCCCAATACGGAAGATAATTGGCTGGTTAAGCCCTCCTGTCGAGGGGCGTATCACACGCGAGGCGACGCAGCGTGCGCAGTCCGATTATATTATTGATTTGATTATCTTGTTCCAGGAGTGACAGGAAGACAGCTGTAAGGTTAACGGGGGTAGATTGCAAGTGTATTTTGAACTTAAAGAATATATGAAGAACTTACCAGTAGCTCGAAGAGATCGGTGACGTCACCAGTAGGGCTTTCATAGGATATCGCGAGCACAAGGCATGTTCGTTTTGAGAGTGGTGGGGAAGAGAAGTGTGGTAAGGGAGTGGAAACGGAGATAAACGGTAAATGAGTTGATCGGGGAAAGGCGAAACGGGGAACGTGGCTGCGCACGGAGAACGCCGGCCACGGCAAGTGTAGAAGGGGGGAGGAGCACGCGAAAATAGGACGACTGTATAAGAACGTCATAAGGGGTACGCAGCCGCAGGGGGCTACGTGCGCCTCGGCCGCAGGGGGCCGTAAGGGTGTTGTATAAAGAAAGAAAGACAGAAGAAAATATACAAATGTAAAATACTATATTTTTTATAATTTTCCTTAGCGGACTATCGTAAGTCCCCAGACTTACGGGGCCAGGTAACGATATAAGGTTGTATATTGTAAACTACTAGTGAGATAAACTGCTACCAGATAGGGGAAGGGTAACAAGTGGAGCGCTACTATGTCATACGGGACAGGATCGGGAGGGTGGGGGAACACCCTCACTACCCCACTACAACACATATGCACAACACTGCCACCCCATAGGGAGAAACTGATTAAGTATAGCATAGAATGGACCCAGGGGACGGATAACAAAATGCTAACACCGTGGCCGCCTAATGGTAGCTTCGATCCATATGCCCAACATTCACTATTAAACCATCTGCACAATACATATAAAGGGAAGAAGTTGGCAAACCACGTGGAGGTGTTTAACTTATGGAGGATGTTCCAAGGGTCCCGACCAGGACCAAATGGAATGTTCACTATGGGGGAAATACCGGAAGAAAAAGAGATTAAGGAGGAAGGAGAGGATGGGAAAAAGGGGAGTGAAGACCCAAAGAACACGGGGAACGGAGGAGAGGGAGGAGAAAAGAATAATACATCAGATGACATAAAAAAGGAACCGAGCAACGATATACCCATAGCAAAGGGAGTGAAAACAGAGGGAGGGGGGTTGTACCCTTTAAGAGAATTAGGAGAAATAGAAAGAGGACAGTTAAGGGCGGCTGAGGGATACTCGAACCCGGCATACAGCCCTCCACCATATGTGGCTCATAGGAAGATGCCAGCAGGGGAGGGGAGGACTGGAGAAGACCAGACTGTGGAAATAGGAAATGATGAGTGGGTAGCTGCACAGATATTATTAAAATTACGAGGTTCATTAACAGGAGAAGAGAAGGAGGTAGTAAAGAAAACAGACGAGGATAATGCCAGGGAGAGTGAAATGAGGGGGGAAGAGCTGTTACGACAAAAGGAAGAGATTTTGGAGGAACGACTAGCAAAATTAAGGGATGAGCAGAATGAATTGATAAAGCAGCTCGAGAGGGAGGAGAGAGAGAGAGCGAGGAAAAGGAAAGAAGGTAAGAACGAATTGGAAAAAATAAGGGAACGGAATGAGGAGCAAAGGAGAGAAGCTGAAAGGTTAAAAGCAGCAGCAGAAAGGGTATCAAGAGTAGTGCTGAGAGAAAAGAAAAGGGAAGAAGAAGAAAAAGAAAAAGAAATGGCAATGTGGAAGAGGAGGTTACTATCAGAAACAACTAAGAAATACGAAGAAGGGAGGGTGATAGAGAGTATAGTAGAAAGAGAAAGGGTGAAATGGGAAAGGAAGAAAGAGGATGAAAGAATATTGGAACAGATGAGCAGTGAAGTGATGGAGGAATTAAAAAGGAAAAGGGAGGAAAATAGTAGGGAGATGGAGGAGAGAAATGAAGGAGAAAGAGAAGATAGGAGAAGGGAGAGTAAAGAATGGGGGGATGTATATAGAAACACAGAAGTAGAAACAACATCAGCACAAAGGGGAGCGGTTGATAAAGGAGAAAAAGGAGAACTGGACCTAATAGACTTACATACAGTAACAATAAAGGGGAAAAAGACCGAGTGGGGGGTGCCGTTTATGACTGACTTTTGTAGTGAGGAAGAAGAAGGAGTGGAGAAGGAATGAAGAAACAGTGAAAGGGAAAGCTTAGATAAACTATACATCACCCGGACCAACACAGACTCACCATGGATCAGTAGGAGAAAGGATGAGCTCGAGAGAAGTGAGGAGGGAGAGCGAGGAATAGCGGAAAGACAGACACATGAGGCCGCACCATCCCCATCCCCATCACGCCCTCCCCCATCGCACCCTACATGCTCAACCACCTCACGCTTGTTACGCAAAATAAAACTCGCGCCCTTCACAGACGAACTGACACCCTATGCATGTCGGCTTAGAGACCTCCCTAGTCGCAGGCAGGAAAGACGAATACACATGCCCACATTAAATACAGGAAATGATGGAAGAAGGGGAAAAGATGTAGAAGAAAGAGTTACGAGCAGGGGAAATACGGACGAAATTGAAGATGTAGAAGAAAGGGAAGAGGAGGAAGGGTGTGAGGACTCGATATTATGGAAGACAAAGGGTGAAACGAGACATAACTTAATGCCACTTTTAGAGAGAGGAGGGGTTAGACCACAGTATGTCCCTTGGAAGCATACCGATAAAGAAAATATAAAATGCAGGCTCCCATCATTAAGTGGAGGTGCGGGTAAGTGGATATATGAAATGGAAAAACACACCGCAGGACAGAAACTGGCAGTAGGAGATGTAAAGGGCCTTTTAATATCAATATTAGGGGATAGAGCGGATGACATTTGGAAGAGAGCGGGATTCTATGGGGTAACAATAACAAACACATCGCATGATGGGGCACCATTCGCAAACTGCAGACATGCACTGTGGCAGGCCCTGAGGGTACAGTACCCAGACACATCAGACATAGGTGCAATTACCTCCCGCAAGATGCGTGAGAACGAAGATCCTGTTGATTATATCCAGGAAATCCAAGAGAAATGGCGCATGGAAACTAGAGAACAATGGGATAAAACACCAGCAATATTTTACCATATACTAGTACAAGGGCTCCCAGAAGGAGTTCAGAAACAACTAAAGAAAGTAGTGGGAATGGAAGCAAAACCATGGCCAGAAATACAACTGACTATAGTACATCATTGCAGGACATGGCAAGGAAAAATGAAACAAAAGGAAGAGGACAGGAAAACGGAAGAGGCTAAACTAGTACAGAAAAAGCTTACTAAATACACAATGGAAGGGGCACTAATAACTACGCCTACAACAATGACCCAAAGCCCCACACAAGTAGTGGCTGCACAAGATTCCTCCCAAATACCACCTTCACAGACTATAACACAACAGGCGCCGCCAATCCAACCATACACGACCAACATGGGAGGAGGACATCCAATGGCAGGAGCTGGGTATTATAATTATAACAGGGGGAGAGGAGGAATTATGAGAGGGAGAGGATACGGATATAACACCCAACAGCAGGTGGGAGGACTTAGAAATTCCTACCCCACAGGGCAACCAGTATACCAGGACAACACAGGGAGCTTCCCATGGCAGAGTAGGGAACCACTGGTGTGTTGGAGTTGTGGACTATTAGGGCACATGTCACGCACGTGTAGAGTTAGACCAGGAACACCATCATGGAGTGAACAGGGACAACCAAGGCCCTCACAGGAACAGCAGGGCCTACAACAACAGCAGACGTTGCAACAGGGAAATGAACAACAACAACAAATAACACAACAACAGCCACAGACATATTCACTGCCACAACAACAGGTAGCGATGACACAACAACCCCAAGCACAACAAACACAACTGGGTAGGGTGACGGTTTTGGGACACAACCCTTACACAGGAAATGGCCAGTCGTTGTACCCTCAATAGGACAGCCCACAGACGGCCTTGGTGTGTCCCATCCTGTCAGTAACACCTAATAGTGCGGAGGAACCACGCATAGAGGTAACGATAGGTGACAAAAAATTATCATTCCTTGTTGACACCGGGGCGACCCGGTCTTGCATAAGGGAAGGTAATTTAAGATGTCAGGCGAAGCCATGAACACCCAAGGATTCTCTGGGGCTAGAGGGTTGGTTCCCTTTACTGATAACATTCCCTTATCTATTGGAGATTATGATCTGTCAGTTCCACTTCTATATTATAGTGCCTCACCAGTAAATATACTGGGGAGAGACATAATGAACAGGTTGAATATGACGATCTCCTTTACTGAGGACGGCATAATTTGCTCTACTCCAGGGATTAACATGCTCACAGCACGACAGATTATGCAAGCATACTGCGGACAGACAGCGATTAGGGCGGAGCCAGTAGATGGCGAACTATTCCAGTATGGAACAGATATGGCATTTGCATGGATGCCAGGGATAGAAGGGAAAATATGGAGGAGGCCAGCAGCCTATCTGTTCAGACCAGAAACACCTGTTAATGAACCAGAAGGAAAGGTGGTTCTAATGGACATTGAGAGCATTATTGCAACAGCTGATTACATTGCTGTACATGCCCAAGACAGAGAAGGAAGAGCATGGAGGGCCGTGATAGCATTAGCAGAAGGATGTAGGCTCACCCAGGTGTCAGATGAGAAGCTGTTTTCAGATGGAAAGGAGGAAGGTGAAATGGTGTTTATGATGAGTGTAGAAATATGGCTAAGAGTGGCTTACAAACAAGTAGCACAGAAAATTGCAATGGCACTTGAGGCACCCGCATGCACCCCAGTCCCCTTCTTCAAGGAGGATATGTCAAAGGTACCCAAATCATTGTGGACTACTAGCCCCTATGACGTGGGGTGCATAAAAAGCATAGGGGGAGTAAGGATAAAATTGAAAAAAGGTGCAATACTCCCCAGAGTGAAACAGTACCCACTATCAAAAGAGGCAGATGAGGGCATATATGAAACCATAACGGCCCTTATAAATAATGGCATATTGGTCCCCTCAGAATCACCATGTAACACGGCTGTGTACCCAGTGCGCAAGGCTAAAGGGGGGTCTTGGCGCTTCATACAGGATCTCAGGCCCTTGAACAACATAGTAGAAGCAGAATATCCCGTAGCAGCAAACCCGGCCACAATATTGTGTGGCATTCCAGCAGAAGCATCACGATTTACAGTGATCGACCTTAAAAATGCTTTTTTCTCAATACCATTGCACCCAGACTCACAAGATCTGACGAGCTTCACTTACAGAAACACAAAGTGGTAGCACACCAGATTGCCACAAGGGTATTGCGAATCACCCTCAATTTTCAATAGAGTAATACAGATGGATTTGGGTAACATTGAAGTGGAAAGCACAGTGTTGCAGTATGTGGATGACATAATAATTTGCAGTACAAACGAAAGAACATGCAGAGAGGACTCCTTAAAGATGTTGACAATATTGGCTGAAAAAGGTTACAAGGTAGACATGGAAAAGATACAGTACTGTCAAGAACAGGTACTTTACATTGGTCAACTTATATCCCAACATGGAAGAAAGATTGCACCACAAAGAGCACAGGCCATTTCAAACACTCCAATGCCACAAACTGTGAGAGAACTGCAGCAATTTCTGGGGCTGTGCAACTACTGTAGAGCATGGGTATTTGATTACAGTTCGTACATAGGACCCCTGCTTGAGGCGTTAAGGGAAGCTAATAAAGGGGAGAAAAAGCTGGGGTGGACGATGGAAATGAAAGAGGCTTTTGATGAATTGAAAGATGCGATATCAACTGCTCCAGTACTGGCATCCCCAGACTATGAGCGACAATTTTTTATATTTTCACATTGCGACTCAGCAGTAATGAAAGCAGTGTTGGCTCAAAAAACAAGCATGGGCTACAAACCAGTAGCATTTTACAGCGGCCACTTAGATCCTGTGATGTTAGGTCACTTCCCTTGCGAACAAGGTCTCGCTGCAGCTGCTTTTGCGGTGGAAAAAGCATCAGCAATCACCATGGGGTGCCCAACTACACTGTTTGTGGAACATGCACTATTTGCGATATTGAATAAACCTAAGTCCACCCTAACCACGCAGAGGGCATCAGGTTATGAGATCATTTTATCCAGAGCTGAACTATCAATTGTTAGATGTAGCACGGTCAACCCTGCAAGGTTCCTAGCAGAAGTAATTGAGGAGGGAGATTATGCCCATGACTGTACGCAAATAACTGAAATGTACTCATGTACTAGAAAGGTTGAAGAAAACGCACTAGAGGGAGGTGAGCTCTTGTTTATTGATGGGTCATCAACTATCGATCAAAGGGATGGCATAAGGAGGACTGGGGCAGCAGTGGTAAAAATGATGGAGGTACCGGTGTGTGTGGCAATGAAATGTGTACAATTGCCACAGCATTATTCCGCTCAAGCAGCGGAATTAGTTGCACTGATCTTGGCGTTGAAGGAAAGCTTTGACAAACGAGTGACCATATACTCCGACAGCGCATATGTTACATCCACTGTCCACTCAGGGCTGTCGAAATGGAGAAGAAGAGGGTTTAGGAGAGCTGATGGCACTCCAGTGCAACATGCCCTCTTATTGGCTGAACTAATTGAAGTAATAAATGACCCCCAAGAATTAGCTTTAGTAAAATGCACCGCACACACCAATGGTGAAGACCACGTCTCGAAGGGGAATGCAGCAGCAGACGCACATGCGAAGTATGCTGCATACTTTGGTGAGATAGGGAACCCCCCAGAGTCACAGAGAGGGAGGGGGAGGGGAATGGCTAAGGAGATGTTGATAAGAGAAGGGTACACCCATCTCCCAGCCACACAGATTATGGAGCTACAAGCGGCTGCACCAATGGCCGAAAAAGAAATATGGGTAAAAAGAGGATGCACAATGTCACCAACCGACGCACTATGGCGCCAGGGTGGCACTGGAAAGGTTGTAATACCATTGGCACTTTTGAACACCGCCCTGAGCCAACTACATCATCCAGCCCACACAGGCAAGGAAGTAATTGCAGCACGAATTAGGGAAGACTGGTTCTGCCCCGAGTTAAATTCTCATGTGTCAAATTTTATCAGTAATTGTCTCACATGTCAACAGTTTACGGCCGGCCATACTCTAAAGGTGATAAGAGGTACTATACCCCGGCCAGAGGGACCTTTCCGGCATCTCCATATTGACTATGTTGATATGATCAACATATGTCAAGGAAATAGGTATATGATTGTAGTAGTATGCCCATTTTCTAGGTGGATTGAAGCAGGGCCCTGTTCACACCCAGATGCATTTAGAGCAGCTAAATTCCTAGTGAGGGAGGTCTTCCCCAGGTGGGGAGTGTGCGAGGTGTTAAGGTCAGACAATGGCCCACATTTCGCAAACGAAATGTTCCAGCACATCACATCATTGCTGAACATCAAGCATAAATTTGCATGTGCATACCACCCACAGGCCAACGGTATATGTGAACGCCTGAATGGCCTATTAAAGGAGGCAATTGCAAAGATACAGCAAACAACAAAGAAGAGTTGGTTATATTGCCTTCCATTAGCCCTATTTGAGCTAAGGAATAGACCAGGGTCCAACCACCACCTCACCCCTCACGAGGTGGTTACCGGACGTCAAATGCGCTTTCCCCTAACGCCAACATCAAGAGCATTTACCGACCACGAAAGTACAGCGAGTGTTCTTGGTGATGAAATGTACCAATATGTGTCTTCTTTGATTACTAGTGTAGTGTTTGTGTCTCAACAGCTCGAGCGCACACGGGGCGGGTCTAACAGCAATCAACAAGAAGACGCGGATAAAGAATTGGAAAAGGAAAGACTGTGTAAAATTGCTAAAGGTGACCACGTACTACTTCGCAATTTCAACAGGAAATGGAATAGTCCACGATTCACTGGCCCCCATCTGGTAGAGGAGGTATCAATGAGAGCAGTAAAGCTACAGGACAAGCGTGTCTGGAACCACCTACACGATGTAAAGATCTACAAACTCCAGACCCGCCCCAGCGCCACCGACAGGTCCATTGGGAGAACAACAACAACATCACCAACGGAGGAAGAGAGTTCTACCACAGCTAACGACCTAAGTGTTTCCATACCCTGTCACTCCCCAGATTTCCCAGAGACAATAACTGAAGAAGAAAGGGGTGATCCCCATACTGCCCACCCCATGGTCACACGCTCAAAGAGTAAAGATACTTCCGCCAGTTGAGCCCCAAACCCCCTGCCCATTGACCCCTACCCCCACTACAGTAATAACTGAACTGAAGGACATTATCTTGCACACGTACACATGTAAACACGTGAATGCTCTCTTTTCTTTTCTCTCGCACATGCAGGAACTGCGTATTATTGTACTGCTAAGAAAATAGATAACTAACAAATTCACTGCCCAGGAGTAGATGGTACCCTCAGACGATAACTACCCAGAAGAATTGTCACACCAATTTGTATATGAAATAAAAAGGCCAACGTACTTGAAAAGGAGAAGGGTACGTGTCTACTACACAGCATTCCTCTTGGCCATAGAATACTCAATGCCCCACCTCCACCCATACTTGCCTGTCCTAAGAGATAGATCGCTTAGATTAGCGTGGGAACAGCTCTTTGCCTGGGCACTGAATGACTATTTGATAGGGAGAGCTTAAAAAACAACAACTAACATTTGATAACCAGCATATTGAGAATTTTCAGGCGGGCAACTTTAACGTTGCAAGAATACGCTGCCGGACTGCAGCAAGGTAAGAGCAAAATGCCGGTGAAATTAGCATGTGTAATAAAAATAATAGGCATTTTGATGATCACCGGGTTCTTGGTTGCCTCTGTATGGCAGTACAGCTATGCTATCAATATTATTGCTGTACCCAAACCTAATCCACCCCCATCCCCAGCTGCAACAGGTGTTACGTCAGGTGATACTAGTAAAATTGCGCACAAGCAAAATAGAGTTCAACGCAGCACATACTCAGATAATAAAGGTATTGACAATTATATACAAGATTCAGCACACGTCTCAAACAACATATGGTACCAACACATGACCCGCATCGGTAAGCAGACAACAGAGGACAGCTGCTAGGTTTGCTTATTAATACCATACGCCATGAGCGCTTCTCGAACATTCGTTGCCACAGAAATAGATGAAAAGACAGCACGATGCATAATATACTTGGCACTGTTCCAAACGAAAGGAAGATTTCAAGGGACAGTGGTGCATATGGTGTGGAAAACACAAGACTCATACCCATACGAAAACAACTTCCTCAAGACTTATTTGAGTTACCACAAGAGCAGTTTACATGCTGAAGCATTCAGATACATAACAAGTGGTCCTGCAAAAGGGGAAACAAAGAAAGTAACACTGCAGTATTTACCATGTGATTGGTACGCCACTGAAGTTCCTGGTAAACCAGGATGTTGGGAGAGGCCATTGGTGACGATAACAGGGAAGGTGTACCTGGACAACAAATGGGAGATAGGAGTGATTGGCAGCAACATGGTAACAAAAGAAACTATTTCAACTATCGATGCACACAACCACAGATGTTGGACGACTTGGATCAAGTACGTACCCATGCTCACGTGGATAGAGACGGATGAAGACCCAATAACAATACTGCCGCTGACTGCGCCTAAGGTATGCTACCAACATAAAGGAGAGGTGGACGTAGGATACAACACCAACTGTGCAAGCGTGATGGAGTTACCTGAGGGGGGAGCAGGAACAGCAGTGATAATGGACCATTACTGGGCCTGTGGAGAAAAGGCATACCACACACTGCCCCCTCTGTGGAATGGTGTATGCACGATGGTGCACGTCAATGTACCATCACTAGTGGTACCCCAGAAGCATGTGAATGTGGCGAACTTTCCCAAAATGGATGAAGGGGACAAGAGAAAGAAGAGATCTGCACCACCTCAGGAGGAGCAAGGGAACAGGACCAACGGCAATAATACTGTCCTAAATAGAAGGAAAAGACAAGGAGAACCTCTGACAGGAAATTACCTATGGGGAAGGTCGGAAACGGCACTCACTTCAATTCCACCAGAACACAGACTATTCAGCAGAGCAGCAATGTTCTTCTCCTCAATAATCCATCCGGGACTGCAGGCTTACGCAAACGCAAAATGGCTCCAGATAACTAGATGGGAACTAATGATGACCATCAATTCTACAGTAAATGGATTCAACGCAATAAAAGAGGAGCTGCGAGCTATCAGGATGGTAGCACTTCAGAACAGATATGTATTGGACCTCCTCACAGCCATGGAAGGAGGAGTCTGCGCAAAGATAGGACAATCATGCTGCACGTTCATTCCTGCCAACGATGCTGGCAACGGTACACTGACAGAAGCAGTTTCACAATTGGCCCAGATGCACTCCAAAATGATGGATGAAAGTAAAGGTGTGAAAAAGGATGAGAGCTGGTTTTCGCTATTATGGTCATGGATGCCATCTTGGCTGTCAGATGGACTGAAAATTATAGTTGGTTGTACTATTTTGGCTGGAGCTACACTGATCATAATAAGATTTTGGAAGGCCCGGAAGGCACGCACCACTGACGAGTTGCTTGAAATGGTCGGTATGCACCCCTTGATGCCAGCAGATGACGGCCAACACACAGGCATAATAATACAAGAGAGAGAGAAGTTGCGCAACCAGATCATCACCAACCACCTGGACCCACCATCTGTAAAGATCGAGAACCCAAGAAACCCCAGGAGTTACATAGGGAAATGGGTATACTGTACTCCTGGAGGAACCTGTGAATATATGTATTGGTCATTTGAAGATCATGTTAACCACTATGGACATTTAGGAGGAATAACTAAGATATGGAGAGTAAGAGGAGATAACGAAAAGGATATGTTTGTGGTCGACAAGTCGACCAGAGGGGGGACTGAAGTGGGAGAATGGAAGACCAGGCTCCCGTCCTTCCCCTCTCGCGCCTGGCCTAAAGGATCACGGCCCAGGCACCTGCCACGAGAAGAGTTTGCCCATCTGCCAGACGACCAAATACCCTGGTACAGGAACATACGGATGTGTCCATCTGCCTGCCCAGCAGCCCGCCCTGTCCATGCCGACACCTGCGGCACGGATCAACTAGACTAAAACCTACACGTCGTTAGAGATGCCATGACGACCTAGCCAACGGTCAGCACACCTGTGCAAATATACACACTGGACACTCCCGCACCAGTCTACACGAAGAATATACTCAGTGCTATGACGTAGGCGACAGACATACTCACGGACGTGCATCTTTATTATTTTCCACATAGGCTCTCAAAATGCAGAAACGCAAGACGCATCATGAACTCATCTAAAGAGCTTGCTTACGCCTCTCCTAAACCCAGGTGCCATAATGAGAAATATAACAAAGACACGATACTGGTCATAAGACAATATGATACTATAACCTAAAGCGCCTGTGCACCAAACGGTTCTATCTATACACCAGGCCTAAGTAGGCCGCAAGCAAGAGCTTCCATGGACGTTAAAAGAACAAGAGTCAGGTTGCTGATCCTGCAGAATGAGCCCGGCGAAAGCAAACAGCCAAGGTCGCAATGTTGCAAACCCACATTCCGAGAGCAGACCATCAAGGGCACGATGTTGCAACCTCGCACACCGCACACCAACGTTAAAGTCACACCTGCAAATTAAACCAGGCACACAGTGGAAAAACAATATTAATTGTGCAGAATTCTGCCTCAAACACGGTCCCACCTCACGTGACCAAGCCGAACCTGACAGGATGCCAAGCCCAGGAGGAAGAAGGCGTCTGGATCCCTCGTTACAAGACACAGGCAGATACAATTAAAAGGCTCAATGGACATCTGCGACAGTGGGAGTAGTCGGCCTTCCAGCTCATGAATAAGTCCTCACATTGTCTGCACGTACTCATAGTGAAACATTGTTGCAAATGACAGGTACACCGAGAGCTGGGAACAGCGATGGTCCCAGGCTGGGAAGCTCGCGGGCGCACCAATCAGAACATGGGGCTCTTATCACTGACGCCATTAACATTAACCAATCATCAGGGGTCTTCATGTAACAATTCTCATGTATCTAATTGTAGGGACAACCCAGATATATCACCTGACTAACCCTTGTCCACTAATATTGTTCTCTATACGTATGCTATACTAACTCTACCACTCGAGCAACCAATTAAGAGTGGCGATAGGTTTTTTGCTAACTTTCCAAGGTGACGCAAGTAGCGCGTCATACTAAGGTAAAAAGGGCCTGCGAGCCCCACGATTGTGTGTGTGTCAGGACGGACGCGTACGATCCTTGACCCATCCCTGCCGTTTTTGTCTAATAAACAGCAGAGTCACCTTGCTTCTTGCGTGTGTCTCATACTCTATCTCTTTTGGGATATACGGGAGGAGTTGGGGCCTCCCTGCCCAGAGGTCCGCGGACGGCCCGGCCGACCCCGGCAGAATTTCCCCCCGACACAATACCTGGCAACTCTTGCCTACTGCATTTCCATTTTTTGCTCAAACCTCCAGTGTTATTCTGATGACACCCAACACATTGTCAGGCTTCCTTCAGCCACCTTCTCTCCTTCCCTCATCTCTGATTGCCTAACTGCCATTCAGAAATGGTGTGCTGCCAACGATCTTTGTCTAAATTTCAATCAGACAGAGATGCTCCTCATTGGTACACCTTCTCCATCCTTTCCCCTCACTCTCTGGCCGGCCTCCCATGGCCCTCCTCCTAGCCCTACCTGTGAGGCTAAGAACCTCGGGGTAATCTTTGACTCCACACTTTCCTTCTCCACACACATCTCTGACATGTCTAAAAAGTCAAACTTCTTACTGCACCTCCTTAGAGGTACTTTGCCTTTCTTTTCCTTCCCCCAGAAGCTCACTGTCTTCCAAGCTCTGGTTCTCTCTAGGTTGGACTACTGTAAAAGCCTCTTTCTAAATCTAACTGCTTCCACTCTCCGCTCCTTACAACTAATCCAGAACAGGACTGCGAGATTTGTCCTCAGCCTCAAGCCCTGGGATCGTATCTCTCCAGCTCTGAAATACCTTCATTGGCTCCCTATGGATTCAAGGATTAAATGTAAAACCCTCTGCATTGTGCACAAGGCCTTCTGGGGCCTAGGTCCAAAATACCTTCAACTATCCCTCTGTAAATACCTCCCCTCTCGAGCCCTGCGCTCCTCTACACCTAACTCCATCAGGGTCAGTCGCTTTTCAAAGAAACGAGCTGGGGGTAGATCTCTGTCTTCGGGTGGGGCCTCCCTTTGGAACAGCCTCCCGGCCACCCCGAAACTTGAGGAGTACCATCTCTGCTTCCGGAAGCACCTCAAGACCTTCCTCTTTGCTTCCGCCTTTACCCCTTCTCTCCCCTGCTGATCTGTTTTCTCTCTCGGCACTGTGCTCCAGGCCACCTTCTGACCTTCTGGCCCAGTCACCTGCTCACCCTGCCTCTTTCCTGCACTGCCTCCGGGCCACCCCTGCACTGGGGCCTGTATCTGTACTCATCCAGTCCCCCTCCCACTCTTCTTCTGCTCTTATCAGATACACCCTATCTGACTAATCTAGCACTTGCACTGGCTGCACTTCCACTGCTCATCACCTTTATTTATTTATTTATTTATTTATTTATTTTATTATTTATTTTGTTTCTCGCCTCTTTTCTGCACTTTCCACTTCTCCCCCTTTCCATGCACTTTCCCCCTTCTTCCCTTTCCATGCACTTGCGTGCCGTCAATGCCACTAGGCCTAGTAAGATTGTTGTTTTTGTTTCTGCCTTGTTCCCCTGCCTTTGCCTGGTTGCGCTCTGAAACTCTTGTGTACGAGCGCGATACAAATAAAATATCATATCATATCATATCATGAAGAGAGCCGGTGGGAGTATCGGGAAGGCGTGGATGACCAGGTACCGCTGGATCATAACCTGAATAACTGAGGATCTTAAACTTAACGTAGAGGCTGGAGCAGCTAAAATGGAGCCAGCAACCCAGCTAGAGTATATGTGTGCAACTTTGCCATTATATAAGGAGAATATAATGAAGTACCACCAGGAATGTGGGGCTGAGATCAGGGGGGTATGTTCAAACCCTGCCAGAACAAGGGATGAATAACAAAGAGGTTTTAAGAGCAACCTTTTTAACAGCAAAGTACAAGGAGAAATAAATTGAAAAATAGAAAAGAAGTGTTGTAATTGTGGAAGATGGTAGAAGACTTAGAAGATGTTCCACCTGGGTGTATGAAGACAGGGGCCGAATGCTACCCCAATGTGTGCTGCCTCAGGATATACAAACCTAATCTATGTCCCCTGCCCACCACTGCTCTGCCCCCTCCATCCTCACAGGCCCAATATCAGAATCTCCCGAACCCAATAGCATCTGCAGCTGTGCATGCACAAGAGCAGGGAAGCTATGTTGGAGGAGGCGTTGAGGAGGACACAGAAGGAGTTGGTACATTTGAGAGTGGATAGGAGAGAAGGACAGAAAGCACCTGTTGTGATGAACGAATATTATTTTATTTTTTTATTTTTTTGTTTTAATTTGTTCAGTTGTACAATCAACTTTTCAAATTGTTTACATAAAACAATAACAACATTCTTCCTTTAAGAATCAATATCATTAAATTCATCATACATGTCAGTACTGGATGCATGATTAGGACAATCATAATAATAAGATTGCATATATACATACATTGTGAGTAAAAGTGGTGTCACTACAGGATAATGAAAGTCAATAATGTAAAAAGAGCTTTTTGTACGACAACTTGAAAGAAATGAGTTGGAGGCAGCAATAGCTGGGCTCCTTGCCCATGACAGTAAGTAATGCTCCAACTGTCCTTGTTTATAGATTGCAGGGAGTAGAGTTGTCTTGCTCATTTAAGGGTAGTTCCGGCAACACCATATCTAAAAATTGAACAATCGCTATCTGTATGGAGATTCTTGTATTGGAGAAGAGTGTTTGCCATTTTTGGAGTTGAGTTAGATGGTTCTGAAACATCAATTTGTCCTTGAAGCATCTGCTGCTTGCCCCACTTACAGCCTCACAGTCTACCAACAGATGTTGTACAGTTTCTATTTGGTTTAAGTTCTCGCAATACCTACAATAATTTTGCTCACTTGAGATGATTTTCCTCCTGTGTAGTATGTCACGAGTAACGTATAAATTTAGCCTGAACCTCATATACTTCCTCCAAATGAGAGGGCACGGATGCTTTATGAGGTAAGTTGCTATTGTCCCCTGCTTCTTCAACCCAAACAAAAGGATATCAAAATCTTTATGTGTTGTACATTTTGCTATATTCTCTGCCCAGTCATGCTGGATGATTATCGCTTTAGCCCGGTCAGGATTTGATATGAGCAGATCTATAGTTATCGCTGCCTCACTGAGTGCATCTAAAATATGCTCACGCCATTTCCGAGGAAAGACGTTATTTGACGTAAGTAGATTATGTGCTACCACCTCGAGTATGGTTGGTTTCTCTAAGCCAGTAAGTGCTTTCCGAAGGAAAGCGCATTGTTTCGATACCACTTGGGAATAGAGTGATGTGAGGCCCAACTCAAAGCGAATCAGCGCTGTTGGTGTGCCATTTAGGAGTTGTATCACTTGCTTCCAATAGGAGGACTCTATGCCATCCCAAAAGGTGCGATCTTTAGGGGGGCACGCTTCAACACCATATAATAAGATGGGTGTTACTTTCATTTTATAGAACATGATGATGTGCTTCGTCGAGAATTTCCCAAACTTTCCGAGAAGAACTCTGGATTGAGACACCAGGGATTGCAGCTTATTTCTTACTTTGTACTTATATTGTGCTAATGACTTTTTATGTTGTATAACTACACCTAGGTATCTATATTGGTTAACATCATCAATTCTGCACTGCTGCAAATGCTATTTGTGATTGCATACTGGAGACAGGCGATCGCCCTTTTTATAGATTGGTACTGTTATGGACTGAGTCCATGTTGGTGGAAGTCTTTGATTATGATTGACTGCAGTAAAGATGTGAAACAAAATAGAGGCCCGCAGTTCTGGGTGCCTTTGCATAGCGAAATTGGACAAGCCATCCCGGCCAACTGCTTATCGACTTACTGGCAGCTGTTATAAGTTGAAGTATCTCGGCCTCATCGAATAACAGATTGAAAGGGGTTAAAGAGTCAGATATGTACGAGGGGGAGCTACTTGCTGGTAGGGCATAAAGTTCACTAAAATGCATAACCCAAGTGTGTGTGTCCATGGCTGAAGACTGAACACAGACCTGATGTTGTCCTAGGGCTTGGTTCAGTACAGCCCACATATTGGAAATGTTTTTGCTAGAAAGCATTGTGAGCATTTCATCTCCATCTTTTTGATAGAGCAATCCTCGATGACACTTAACCCAATTTCTATAGTTGTTGTGTAGTTTCCTTGATAGATTCACTCTGATGGTGGGGGGATGCCTCGCAAGTTTCCTTAAATACGCCTGATAGGAAGTTTTTCTTCGATGTACCAACTTGTCAAATGTATGCAAATGTCACTGTTGTGTATTAGTGATGGTTTTAGTTTGCTGAAATATTTGGAGCATGTTACTATATGTAATGCCAGTATTATCCGGCACATTACCATTGCTCAGATTTTACTCTTTAAGGAGTTTGCTAAAATGTATTAAAGCTTCCTCCGACCATCAACGACGACATCTGCCTGAATTTGCCACCAAACAACCCTTGGTCGGATTCTTCCCAACAAGATCACGTTGCATTTGGACACCAAGTTCCGTAAACAGCACGTTGTGGTCACTGGCTTCAGAAATTATAACATTGCATTTTTGTACAGTTGGCCAGAGAGCCGCATTTACATAGATATAATCAATAATTGAAGACACAGTACCTCTGTGCCAAGTCGAAATCGGTGGTATATCAGATGCAAATGCTCCGTTCAAAACATACAGACCTCTATGCTGGACTACAGCCCTCCAACGTAAATTTCTTTGACTAGTTTGCTCATTCACGCTTTCCAAGCATCTAAGATTTAGATCGCCAGCGAGAATGAGCAATCTAGTTTGTCGATCATTAATCACCATGTCTAACAGGCTATTCAAGTCTCTGAAAAAATAGTCATCGCTTATAGCGGCGGGGTTCCAATATAAGTTTAGTACAGCATAAGCATCAGCAGCGGTGCTAACCTTGACCAGCATCATGAATTCATTAGGTATGGCCCACAGCTGTGAAGAGAGGACATTGCTCTTGCTAACAGCCGTGAGTAGCCCTGACATTGGTCTCCCCATTGTCGTCCTAATAGCTGGATTTAAGAACACTTCATAGCGGTCCCAAATCGGGGGGTTGTCAGCCAAGTCTCTTGCAGAAGTACCAAATCATAGCTGTTTAAATGATGCTGATCATAATTAGCAAGATGCTTATGACCCCTGGTATTCCAACTGACCAGAGTTAACATCTGTGCATTTTTCTGGCTTAGTTATTTTCACTCAGTATCATGCAAGCAAGTAGAAGGCTTGTTGAAGGTAACATTGCCTTTTGTTTTATTGGACATTGGAGATTTTAGGTGATTCAAGTTAGCTTGCTGTATCTGAGATGGAGGCACATGGGGAGGCTGACTATGCTTGGTTAAGGCCCCTTGCAGGGCAAAATGATTAATACTAAGGTCAAGGTCCAGTGTGGCTAGAGAGTCCTTTGACTGCCAAATAAGGTTTTCTACCACCCTGTACTGTATCCACAGTCTCACTGCATTTAGATTCATATTTTCCACAAATTCCACCAGTGCCAAATCGGCAGATGCGATGTCTTCGAGCTGTTGGATGTCAGAAAATATTGCCTTCACAGCCCTCCAATTTAGGTCGTATTGGATGGATGGAGGGGGTTTGCAAGCTAAAATTAAGGAATAGGGAGCTGGTTTCGCCTTGATGGGGATATTTTTTTCTACCAATATCTTTTTACTAGATTTTTTTGTTTCATTGACCTCTTTCACCACTATGGGTGTAGATTGCAAATTCCCCAGTGCACCCTCAATTAACCGTAAAATGGCACTAGACAGATCATTCAAGGGGCATGGATCATTCATACGAGTGTCAACAATAGGGTGTTCATCAGAGCAGGTTTCGCCATTTCCCATTTTGGAAGTCTTATGAGCTACATTAGGGAAATGTAAGGGTGTATTCATCTTATTTGTCTTTGCAGGCAACACCTGTTCATGTGCTATATCTGACTTACTCGGTTCCTGGATAACTTTTCTATTATGGGTTCTATGCTATTTTGCCAACGGAAATCTCATCTTGGGACATTTCATCGCCGAATTTTCATCGCCAAAAACCCTGTTTTTTTTTTTTTTTTTATTTATGGGGGGAGGTTCTCTCCCAGACCCCCCCACCACTTTGATAATAATACCCCAACCCCTACAAAACACCCCCCCAAGAATATTTTTAAAAAACCAGGGTTTTTGGCGATGCAAAATTCGGCGATGAAATGTCCTACGATGAGATTCCCGTCGGCGAAATGCGTGTATATCCTATTCTGAGAGCACTCACACACTCTCTTGGGCATCTCTATATGAGACTGAATGCGATCAGTTATATAAGCATCGACCACTTTTCTGATTTCAGTTCTATCATGGTCAACACTTGGTATATTCTTACTTTTGAGGTTCTTGCTCGCGTTTGACTCTATACTGTTAGGATCTGCTAAGTCACCTGATGGAGGGGGGCAAGTTGAGCCTTGAGACCTTAGTGCCTGTAAGAGCTCATTCAGAGGAGGATAGTTCAGTGCTTGAACGGGTTGAAAATTGGGTGTATCCATTTTTTTCTTAATATGCATTTGTTGGGCGTACTTTTTCTTGATGGCCTGGGAAACAAGTATTTGATTCTTTTTAGGGAGCAAAATTGCCTTCAGAAATTGTTTAGTTGCAGAGCCTCCCGTATGCTTAATAGAGACTTCATTTTTTGATAATTTTGAATTCGGTTTCTTAATTCCCTTACTTAGTGATTGGTATGGTGTCTCGTCGTTAAGAGTGATGGCTCTTATATTTTCCTTGTTTTTTTGTTTGCATGCACCGGAATTCACTGGAGTAAATATAGGGTACAGTGCTCCTTGGGGAGCCGCATTTGATTTGATCAATGGTGCTACGTTTGACTCTTTAGACGAATCTGAAATGTTCGCTAAGGGGTCATAGATAACTGAGGCAATAAATGGCAAAGCACTAGCTGTTCCTCCTTTTTCTCCATGCTCTATAGAAATAACACCAAGATTTCCTTGCTCTGGGACATGCTCAGTCTGGCATGCTATGGAGTTGACAGCTGTTTTCAATGGCAAGCACATGGTTTTATGGGCCAAGTGATGCTGCGTTTCACACTTTGGTGATTCATGTAATGTTAACATTTTCTGCATGAGGGTTTCTTGCATCACCAATCGACTATCTATGGTTTGATATATTTTCCCCAATGCCTGAATGGCTAAGTTCATGGCTTGTAGTGTAATGTTCAATGGTGACTCCATTTTTTCAATGCAAAGTGATGTGTTTATTCCCTGTGAGTTAGGCTGTATGCCACTTGTCTCTGACATAGAAATGGAGGAGACAGTTTCAATTGAGGTGTGAGTGACCTCAGAAAACATCATAGGGGACTTAGACAGATTTTCAGATAACATCTTATTGGAAAATATAGAGTCATTAAGGTCCAAATCAAGTACTGCTACATCCTTGGCAGACGGAGTTAGGTAAATAGATGCAATTGGCTGAGCAGTAGCGGGTATGTTTTCAAGTAGTGCCATATCAGAAATAGATTGGGAATACAGAGATTTCAAAGGCTGCTCCTTTAGTTTGCCTTCACAAGCATTTGGGATTGTGATTACTTTTTTGGGCACAGGGTCAGAGGATGCAACGCTAGGCATCTCCTTGAACGAATATTGTTCCGACTCGATAATACTGCTATTAAACAAGTACATATCGAAAAAGAGGACAGGGGACAGGGAAGATAGCAGGCAGGAAATTTAGACTACGGGACGGTGCGGCCACAGGATGGGAGCAGGGGAGGACCTGGGGATGAGGAATGGGATACAGTGGGCGAGGTGGAAGAGAAGAAGATCCGCCTGGGGTATCACCACAGGTGGAGAGTTTGTTGGGGGCCCAGGTTGAGGAACTGGTATGGGCATATGGCAGTGGCCAAAGGCAAACAGGTGGAGAAGAGGAAGGTGAAAAAGGTAGTGGAGAGACAGTTCTCCCTGTTACATAAAGGATCAGGGAGGACACAGTATGTACCGTGGCCACAAATGGACAAACATATTTTGATCAAAGCCCCTGCCGACCCTTACAGCAGGGTGGAAAAATGGATTAACGCATTAAAAAAACAAACAGCCGGCATTACTTTGGCTATAGGTGACTTAAACAGGTTTATTTGTCACAATATTAGGAGACCAACAATGACATTTGGGTGAAAGCAGGGTACCCCGGAGTGTGATTGGGGGATGACATTCATGATGGTGCCCACTTTAATGACATCATCACACAGGTGTGGGCGGTGCTGCAATGTTCCTATCCAGATACCCCGGACCTCCAGTCAATCATGCAGCCCACAGTGCAGGAGGGCGAAGATCCCGCCCAATATATTTTACAGATGCAAGAGATGTGAAGGGCAAAGACGAGCGATTCATGGGATCAAAAAAGGGCTCCCAAAGAAGTGCAAAAGGCACTCGACAAGATAGTAGGGATTGAGGCAAAAGGGTAGGTGGATATACTGTCTAGAAGTGTGCACCCCTGTAAACGGCTAAGGCAAAAGGAAAAGGAAATGGCCCAAATAGTTCAAACAGAAAAAGAAAAACTAGTACAGAAGAAGTTAGTGAAGATCTCAGTAGAAGGGGTGGAAGGGCAGAAGTGGCAGCACTGCAGGACATTCAGACGAAGCACAGGGCAGTCCAGGCTGAGGCGCGAGCGGCACCCACATGGGGAGGGGCCTACGAGTGGAACAGTGGGTCATAACTGCAATATCAGGGGTGGCCCCAGGGAGGGTATCCGAGGGGGAGAGGTGGGTTTGCAGGGCCCCAAGGAGAAAGGGGAGGCATCAGGGGATGGGCCAAGAGAGGAGGGGGGATGGGACAGTGTTGGCTGTGTGTACCAGGGGCTGCCATTAACTACCAGATGCCCCTGTATGTGCAGGGAGGACAAGCTCCATATTAGAAGCAGCCTTATGCCCCCACAGCCCCAGTAGCCGTGTATGGTGCATCACCTTCAACAGCCCCGCCTGCTCCTCCTACACATTTTCCACAGTTACAAGCTCTGGTACCCGGTGGCTCACCCACATATGCAGTAAATCCTACTCAGGAACAGGTGCTGCACATGCCTAATAGTAACGCAGTGTCTAATGGCACAGTGACCTATTACCAAAGGGCCAGTGTAGTGAGGGGAACCCCTTTGTCTTCCCAGACAAACACATACCATGATTAGGACAGCCCACACAGAAACCTAGCATGACCAGTCCTGTCAGTCACTGCCAACCCAGAAGAGGAACCTTTAGGGGGAATGGAGATAGGAGACAGACCCTTCATTTTCATGGTGGATAGAGGTGCAACCAAATCTTGTATCAGTGAGCGTCAATACCTTTGTCAGATGAGGGGCATTGAAAGCAGTTCCATCCAGGCTGGTACGAGCACCATTGTTGTTTTTCAACAACATTCCCTGTCAACCTGTTAGGACAAGACATGACTATCCCATTTACTGAGAGAGAGGTAGTGTGTTCCAGTCCAGGAAGGTGCCATATAACAGCAATGGCAGTTATACACACACTGGTAAGTGAGACAGCAGCTCAAGGAATACCGGTGCACCCCGATTTGCTTATCTACAGAGTACCAGTGTGTTGAGTTCACTACCCCAAGTGGCTAACAAGTGCTGGTGAATACCATCTGATTTCCTTTTTAGACCGTGGCAGTCCCAAGAACATGTTTCATGGACTATCATTTCATTAGATGTGGAAGGGGTGCTGGTGGCAAAGGAGAAGGAGGTCCTGATAGGGACAGACAGAGATGGAGGAGAGTGGTGCACAGTGTTGTCCATAGAGTCCATCCCGCACTTAAAGGAAGTGACAGAAAGTGATTTGTTGGAGGACAAGGAGGTTGAGGGAGAGATTGTCTTGGCAGTCTGATAATGATACAATATCACCAAGTCCCATGTCCCATGTTTGTGGCAGAAAGCAGCCCATCATTTGCCCAAAGTGAATTAGCACAGGTACCTGACAATTTATGGACAACGAACTCCCATGATGTAGGGATCCTATGGAGCATCGCACCAATACAGATTACCCTTAAACCGGGAGCAGTGTTGCACTGAGTGAAGCAGTAGTCCCTGTCCAAAGAAGCAGAGGAGGGAATAAACGACACCATCACAGGAATGTTATACCAAGGAATTATTGTACCTTACCCTGCAACACTGTTATATTCCCCATCAACAAATCAAAGGTATTAGTTGGAGAATGATCAAGGATTTGAATGATATAGTACAATCTGAGTTTCCAGTTGTCCCCAACCACGCTACAATCCTATGCAATAGACCCACTGCAGTGATCCACTTTACTGTCATTGATTTGAAAAATGCATTCTTCTCAGTTCCACTACATCCCAAATTTCAATATCTCACAGCGTTTACACATGGCGGGAGGTGATTCCAACACATGATGCTGCCCCAGGTATACTGCAAGTCACACAGTATCTTTAACTGAGTACTCCATCCAGACTTGGGGAGCATACACGTTCTGGGAACTATTATTCATTACGTGGATGACTTGCTAGTGTGCATTACTAGTGAGCAGCAATGCAGGGACGATTTCATCACCTCATTGCAATTAATGGCTGACAAAGGGTACAAGGTGGACAGGGCAAAGTTGCAGTACTGTCAACAGGAGGTACTATACCTCGGCCAACTCATTTCTGTCAGTGGCAAGTATAAATAAGTCAGAACGTGCCACAGCAGTACATAGCACACCTCAACCAGTGAAAGTTAAAGACATGCAGAAATCAGAGACGTCTTTATGGGAGGGCAAAAGGGGCACTTGCCCAGGGCCCCCACCTTGAAGGGGCCCCCCACAATGCTGCCTGATCCAAAGTAAGATTCCATTGCTTACCAGGCTTAAATAGCACACACCAGGAGATTTTATGGCATGCTGCTGAAGTGCTAAACCTATTGCCTGTCTGTTTTGACAAGTACATTCTGCCTTGATCAATTAATCATGTAATGCTTTCTGTGTTGAGTGTGGAACACATAGTTTGTGTGTTCCATATGGCATAGCTTCTGTGGCATTCTTTCATTCTTGTGAGAATTATGTGAGCACAGTGTATTAAGCAATCATTGTAGAGATATGCGTTCATATGAAAGATTAGAAGAGCACTCCAGCAAGGCTGGCTGAAGCTTTCCGACGTCTGAAGTTTATAAACCTACCTGCATATGTACTTGGTTTTGCAGCATAAGAGGTGCTATTATCAGCAATGTTCCTGCACCAGATAGGGGTTTCTATAAAAACTAATATGCCATTCATATGGTGAAGGTCTAGAAACTGGTTTGTTCAGACGGGGCGTTCTAAAAGCTAGGCAATCCCCTACAAAGATGAGCATAAACTATCAGTCCAAGAGGTGAATAAAAGACTGTGGGCCTCATTAGGACCCAGGCGGTAAGGGGTTTACGGCGGCGTAAACAGCGCCGACCCTTACCGCCTGATTCCGAGGTCCCTTAGCGCCATGGAGGATTTAACACCTGCTTTTAGCAGGTGTTAAAATCCATGGCGCTAAGGGACCTTGTTGTTAATTACGCCACCGTAATTTACGGTGGCGTAATTAACGCCTTCCCCACTCCCATTATGCCCTATGGGGCAAAAATGGGACTGGGGAAGGGTAAATGGGTTAATGGGGACTTACCGCCCCGCCAACCTCGGAATGGGGCGGTAAGTCCGCCAACCACCATGGCGTAAACGTAGTTTACGCCATGGTGGTAAAGGTACGACCCAGGCGGTAACTTACCGCCTGGGTCGTAATGAGGCCCTGTGGAACCAAAATGTTCATGCTTGTATCCTAGTTTTGCCAGCAGACGATACAGTGATCCTGGTCAAATCATATATCTCTTGCATTACTGTGCTGTCTTCTGTGAGGTTTTCCTTCTTGCATGATGGTGACATCGTTTAGCTCATTACTTGATCTTTCTTCTTCTGTAGTTCATTTGAGTGGAAGGGGTGGTGGACGGGAGAGAGCGGACCAGATGTTGTAGGCCTTGGACAAGCATATTTTAAGGTATGCTCGTTCGACACAAAAAATATTTAGCTTTTTGTATAAAAGTCAAAGGTTTTTTTGCACGTTTATGAATGAAAATTTCACAAGCCATTGTTTTGGAAGTATTTCAAGCTTAAAAGTAAAAAAGACTTACCTAGATTTAATCTCGCGGATTGTCGGAAGTGGCCGTCCTGAGACTGAAACGAGTCTGAGAGAGTTACGGTGCGGCTTGACAGTCCCTGTTCATGCTAAGAGGTCCATTCCTCTAGTCCTCCAGCTCCTCCGGACCTCCACTCTATCTGTGAGCCGCGAGTGCGCTACGCAGGGCCGGATTTGTTTGCTTCCCGTTGGTTGGCAGCTGCTCGTTTCTATTAGGAAAATAATCGGAGTCAACAGCTACCCTAGTCATTGACGCTTTCAGTAGGAAAAAAGGTCACAGTGGAGCTAATTTAGCACATATCAGTTAGCTCATAACATAAGCACCAAAAGATAAGGATATCTTTTTCAAACATTAAAGAATGCGATTTATTAGATTTGCACAATTAAAAACCTTTACAAGAGTCGAAAGGTAAAGTATTCCATCTTTGGCACAAGAAAAACAATAAGTTTGTATAAAGTTATGCAGTAATTATACGCATGGGTGGGTTAGTACAACAATGGTGATTATGATTACATATACTGCTAATGTTATGGCAGTATGAAAACTTGTCGACACACACAAAGTTCAGGTGTTTCTGGTACGGTGAGTAGATGGAAGAACCAGCGGATGAGGTAGTGGAACCTGCTGGCAGTTTCACCGGACTGTCTTCAGGACTGGGGGATTTGTTTTAAAAAGAAAACACGAAGTGGTTGGTGAAGTGCCAGGCACCTGAAATGGGTGAGACAAAGGATGGTGAGGTTACAAACCGGAAATTAAGATTAAAAGGGGAAGTGTTTTGGAAACACTGTGAAAAAAGGACCTACCTAGGGTAGTTGAAGCGTCATGACTAACGTGGTATATTTTGTATAGGGCCACAATCTGGATGAGTCTCTGGCCGGTGGGTTTTGTCCAATATTAGGACAGGAGGTCTCTGAAACAAGTGAAAAGACCGAGTTGTAGTTGATGAAATGGGTTTACGATGTAGAAAAAAGGGTTTAATAATCGTTTTATAATCATTTACCTGGTCTGGTTCACAAAATGAGTCCCAGGTTGTTAGAGATGAGAACTGATTTCTATCTAGGATGCTGGGTAACCGCCGTCTATAATAGACAAGGAGGAAGGTTGTTGTAAGCGTTTGTGTAGCACGCATCGAGATATCGTGCTTAAAAACGTACTGACAGTGCCTGAATGGAAGTACAGTGACAGTGATAAATACAGTAGGTGATGGATAAAGGCGGTCTCTATTTATGAATCGAGTGACTGTGTGTTTTGGTTTATAGTTTCAGCATGCCTACACTGTGAACTATCGTTGCACCGTGATCGATTCATTATTTTAAAAAATGGCAGAATATAACTAGAGCAAAGGTCAGTGCCGATATAATTTGTCTCATATAGTGTTGGCGCAGTGAGCAGAGGTTTACTTCTGGGAGCACCGAAGCTGATCGGCCTTGTAACTAGTAGGAAAAGGTTGGCGGGGAGGGCTTACCTCTGTAGTCGAGCTTTGTTTGTGGCTGCCGGGGGAGTTAGTAGCTTGCGCATGCGTATATATGTCTAGCAGTGGTCTAGATGACATGCGTGGGGAGAGTAGTGTTCATGATTGCTTAGCCAATGTGAGTGTTCATAGACATGCGCACGCGTTTAAAGATAGAATGAACGTGCGTGTAGAGTGAGTAGTGTCACTGCGTCTGCATGTATTGAGTAGAGATGGGGACTGAATTCCATGACATCAATCAACATAGAGAAAATAATATATAATCTATAATCAACTGATTCGCCAAAAACTGAAACGTAATATTACGGCAGGAAAACAGAAACATCAAATGCCTACATTTTTGTTGAAAAAAACATTTTTAAACACGAGTGATCAAGACGTATTGTTATAAACATACATTTGTAA
This sequence comes from Ambystoma mexicanum, assembly GCF_040938575.1. NCBI lineage: Eukaryota > Metazoa > Chordata > Amphibia > Caudata > Ambystomatidae > Ambystoma > Ambystoma mexicanum. The sequence goes on from NC_090923.1 coordinate 528,275,740, forward strand.
ATCATTTTTTGTGGCAGACGGACAACCAGTGGAATAGTCACAAGGATATTATCATGCGTGAGGAAATGATAGGCTTAATTTTCAAAAATATGTAATAAAAGGGGTCTTCCATTACTAGAAATGCAGAACTATGCGAGATATAACTTGTCTGCTATTCTAGGGTGATATGGGGCGTCAAGAGTCAAGGCAGCGCTCAAGGGAGATTGTTAGAAAAAAGGGGGGGGGGTTAGTTATTTGTTGAAGAAGAGATTCCACTCGATGGATATATTTAAACCATTTTTGACAGAATCAAGACGATAGATCCATTTTTGCTCAAGTTTTCGGAGCGCTAGGTCACGATCACCTCCACGAAAAGGGTTTTGGACAGTCTGTAAGATGACCCAGAAAATGTCATTATGGCTGTGTTTTTTCTGCTTGAAATGAGCTACAAGTGGTTTGTCTTCAACGAGGTTTTTGACACAGGAGCGATGTTCACAAATTCTCTGTTTAATTTCCCTTTTACATTTGCCAATGTATATCAGGTCGCAAGGACATTTAATGGCATATATTGACCATTTTGTTTTGCAGTTGGTGAAGTTTGGAAAAGTCCATCTAGTTTCTTTTAAGTCGATGTATTTGATGTTTTTTGTTAAGCTACACACTGAGCAGTTTCCGCATTGAAAGTTGCCTTTTACGCTCGGAAGATCCCACAACGTGGTTTGTCTTGTCTTTGCTTTTGTCTTATCTTCATATGTATGCACTAGGCGATCTTTTAAGTTCTTATTGCGTTTGAACGCAAATCTTGGTTTTTCTGGTTTGAAAACATCTGTGTTCAATATGTCCCAGTTGGTAAGAATGATCTTTTTTATGCGATTGCTGAAAGACGTGAAGGTGGTTACGCATGTCATTCTTGTTGTTTGTATTTCTTTTGCTGTAGGAGGGAGACATTGTTCCCTGTCGGTGTGTTTTGCTCTCCTGCGAGCTTGACGAATAACGTGTCCGGGATAGCCTCGTTCTTTGAGACGTGTACTGAGGTCACTGCTCGTGGAGTCATATTCGTTATTGGTACTGCAGTTTCTCCGTAGTCTGAGAAATTGACCGAAGGGTAGGTTCATTTTCAGGCCTTTGGGGTGGAAACTGCTGTAGTCCAAAAGGGTATTTTTGGATGTAGATTTTCTGTATAGGGTCGTGGCTAGGCCATTGTTGTGGTCTTTATAGATGTAAAGATCTAGGAAGGGTATTTTATTCCGGTTTTGCTCACAGGTAAATTGGATGCAGGGGTTGCATTTGTTGAGCCAGTCTAAAAAAATTAACAGTTGATCCTCCGTATCTTTCCAGATCCTGAAAACATCGTCGATGTACCTACACCAGCAGCCGATAGAATTCTTGAAGGGATTGGAGATATGGTAAATGGAATGTTGTTCAAAAGAATCCATAAAGAGATTTGCCACGTCTGGGGCAAAAGTTGCACCCATACTTGTCCCGTGACATTGCTGATAGAAAGTTTCTTCAAAAATGAAGTAATTTTCTGTTAGTGCTATCCTTATGCATTCTAACAGAAAAGAAGTGGGTGGGTCTAGGCGTGTTCTGTTATCCAAATAGGAGGCCAAGGCTTCAATGCATTCCATTTGTGGAATGCTGGTGTAGAGTGACTCTACATCTAGTGTCACTAGTAGATCATTGCTGTCTACAGTCAAGGTTCTTAACTTTTTTATCATCGCAGTGGTGTCTTGTATGTAGGATGGCATGCAACTGATGAAAGGTCTTAGAAAATGATCGATGTAAATCGATAGAGGTTCTAATATCGAGCCAATTCCGGCTACTATGGGTCGTCCTGGTGGGTTCTCTGCGTTTTTATGTACTTTGGGAAGCAGGTAAAAAGCTGGAATAATAGGATGATGGTTGACCAGGAATGCTTTTTCGTCGTCATCTATCCAACCTTCTTGCCAAGCGTGGCACATTAGGCTTTCGATTTCAGCTAGTAATCGGGTGGTTGGATTTGCTGGAATTTGTCTGTAAAACTTAGTATTGGACAGTTGTCTAATCACTTCATTGTTGTAGAGGAGGCGACTCCAAAGGACAATTCCTCCCCCTTTATCAGCTGGTTTTATCAGAAAGTTGTGATCACCTTCTAGTGATTTTAAAGCTTCTCGTTGTGATTTAGTGAGGTTGTCCTTATAACGAATGGTATTCGATCTGAACATTTCTCTCATCTCAAGTAGAATGCGGTTTTCAAAACTAAGTATCTCCGGGCATACCATCGATGATAAAGGTGTAAAGAATGATGGAGGTTTTAGGCCGGTTGTCTCTGGTGGATCTTTTTCAGGGCTATCTCTGAAGAAATATCAAAGGCGGATGGTTCTGAAGAATTTTCTGAGTTCTACTTCTGTGCTGAACTGATCGGGTTTTGTGTTCGGTATAAAACTAAGACCTTTACTGAGGAGATTGATTTCATCTGACGATAGAATGTGTTCACTTAGATTGAAAATAGGAATTACCATGTTTTCGGCGGCGGCACCCATTGTCGGGTTCGCATTTGGTGTGGTCCTTGATATCGTGGCCGTCCGCGTTTGCCTCTCCCTTGAAAAAATTGTTGCTGCTGCGGTTGGTTGGTTCCTTGGTTTGCCTCTGCTTGTCCGCTTGTAGTAGAATCAGAGTCGCTGCTATGGGAGCTGTTCGAGAATGTTACAAATTTTGTGTTCCTTCTTTGGTATTGTCTACTGTTTGATGTTCGGTTTTGTTGGTCATAGAAACCAGGTACCAGATACGGATAGGTTTTTTCTTCTTTATAATTTTTTGTATCGTTTTGTAACTTCCAAAGTTTTTTATCAATTGTAAATTTTTTGAATTTTGCAATCTCCTCTTCAATTTTCTCAAGGTGGGTTTTTATTTCTGTAATTACGCAGTCTGTTTTTATTTTTTCCTCAAGGGTTTTCAGTTCTTCTTGTTGGTTCTTACTTTCCTCCTCTGCTGTCTCAATCACTAAAATAATCCAGTCGCGTGAACATTTGTTGCCGACACCGCTGAATTTCTTCATGAATCAGGGGTTGTCCAGGAAAACTCGTGGGATATTCTTAACCTGTAGACCATCAGGTATCACGCCTGCTTTTAGATACTCAAGCATCAGTTGGCCATGGGACTCTGTCCTGATTAGTTTTTTCTTTTTTTGTAATAGGGTATCTAAATCATTTGAGCCAGGATTATTGGCTGGTCCTGACGGTGTTTTAGTAATACCTAAAAGTGATGGAGTATCTAATAGTTTTTTATAAAGTTCGTCAGAGAAACTAACGATATTAACATTCTCCATTGAATGTTATTTTATCAATGAATGAGCCCAACAACCAAAGGGTTGTCCAATAAAGTGTATAAGATAAGGCAGGGAACCCTCTTTTTTTCTAAGGGGGCTTGACTCCAGAGGGTAAGGAAATAATTAGGAAAATAATCGGAGTCAACAGCTACCCTAGTCATTGACGCTTTCAGTAGGAAAAAAGGTCACAGTGGAGCTAACTTAGCACATATCAGTTAGCTCATAACATAAACACCAAAAGATAAGGATATCTTTTTCAAACATTAAAGAATGCGATTTATTAGATTTGCACAATTAAAAACCTTTACAAGAGTCGAAAGGTAAAGTATTCCATCCTTGGCACAAGAAAAACAATAAGTTTGTACAAAGTTATGCAGTAATTATACGCATGGGTGGGTTAGTACAACAATGGTGATTATGATTACATATACTGCTAATGTTATGGCAGTATGAAAACTTGTCGACACACACAAAGTTCAGGTGTTTCTGGTACGGTGAGTAGATGGAAGAACCAGCGGATGAGGTAGTGGAACCTGCTGGCAGTTTCACCGGACTGTCTTCAGGACTGGGGGATTTGTTTTAAAAAGAAAACACGAAGTGGTTGGTGAAGTGCGAGGCACCTGAAATGGGTGAGACAAAGGATGATGAGGTTACAAACCGGAAATTAAGATTAAAAGGGGAAGTGTTTTGGAAACACTGTGAAAAAAGGACCTACCTAGGGTAGTTGAAGCGTCATGACTAACGTGGTATATTTTGTATAGGGCCACAATCTGGATGAGTCTCTGGCCGGTGGGTTTTGTCCAATATTAGGACAGGAGGTCTCTGAAACAAGTGAAAAGACTGAGTTGTAGTTGATGAAATGGGTTTACGATGTAGAAAAAAGGGTTTAATAATCGTTTTATAATCATTTACCTGGTCTGGTTCACAAAATGAGTCCCAGGTTGTTAGAGATGAGAACTGATTTCTATCTAGGATGCTGGGTAACCGCCGTCTATAATAGACAAGGAGGAAGGTTGTTGTAAGCGTTTGTGTAGCACGCATCGAGATATCGTGCTTAAAAACGTACTGACAGTGCCTGAATGGAAGTACAGTGACAGTGATAAATACAGTAGGTGATGGATAAAGGCGGTCTCTATTTATGAATCGAGTGACTGTGTGTTTTGGTTTATAGTTTCAGCATGCCTACACTGTGAACTATCGTTGCACCGTGATCGATTCATTATTTTAAAAAATGGCGGAATATAACTAGAGCAAAGGTCAGTGCCGATATAATTTGTCTCACATAGTGTTGGCGCAGTGAGCGGAGGTTTACTTCTGGGAGCACCGAAGCTGATCGGCCTTGTAACTAGTAGGAAAAGGTTGGCGGGGAGGGCTTACCTCTGTAGTCGAGCTTTGTTTGTGGCTGCCGGGGGAGTTAGTAGCTTGCGCATGCGTATATATGTCTAGCAGTGGTCTAGATGACATGCGTGGGGAGAGTAGTGTTCATGATTGCTTAGCCAATGTGAGTGTTCATAGACATGCGCACGCGTTTAAAGATAGAATGAACGTGCGTGTAGAGTGAGTAGTGTCACTGCGTCTGCATGTATTGAGTAGAGATGGGGACTGAATTCCATGACATCAATCAACATAGAGAAAATAATATATAATCTATAATCAACTGATTCGCCAAAAACTGAAACGTAATATTACGGCAGGAAAACAGAAACATCAAATGCCTACATTTTTGTTGAAAAAAACATTTTTAAACACAAGTGATCAAGACGTATTGTTATAAACATACATTTGTAAATCATTTTTTGTGGCAGACGGACAACCAGTGGAATAGTCACAAGGATATTATCATGCGTGAGGAAATGATAGGCTTAATTTTCAAAAATATGTAATAAAAGGGGTCTTCCATTACTAGAAATGCAGAACTATGCGAGATATAACTTGTCTGCTATTCTAGGGTGATATGGGGCGTCAAGAGTCAAGGCAGCGCTCAAGGGAGATTGTTAGAAAAAAGGGGGGGTGGGGGGGTTAGTTATTTGTTGAAGAAGAGATTCCACTCGATGGATATATTTAAACCATTTTTGACAGAATCAAGACGATAGATCCATTTTTGCTCAAGTTTTCGGAGCGCTAGGTCACGATCACCTCCACGAAAAGGGTTTTGGACAGTCTGTAAGATGACCCAGAAAATGTCATTATGGCTGTGTTTTTTCTGCTTGAAATGAGCTACAAGTGGTTTGTCTTCGACGAGGTTTTTGACACAGGAGCGATGTTCACAAATTCTCTGTTTAATTTCCCTTTTACATTTGCCAATGTATATCAGGTCGCAAGGACATTTAATGGCATATATTGACCATTTTGTTTTGCAGTTGGTGAAGTTTGGAAAAGTCCATCTAGTTTCTTTTAAGTCGATGTATTTGATGTTTTTTGTTAAGCTACACACTGAGCAGTTTCCGCATTGAAAGTTGCCTTTTACGCTCGGAAGATCCCACAACGTGGTTTGTCTTGTCTTTGCTTTTGTCTTATCTTCATATGTATGCACTAGGCGATCTTTTAAGTTCTTATTGCGTTTGAACGCAAATCTTGGTTTTTCTGGTTTGAAAACATCTGTGTTCAATATGTCCCAGTTGGTAAGAATGATCTTTTTTATGCGATTGCTGAAAGACGTGAATGTGGTTACGCATGTCATTCTTGTTGTTTGTATTTCTTTTGCTGTAGGAGTGAGACATTGTTCCCTGTCGGTGTGTTTTGCTCTCCTGCGAGCTTGACGAATAACGTGTCCGGGATAGCCTCGTTCTTTGAGACGTGTACTGAGGTCACTGCTCGTGGAGTCATATTCGTTATTGGTACTGCAGTTTCTCCGTAGTCTGAGAAATTGACCGAAGGGTAGGTTCATTTTCAGGCCTTTGGGGTGGAAACTGCTGTAGTCCAAAAGGGTATTTTTGGATGTAGATTTTCTGTATAGGGTCGTGGCTAGGCCATTGTTGTGGTCTTTATAGATGTAAAGATCTAGGAAGGGTATTTTATTCCGGTTTTGCTCACAGGTAAATTGGATGCAGGGGTTGCATTTGTTGAGCCAGTCTAAAAAAATTAACAGTTGATCCTCCGTATCTTTCCAGATCCTGAAAACATCGTCGATGTACCTACACCAGCAGCCGATAGAATTCTTGAAGGGATTGGAGATATGGTAAATGGAATGTTGTTCAAAAGAATCCATAAAGAGATTTGCCACGTCTGGGGCAAAAGTTGCACCCATACTTGTCCCGTGACATTGCTGATAGAAAGTTTCTTCAAAAATGAAGTAATTTTCTGTTAGTGCTATCCTTATGCATTCTAACAGAAAAGAAGTGGGTGGGTCTAGGCGTGTTCTTTTATCCAAATAGGAGGCCAAGGCTTCAATGCATTCCATTTGTGGAATGCTGGTGTAGAGTGACTCTACATCTAGTGTCACTAGTAGATCATTGCTGTCTACAGTCAAGGTTCTTAACTTTTTTATCATCGCAGTGGTGTCTTGTATGTAGGATGGCATGCAACTGATGAAAGGTCTTAGAAAATGATCGATGTAAATCGATAGAGGTTCTAATATCGAGCCAATTCCGGCTACTATGGGTCATCCTGGTGGGTTCTCTGCGTTTTTATGTACTTTGGGAAGCAGGTAAAAAGCTGGAATAATAGGATGATGGTTGACCAGGAATGCTTTTTCGTCGTCATCTATCCAACCTTCTTGCCAAGCGTGGCACATTAGGCTTTCGATTTCAGCTAGTAATCGGGTGGTTGGATTTGCTGGAATTTGTCTGTAAAACTTAGTATTGGACAGTTGTCTAATCACTTCATTGTTGTAGAGGAGGCGACTCCAAAGGACAATTCCTCCCCCTTTATCAGCTGGTTTTATCAGAAAGTTGTGATCACCTTCTAGTGATTTTAAAGCTTCTCGTTGTGATTTAGTGAGGTTGTCCTTATAACGAATGGTATTCGATCTGAACATTTCTCTCATCTCAAGTAGAATGCGGTTTTCAAAACTAAGTATCTCCGGGCATACCATCGATGATAAAGGTGTAAAGGATGATGGAGGTTTTAGGCCTGTTGTCTCTGGTGGATCTTTTTCAGGGCTATCTCTGAAGAAATATCGAAGGCGGATGGTTCTGAAGAATTTTCTGAGTTCTACTTCTGTGCTGAACTGATTGGGTTTTGTGTTCGGTATAAAACTAAGACCTTTACTGAGGAGATTGATTTCATCTGACGATAGAATGTGTTCACTTAGATTGAAAATAGGAATTACCATGTTTTCGGCGGCGGCACCCATTGTCGGGTTCGCATTTGGTGTGGTCCTTGATATCGTGGCCGTCCGCGTTTGCCTCTCCCTTGAAAAAATTGTTGCTGCTGCGGTTGGTTGGTTCCTTGGTTTGCCTCTGCTTGTCCGCTTGTAGTAGAATCAGAGTCGCTGCTATGGGAGCTGTTCGAGAATGTTACAAATTTTGTGTTCCTTCTTTGGTATTGTCTACTGTTTGATGTTCGGTTTTGTTGGTCATAGAAACCAGGTACCAGATACGGATAGGTTTTTTCTTCTTTATAATTTTTTGTATCGTTTTGTAACTTCCAAAGTTTTTTATCAATTGTAAATTTTTTGAATTTTGCAATCTCCTCTTCAATTTTCTCAAGGTGGGTTTTTATTTCTGTAATTACGCAGTCTGTTTTTATTTTTTCCTCAAGGGTTTTCAGTTCTTCTTGTTGGTTCTTACTTTCCTCCTCTGCTGTCTCAATCACTAAAATAATCCAGTCGCGTGAACATTTGTTGCCGACACCGCTGAATTTCTTCATGAATCGGGGGTTGTCCAGGAAAACTCGTGGGATATTCTTAACCTGTAGACCATCAGGTATCACGCCTGCTTTTAGATACTCAAGCATCAGTTGGCCATGGGACTCTGTCCTGATTAGTTTTTTCTTTTTTTGTAATAGGGTATCTAAATCATTTGAGCCATTTGAGCCATTTGAGCCAGGATTATCCTGGTCCTGACGGTGTTTTAGTAATACCTAAAAGTGATGGAGTATCTAATCGTTTTTTATAAAGTTCATCAGAGAAACTAACGATATTAACATTCTCCATTGAATGTTATTTTATCAATGAATGAGCCCAACAACCAAAGGGTTGTCCAATAAAGTGTATAAGATAAGGCAGGGAACCCTCTTTTTTTCTAAGGGGGCTTGACTCCAGAGGGTAAGGCAATAATTAGGAAAATAATCGGAGTCAACAGCTACCCTAGTCATTGACGCTTTCAGTAGGAAAAAAGGTCACAGTGGAGCTAACTTAGCACATATCAGTTAGCTCATAACATAAACACCAAAAGATAAGGATATCTTTTTCAAACATTAAATAATGCGATTTATTAGATTTGCACAATTAAAAACCTTTACAAGAGTCGAAAGGTAAAGTATTCCATCCTTGGCACAAGAAAAACAATAAGTTTGTACAAAGTTATGCAGTAATTATACGCATGGGTGGGTTAGTACAACAATGGTGATTATGATTACATATACTGCTAATGTTATGGCAGTATGAAAACTTGTCGACACACACAAAGTTCAGGTGTTTCTGGTACGGTGAGTAGATGGAAGAACCAGCGGATGAGGTAGTGGAACCTGCTGGCAGTTTCACCGGACTGTCTTCAGGACTGGGGGATTTGTTTTAAAAAGAAAACACGAAGTGGTTGGTGAAGTGCCAGGCACCTGAAATGGGTGAGACAAAGGATGGTGAGGTTACAAACCGGAAATTAAGATTAAAAGGGGAAGTGTTTTGGAAACACTGTGAAAAAAGGACCTACCTAGGGTAGTTGAAGCATCATGACTAACGTGGTATATTTTGTATAGGGCCACAATCTGGATGAGTCTCTGGCCGGTGGGTTTTGTCCAATATTAGGACAGGAGGTCTCTGAAACAAGTGAAAAGACCGAGTTGTAGTTGATGAAATGGGTTTACGATGTAGAAAAAAGGGTTTAATAATCGTTTTATAATCATTTACCTGGTCTGGTTCACAAAATGAGTCCCAGGTTGTTAGAGATGAGAACTGATTTCTATCTAGGATGCTGGGTAACCGCCGTCTATAATAGACAAGGAGGAAGGTTGTTGTAAGCGTTTGTGTAGCACGCATCGAGATATCGTGCTTAAAAACGTACTGACAGTGCCTGAATGGAAGTACAGTGACAGTGATAAATACAGTAGGTGATGGATAAAGGCGGTCTCTATTTATGCATCGAGTGACTGTGTGTTTTGGTTTATAGTTTCAGCATGCCTACACTGTGAACTATCGTTGCACCGTGATCGATTCATTATTTTAAAAAATGGCGGAATATAACTAGAGCAAAGGTCAGTGCCGATATAATTTGTCTCACATAGTGTTGGCGCAGTGAGCGGAGGTTTACTTCTGGGAGCACCGAAGCTGATCGGCCTTGTAACTAGTAGGAAAAGGTTGGCGGGGAGGGCTTACCTCTGTAGTCGAGCTTTGTTTGTGGCTGCCGGGGGAGTTAGTAGCTTGCGCATGCGTATATATGTCTAGCAGTGGTCTAGATGACATGCGTGGGGAGAGTAGTGTTCATGATTGCTTAGCCAATGTGAGTGTTCATAGACATGCGCACGCGTTTAAAGATAGAATGAACGTGCATGTAGAGTGAGTAGTGTCACTGCGTCTGCATGTATTGAGTAGAGATGGGGACTGAATTCCATGACATCAATCAACATAGAGAAAATAATATATAATCTATAATCAACTGATTCGCCAAAAACTGAAACGTAATATTACGGCAGGAAAACAGAAACATCAAATGCCTACATTTTTGTTGAAAAAAACATTTTTAAACACGAGTGATCAAGACGTATTGTTATAAACATACATTTGTAAATCATTTTTTGTGGCAGACGGACAACCAGTGGAATAGTCACAAGGATATTATCATGCGTGAGGAAATGATAGGCTTAATTTTCAAAAATATGTAATAAAAGGGGTCTTCCATTACTAGAAATGCAGAACTATGCGAGATATAACTTGTCTGCTATTCTAGGGTGATATGGGGCGTCAAGAGTCAAGGCAGCGCTCAAGGGAGATTGTTAGAAAAAAGGGGGGGGTTAGTTATTTGTTGAAGAAGAGATTCCACTCGATGGATATATTTAAACCATTTTTGACAGAATCAAGACGATAGATCCATTTTTGCTCAAGTTTTCGGAGCGCTAGGTCACGATCACCTCCACGAAAAGGGTTTTGGACAGTCTGTAAGATGACCCAGAAAATGTCATTATGGCTGTGTTTTTTCTGCTTGAAATGAGCTACAAGTGGTTTGTCTTCGACGAGGTTTTTGACACAGGAGCGATGTTCACAAATTCTCTGTTTAATTTCCCTTTTACATTTGCCAATGTATATCAGGTCGCAAGGACATTTAATGGCATATATTGACCATTTTGTTTTGCAGTTGGTGAAGTTTGGAAAAGTCCATCTAGTTTCTTTTAAGTCGATGTATTTGATCCCCCAGTCCTGAAGACAGTCCGGTGAAACTGCCAGCAGGTTCCACTACCTCATCCGCTGGTTCTTCCATCTACTCACCGTACCAGAAACACCTGAACTTTGTGTGTGTCGACAAGTTTTCATACTGCCATAACATTAGCAGTATATGTAATCATAATCACCATTGTTGTACTAACCCACCCATGCGTATAATTACTGCATAACTTTGTACAAACTTATTGTTTTTCTTGTGCCAAGGATGGAATACTTTACCTTTCGACTCTTGTAAAGGTTTTTAATTGTGCAAATCTAATAAATCGCATTCTTTAATGTTTGAAAAAGATATCCTTATCTTTTGGTGTTTATGTTATGAGCTAACTGATATGTGCTAAGTTAGCTCCACTGTGACCTTTTTTCCTACTGAAAGCGTCAATGACTAGGGTAGCTGTTGACTCCGATTATTTTCCTAATTATTGCCTTACCCTCTGGAGTCAAGCCCCCTTAGAAAAAAAGAGGGTTCCCTGCCTTATCTTATACACTTTATTGGACAACCCTTTGGTTGTTGGGCTCATTCATTGATAAAATAACATTCAATGGAGAATGTTAATATCGTTAGTTTCTCTGACGAACTTTATAAAAAACTATTAGATACTCCATCACTTTTAGGTATTACTAAAACACCGTCAGGACCAGCCAATAATCCTGGCTCAAATGATTTAGATACCCTATTACAAAAAAAGAAAAAACTAATCAGGACAGAGTCCCATGGCCAACTGATGCTTGAGTATCTAAAAGCAGGCGTGATACCTGATGGTCTACAGGTTAAGAATATCCCACGAGTTTTCCTGGACAACCCCCGATTCATGAAGAAATTCAGCGGTGTCGGCAACAAATGTTCACGCGACTGGATTATTTTAGTGATTGAGACAGCAGAGGAGGAAAGTAAGAACCAACAAGAAGAACTGAAAACCCTTGAGGAAAAAATAAAAACAGACTGCGTAATTACAGAAATAAAAACCCACCTTGAGAAAATTGAAGAGGAGATTGCAAAATTCAAAAAATTTACAATTGATAAAAAACTTTGGAAGTTACAAAACGATACAAAAAATTATAAAGAAGAAAAAACCTATCCGTATCTGGTACCTGGTTTCTATGACCAACAAAACCGAACATCAAACAGTAGACAATACCAAAGAAGGAACACAAAATTTGTAACATTCTCGAACAGCTCCCATAGCAGCGACTCTGATTCTACTACAAGCGGACAAGCAGAGGCAAACCAAGGAACCAACCAACCGCAGCAGCAACAATTTTTTCAAGGGAGAGGCAAACGCGGACGGCCACGATATCAAGGACCACACCAAATGCGAACCCGACAATGGGTGCCGCCGCCGAAAACATGGTAATTCCTATTTTCAATCTAAGTGAACACATTCTATCGTCAGATGAAATCAATCTCCTCAGTAAAGGTCTTAGTTTTATACCGAACACAAAACCCGATCAGTTCAGCACAGAAGTAGAACTCAGAAAATTCTTCAGAACCATCCGCCTTCGATATTTCTTCAGAGATAGCCCTGAAAAAGATCCACCAGAGACAACCGGCCTAAAACCTCCATCATCCTTTACACCTTTATCATCGATGGTATGCCCGGAGATACTTAGTTTTGAAAACCGCATTCTACTTGAGATGAGAGAAATGTTCAGATCGAATACCATTCGTTATAAGGACAACCTCACTAAATCACAACGAGAAGCTTTAAAATCACTAGAAGGTGATCACAACTTTCTGATAAAACCAGCTGATAAAGGGGGAGGAATTGTCCTTTGGAGTAGCCTCCTCTACAACAATGAAGTGATTAGACAACTGTCCAATACTAAGTTTTACAGACAAATTCCAGCAAATCCAACCACCCGATTACTAGCTGAAATCGAAAGCCTAATGTGCCACGCTTGGCAAGAAGGTTGGATAGATGACGACGAAAAAGCATTCCTGGTCAACCATCATCCTATTATTCCAGCTTTTTACCTGCTTCCCAAAGTACATAAAAACGCAGAGAACCCACCAGGACGACCCATAGTAGCCGGAATTGGCTCGATATTAGAACCTCTATCGATTTACATCGATCATTTTCTAAGACATTTCATCAGTTGCATGCCATCCTACATACAAGACACCACTGCGATGATAAAAAAGTTAAGAACCTTGACTGTAGACAGCAATGATCTACTAGTGACACTAGATGTAGAGTCACTCTACACCAGCATTCCACAAATGGAATGCATTGAAGCCTTGGCCTCCTATTTGGATAAAAGAACACGCCTAGACCCACCCACTTCTTTTCTGTTAGAATGCATAAGGATAGCACTAACAGAAAATTACTTCATTTTTGAAGAAACTTTCTATCAGCAATGTCACGGGACAAGTATGGGTGCAACTTTTGCCCCAGACGTGGCAAATCTCTTTATGGATTCTTTTGAACAACATTCTTTTTACCATATCTCCAATCCCTTCAAGAATTCTATCGGCTGCTGGTGTAGGTACATCGACGATGTTTTCATGATCTGGAAAGATACGGAGGATCAACTGTTAATTTTTTTAGACTGGCTCAACAAATGCAACCCCTGCATCCAATTTACCTGTGAGCAAAACCGGAATAAAATACCCTTCCTAGATCTTTACATCTATAAAGACCACAACAATGGCCTAGCCACGACCCTATACAGAAAATCTACATCCAAAAATACCCTTTTGGACTACAGCAGTTTCCACCCCAAAGGCCTGAAAATGAACCTACCCTTCGGTCAATTTCTCAGACTACGGAGAAACTGCAGTACCAATAACGAATATGACTCCACGAGCAGTGACCTCAGTACACGTCTCAAAGAACGAGGCTATCCCGGACACGTTATTCGTCAAGCTCGCAGGAGAGCAAAAAACACACTGACAGGGAACAATGTCTCACTCCTACAGCAAAAGAAATACAAACAACAAGAATGACATGCGTAACCACCTTCACGTCTTTCAGCAATCGCATAAAAAAGATCATTCTTACCAACTGGGACATATTGAACACAGATGTTTTCAAACCAGAAAACCAAGATTTGCGTTCAAACGCAATAAGAACTTAAAAGATCGCCTAGTGCATACATATGAAGATAAGACAAAAGCAAAGACAAGACAAACCACGTTGTGGGATCTTCCGAGCGTAAAAGGCAACTTTCAATGCGGAAACTGCTCAGTGTGTAGCTTAACAAAAAACATCAAATACATCGACTTAAAAGAAACTAGATGGACTTTTCCAAACTTCACCAACTGCAAAACAAAATGGTCAATATATGCCATTAAATGTCCTTGCGACCTGATATACATTGGCAAATGTAAAAGGGAAATTAAACAGAGAATTTGTGAACATCGCTCCTGTGTCAAAAACCTCGTCGAAGACAAACCACTTGTAGCTCATTTCAAGCAGAAAAAACACAGCCATAATGACATTTTCTGGGTCATCTTACAGACTGTCCAAAACCCTTTTCGTGGAGGTGATCGTGACCTAGCGCTCCGAAAACTTGAGCAAAAATGGATCTATCGTCTTGATTCTGTCAAAAATGGTTTAAATATATCCATCGAGTGGAATCTCTTCTTCAACAAATAACTAACCCCCCCCTTTTTTCTAACAATCTCCCTTGAGCGCTGCCTTGACTCTTGACGCCCCATATCACCCTAGAATAGCAGACAAGTTATATCTCGCATAGTTCTGCATTTCTAGTAATGGAAGACCCCTTTTATTACATATTTTTGAAAATTAAGCCTATCATTTCCTCACGCATGATAATATCCTTGTGACTATTCCACTGGTTGTCCGTCTGCCACAAAAAATGATTTACAAATGTATGTTTATAACAATACGTCTTGATCACTCGTGTTTAAAAATGTTTTTTTCAACAAAAATGTAGGCATTTGATGTTTCTGTTTTCCTGCCGTAATATTACGTTTCAGTTTTTGGCGAATCAGTTGATTATAGATTATATATTATTTTCTCTATGTTGATTGATGTCATGGAATTCAGTCCCCATCTCTACTCAATACATGCAGACGCAGTGACACTACTCACTCTACACGCACGTTCATTCTATCTTTAAACGCGTGCGCATGTCTATGAACACTCACATTGGCTAAGCAATCATGAACACTACTCTCCCCACGCATGTCATCTAGACCACTGCTAGACATATATACGCATGCGCAAGCTACTAACTCCCCCGGCAGCCACAAATAAAGCTCGACTACAGAGGTAAGCCCTCCCCGCCAACCTTTTCCTACTAGTTACAAGGCCGATCAGCTTCGGTGCTCCCAGAAGTAAACCTCCGCTCACTGCGCCAACACTATGTGAGACAAATTATATCGGCACTGACCTTTGCTCTAGTTATATTCCGCCATTTTTTAAAATAATGAATCGATCACGGTGCAACGATAGTTCACAGTGTAGGCATGCTGAAACTATAAACCAAAACACACAGTCACTCGATTCATAAATAGAGACCGCCTTTATCCATCACCTACTGTATTTATCACTGTCACTGTACTTCCATTCAGGCACTGTCAGTACGTTTTTAAGCACGATATCTCGATGCGTGCTACACAAACGCTTACAACAACCTTCCTCCTTGTCTATTATAGATGGCGGTTACCCAGCATCCTAGATAGAAATCAGTTCTCATCTCTAACAACCTGGGACTCATTTTGTGAACCAGACCAGGTAAATGATTATAAAACGATTATTAAACCCTTTTTTCTACATCGTAAACCCATTTCATCAACTACAACTCGGTCTTTTCACTTGTTTCAGAGACCTTCTGTCCTAATATTGGACAAAACCCAACGGCCAGAGACTCATCCAGATTGTGGCCCTATACAAAATATACCACGTTAGTCATGACACTTCAACTACCCTAGGTAGGTCCTTTTTTCACAGTGTTTCCAAAACACTTCCCCTTTTAATCTTAATTTCCGGTTTGTAACCTCACCATCCTTTGTCTCACCCATTTCAGGTGCCTGGCCCTTCACCAACCACTTCGTGTTTTCTTTTTAAAACAAATCCCCCAGTCCTGAAGACAGTCCGGTGAAACTGCCAGCAGGTTCCACTACCTCATCCGCTGGTTCTTCCATCTACTCACCGTACCAGAAACACCTGAACTTTGTGTGTGTCGACAAGTTTTCATACTGCCATAACATTAGCAGTATATGTAATCATAATCACCATTGTTGTACTAACCCACCCATGCGTATAATTACTGCATAACTTTGTACAAACTTATTGTTTTTCTTGTGCCAAGGATGGAATACTTTACCTTTCGACTCTTGTAAAGGTTTTTAATTGTGCAAATCTAATAAATCGCATTCTTTAATGTTTGAAAAAGATATCCTTATCTTTTGGTGTTTATGTTATGAGCTAACTGATATGTGCTAAATTAGCTCCACTGTGACCTTTTTTCCTACTGAAAGCGTCAATGACTAGGGTAGCTGTTGACTCCGATTATTTTCCTAATTATTGCCTTACCCTCTGGAGTCAAGCCCCCTTAGAAAAAAAGAGGGTTCCCTGCCTTATCTTATACACAGCTGCTCGTTTCTGCCATGTCTAGCCCGCGACCCCCCTTGAGACCCCGCTCCCCACACCCCACGGCGGTTCGGGCGAAGAGGGTGAGGCGAAGAGGGTGAGAAAAAGGAGGATTACGCTGTGGTAGAGAGCCGCGTGGATAGCGCGGGGCGGAGTGGTTGGAGGGGTTGCCTGATCTGCATGGGTCATGTTCTGTATACAGAACACAGAACGCTGAGCCCCCAAGGTAAAGAGTGCTCCCCTGTCCCTCTCTGCTTTGCTTGAGTGCTCTCTCTGCTTTTCTAGTTGGTCTAGCTGCCTTTGCCTGGACATTGACTCCACCCAGAGTGGCTGAAAGGTGGTTGTAAGGTGATAAAGAGGAATCCTTTTAACATAATATAAAAAAGTATACTGTTGGGGCTCAATGCTACGGTTCGCTTAGGGTGTTAAGAGTGTTAAGAGTGTCATTGATCACTGGGGTAGGGTCAGGGTGCACTCACGTTCACCAAGGTGTCCTGTTAAGGCTGCACTTACTCTGTTAGTACGGTTACGGGCGGCGCAGGGGCAACGCACGCACTGTGAGCAGAGATTCTACCGTGAAGCCCGCTGCTGAAAAGGGCGGTGTGTGGTTGGGTGTCACATAAACTAATCTTGTGACTGGTCCGCGGCAAAAACAGTGTGAAGGATACCTTACCAAGGCCAGATAGTCATTTTACCAGCCACTCTATTAGCCCTTTCAATTTAACCGGCTGGTTATTAACATAATGAAGCTGAGGAGTACAGCTGCCCTTGTCTCTGTAAACAGGGCAGACTAGAATGGCTCTTATACTGCTCCAATGGTGAGTTCCACAACCTTAGAATCCCTGCATAGTGGAGACCAAAGAATAAACCAAACTAATCACCCAGCGGTTACAATAGCATTGGTGCATGAAACCACGCAGAAAGAGACTGAAAAACAAGATACTCAGTTTGGTCAGACACTTATTGTTCACCAGTGGAGACGAGGTTTGGAATACACAGTTACAACAAAAAATATTCAAAGGAAGATCAAAGAATACTTCGGTAAAAAGAGACATAAAAGTTCAAATGATGTGGTCAACCCAAGAGAAGGTAGCTGGGGTTCGCCAATCTTAAGAGCAGTGGATGTAAGTGAGAGGATCGACAGCTCAAGTCACATTAATGCCCCTAAACTGGGAGTTCCTACGGGACCTGAAAATGAGGGAGAGGAGTTGGAGACTCACACCAACCACCCAGAGGAAAACAAGGGTTCGGCCTTGGAGAACTTCACCCCAGAAGGAGGGAAGGTGAATGATTCAAAATGACCAGGGGGACAACTCAACCTTAAAAGCACTAAGCTTTGTGCTTAATTCATTGTTGACAGTGTTTGAACTGTTAAAAGGAGAAGTCCAAAGTCAAGCTGGAATCGTCCTCGAACTAACTGATGAAGTAGCCAAATGCGATTCCTCATTGGTGGGGCTAAAGAACACAATCATCTCCTCTATTACCCCTATGTTGAATGACATCCGAATTGAAGTGGCTAAGCAGGGGCTAGATATTGCCGCTATACAGAGACTTTCCCAGGCAAACAGAAAGGAGGATGACTCGTCCCGAGCACAAATCCGGGATTTACTCCAGTCCAAGTTCCAGAAGCTTGGTGCACAGGAGCCAGTACTGAGTGTTTCCGCTGGACCTACCAGCACTCACGACGATACTCCGTTGTCGGAATCAACTTTGGAGGAATTCATGAAACTGGCTCAGGTGGCGGAGGCTCAAGTATTGGATGCCGGTGAAAGAAGTGTAAATAGTGAAGGCCACGAAGTATCTGGGGATACGGTGGTCGACGGCGTTTCGGAATGGATCGTCGCAAGCAATCAGTACGTCAAGAGGAGGAGGAGAATGAAAAGAAAAGAAGGGGCGAAAAAAGGACAACAGAGCACCCAGAAAAAAACCTAAAAATCAAAAAACTGGAAAAGTTAAAAATGTGGGAATCCTAAGCTTTGTGAACAACATCAACACAACAAATATTGACTCGCAACAAGAAATGACAAAAGAAGTTATCCACAATAAAGGATCTGTTAAACCAACAATTGCGTCGGGGTCCCTAACAAATACCCTGTTGATGTCAAACAGAGCAAAGCCAAAAGCGAAGGCTCCACAAGAGAACCCAATGGGAAGTGATATAGCGATTTTGAGAGTAAGCGTGGGGTTGCAGACAGAGCTCCCTTCTAGCCCGGGCCAAAACGTACGGAACCAAAAAGAGGGGGCCCCCTTCGCCCCAAAGCTAAAACTGGCTACCATATTCACACAAAGCAAGACATCTAAGAGAAGATCGGTGGTTAAGAGTGCTGATACGGACGCAAGAGGAGCTAAGCTAAAAATAGCACCAATTTTCCTCGCCACAGCAAAGAAAGTAGGGAGCCCATCTATTATAAGTGAACCACCATCCGCATTGAGGTTGTATCCGAAAAGGCTGGTGGGTATTCTATGCCAACTCAGGGGACATGGAACGGCGTAGGAAAATCGATACAGTTTGTTCAACTTGAAAATGGACTAATATCTCAAGGGGACAGGAAATTGGCAGATTGTCCGCCACAAGAGGATACTCCAACTGGTTTCGAAGCACCCAGGCTGTGGTTAAAATCTACACAAAAGAACAATTATTATAAATCCTTAAGCAGAAACACCATTCTAGGGGAGTTTAAGAAAATAAAGAGCCTGTACCTTTTTGCCTCAGGGGATATAGAATAAGTGAAATTCCCCGACTATAAAAATGGTTTTCTGGTCAAACTGGGGCTGAGTTCCATTAGGGCTTATGATGCAATTTTAAAAGCTGCAAGGGCGCTAGAAGAAAAAGGCTTAAGAGTTGCGAGAGACGGCTGCAAGTTTAACTTGAATGAGTCTTTAAAAGGACATGGGCCCGTTCAGATAAATTCACAGAAGCAAGAAAGAAGCCTTGGGCTCCAAAGAAAAGAGGACAGTAGAGACTTGGTAGAAACTAAAAAGGAAGAAAATGTCTTGGCGGCTCTCCCTGAAATCCTGGCCGAAGTCTTGACGAGCATGGGTCTGGGGTCAAGACGACTTTAGTCAGCCCGCCTTGCATTTAGTGAGTGGGAATACGTGGGGTTCCAGCACCCTCAGAGCCAAAAAAGTCAAAGATCACCTTTGGGGCAAGATGGATATCTTGATATTTCAAGAAACGTGGTTGGTGAATGCAATAGAAATCGAAGGCTTCACCATTTTTTGCATACCCGCAACTCAAAAACCGCTGGGTAGACCAGCTGGAGGGCATTTGATAGCTCTGAAAAATAGCTCAGTGAGGGATGCTAAGTTGATCTTTATGGATAAAATTAGCATTTTGGCCACCGGAACCAAACTTAATTTCGATATTCAAGACCCATGGGTAGTGGTGGTAAATGTTTATTGGAACCCCGCGTCTTCTACTCTTGATACATTTTTGGATATGTTGGGAGGTGTACTGTCAACAGTGAAAACAGACTTGGGTAAGGCTAACATTATCGTGGCAGGGGATTTTAATGCCATATGTACTGAGAGTTCAAACCCCAAGGAGAATGAAAGGACTAAAAAAATCACCAGGAGTGGGCAGAAAGGGTTAGCTTTCATGAGCTCATGGGGTCTTGAAATGCTGAATGGGAATTCAGAGGGGGAAAAAGGTGCCACCGAGACTTGGAGTCGAGGAGAGTCAACATCTATATTAGATTATATTTTTGTCAGTGCAAGCCTCTTCTCAAGAACCTCCATGTTGCTAGTAAATCACAAAGGGGGTAGTGACCATGCTAGGCTGGAGCTATCCTTTCCAGAGATGCAGGGACATCAGCAGTGGCTTCATAATCAAGATCTGGAGGGAAGGGGAGGGAGAGTTAGATTAGGCATGTATGGGAAAGTGGGGCAAAAGCTTAATAAAGTACTGAAGATGATACCAAACTCCTCCCTGATAGATCATTATCACCCAGACAACTATATTTGCTTTATCTGGTCCACCGTGCCACCCAAAATGCCATCTTTAGGAGCCAAACAACACCATCTGCACGAGTTCGATGAGGAAACTATGCTCAGGAAGAGAGAAATGAGAAGGAATCTTCAGGGTCTTAAAAAACAGAATTTGGCACATGAGAGCTTTATAAGGGAAGCCATTGGCATTAGGAGTAAGCACCGGCATTGGTCAAAAAAATCAAAGAATGGCCAGACTACAAAAAGATGGCGAACAGATGTTGAAGCTCGTGGCTGAAGCTAACTCGCGATTTTGGTCAGTAATGGGGCAATTGGACCAACAATCAAACAGCACCCTGTGTAACCTGGTCACAGAAGCAAAGTGGGTTGAACATCTATCAGCTATCTTTCAGAAACCAAGTGAGGAAGGGGAGCCACTGAAGCTGGAGGCCAAATGGTCCCTGACCTTGGTAGAGGGAGAAATTGCAGAGATAATCAGATTATCCTCCCTTTCTAGGGCTGCCGGTCCTAGCGGGCTGACGTACCAAGTTCTTAAAAACGCACCAGAGTTCTGGGCGGGTTTCTTGTTGAATCTTTTTGGGGAAATTTTGTCAACAAAACACTTCCCACCATCCTGGAAAACAGCGTTGATCATCCCACTCTTTAATGGGGGGACAGGACCAACCCTGCAAGTTACCGGCCGATCGTGCTTTTGGATATTGAAAGCAAGATCGTTATGAGACTGAAAGTCAAGGAGCTCACAAACTGGGTGGATAGTGTGGGGGCCCTTCCCCGTTTTCAACAGGGTTTAGAAAGGGCCTTTCCACATCGTTAAATGGGCTAATCTTGAGCCTAGTGAGTGAGTCCTCTGCTGAGAAAGGTGGTCTACCCTTGTATGGGGTGTGGATCGACCTTTTAAAGGCATTTGACCAGATTAGCAGAGGTTTGCTGTGGGCAAAACTCAAACTGAACGGTGTCCCAGAATCTCTATTGGCTATGTTAATGGAGCTACATAGGGACACTATAGTAAGGGTAAGGCTAGATGACAAGGGACATCTTTCAAATGAAGTGAACGTAGAGAGAGGAGTAAGGCAAGGGTGCTTGGGAGCCCCTTTATTCTTCAATCTTTTTCTGTCCGATTTGGGGCAAGATCTTGAACCATCTGCTTTGGCCAGTCCAGTCCTTGATGGGAGTGAGATCTTTTGGCTGGCTTATGCGGACGACATAGTCCTTTTGGACCAAATGGCCATAGGCCTTCAAAGACTCCTGACCAAATTGGGTAGCTATGCTGAGAAAAATCGTTTAACAATAAACCCATCAAAATCAAAGATTCTTGTGTTTAAACATCCAAGAAACAAAATTAGCCTCAATAACTGGTCCTTGAACAGGCAGATTATACCACGAATGGATGAGCTAATTTATCTAGGTTACAAGAGCCATGCCAGTCCGAGAATTCAGGAATATGATATCTTTTCCAAGGCCTATGAATTGATCCCCCAAATGAAAAAAAACAAAGCCAAATATTGCAAATTCTCCATCCTGCCATTGATCAAATATGTAGCCAAAATATTTCCGGTTATTTTGTATGGCTTAGAAGCAAAAGCCTCACTATGGAGTGCGAATTGGGCCAGGATAGAAGGTAGAATTTGGAAAGTCTCTCTTAATCTCTCTATGAGTACACCTGGGTGGAACCTGCAGTTCGAACTGGGTCTTGTTTCTCTTTAGGATGCTGTGCAGAATGGAAACTAATCGCATTGCACAGAGAGATAATGTGTCCTAAACCAGACTCCCTGTATGAAAATGTCAGAGGTCATTTGAAAGGCGCAACATCTAGAATCTTGAGAGGGCTGGATTTAAAAGCAAAAAACATACTGGACAGAGTAAATGTAGATCTTGAAACTCTGATAACCAACCCTCTCAAGGTAAAACGGGACCTGAAGCGGTTAGACTGGATCAAAACTATCTCTTTAGTGAGAAACTCTAAGCCGCGCAATGCATTCTTGACGGCAGAAAAAAAACATAGGCCATTTGCCAGGTTATTTAGTAAAATATCCCGATCCCAGAATAAGATCTAATTTTTTACGGCTGAGATTGAACTTGGTCCCCACTGGGGAGGTCTTGGCAATAAGAAAGCAGGAAGATCTGGCGGTCAAATTATGTAAAATATGCTCCGATCCAAGACTCCAATCACTTTGTCATATCCTGATGGAGTGTGAAGGAACTTGGCCCTTGAGGCTAGCAAAATTAAGAAGATTCACATATAAGGAGGTGGGTCTTGTCTCGGGTCATCTTTGGGAAAGAATGATTGCAGGCCAAGAAATCCAGCTCACGGCAACAGTGGTTGAAATATTGGGAAATTTGAACCTGTTAAATTAACTATGTTGTGAAATGACTTGGTTAAGGGCTGTGGGGTTGGGCGATAGCTTGACCAATACAAAAGAATATCAGATCATTAGAATACCTTTGTGGAATGTTGGGAAAAGGGGAATGTCAAATATATCCTTCATTGTTCGGAAATTAATTTACATATCAAAGGAAAAGGAGGTAATTAGACCACGATGAGTTTAAGAAATGGGGAGAATGGGGGCGTGGCTTGGCGCCATGGTGAACGGTCGGGTCCGGTGAGAGCTCCCGGCCGCGACCGAGTGTTACCTAAAATGCCCCAGTAAATTGTAAGTTTAGGCGAAGGAAATCGACACCCTGCAGAGCCGGGAGACTCGGGCTGCTCATGCCTTAATTTGGCGGTTCGGAGTGACGGGGGGATCGAGCTGAGACCGTCTTCTCTCAGTGGGGGATTCCGACGTGCGCGGTGAGCCAAGATGGCGGACGGCGGATGGACATAATGAAGGCCCCTCCGACGTCCGAGTGCAGCGGGAACTGAGGGAGCCAACCTCTCCGAAGCGCGCAACAATCGATCTGCCTTGATGAGACTGATTGGCAACACCGCCAGCACCCCCTGATTGTGGAAGCAGGGGCTGATCCCTGCCCAAGGAGGATCAGTGTTGGATCCCCCCCTCTGCCGGCAATTTCCGAGAGTGAAAGTGTGAGTCCTGCTGAGCCCTGCGACTATCCACAGCCGCTCACCTCTCGGGGGACTGTCAGGGGGAGTGGCGATGAACGGGGGGCCTGTGCCGAGCTCCGTTGTAATCCGCTGAATCCTGAAGCGAGCTGAAGCCTCCCCCACTCTGACCCAAGAGAACCGCCGCCAAGGTGGACCCAGATCTCCCGCGCCCGCCACCCCTGAACCGTTGGGCCCGCGCCCGCGCCCGCCCCTACCCTTCTGCAATTGTGGGCCGCCGCGAGGAACATCGGAGAGGCAGCGGGCAACTAGGGGGCCGGCGGCACTCTACAACGTCCTCGGACGAACTCCGTGACCCTCTCCAGCAATCACCAGCGGAGGGCGCGGGACCCGGCCTTCCTCCGGGAGCTTGCCGGCACTTCTTCCGCCCCAAACCAGCAGCTACAGCGAAGTGTCCTCCGATGGGAGGGGGGGGAGCATATCAACAACTACCAGCGGTTCCGGCAGCAACGGGCCTCTCCCCTGAACGGAGCAACTCAGCAGGCAGGGAGTCCAGCCGCCCCCATCAAGTGCAGCCCTGGACAGTGGAAAAGAGGCTGAAGGCGGCCCCCCCTCGGCGGGAGTGAATTCCCCCCCCTGACGGCCCGGTGGAGTCGGGGCAGGAAGATCCTCGTCCCCCCCGACTGCCCCCGCGATCTGGGAGGGCCCAGTCCTCCGGCTTCCCGGGGGTGCGGATCCTGGAGACTGCTCCTGGGGGGAAGGTAAGGCGGCACCTGCCGCAAACTGTGGGAGTTTCCTGGCCCCTCAGGCCTATCCTCGCGCCCCAGTGCCCAGTGGGGTGACCAAGCCAGCCGCACAGACGCGGTCCCTCCGGGGAGCAGACCTGGGACTTGAATTGGCGTCGGAGGCCGCGCCTGATCCCCAGTATCGGCACTCCCGGCCCCGGGGGGGTTCCCCTCGCCTTCCCCTGGAGACACCAATTGGCCAGGAGAGCAACCGACGGTCCGGAGTCCCTTCACCCAAACTTTGAGATCTGAAAAGAACCGAGTAGCCCGTATGCAACGAGGTCTCCAGCAAATCCTCCACAGCGGCCCATCTGGCCTGTAGAAAGGGCAAAAGGGGGCCCTAAGAGGGGACCAGGCGCTCTATAACAGACATTCTACCCCTGGGTGGGTCGGGCTCCGGCGTAGTCCACAAGAAGTAATGTCCAGAAACCTGAAAGTAACCAAACAGACAGACATTGCGACACTGCTGTCCACTAAGATGGGAGAAAAGAACAAGAAAGGAGAACGCAGTGACGTGGTGGGGGCCACTCAAGAACCCAACGGGGGGTCTGCAGCCCAGGCGGTGACCAAAGCCGACCTACAGGAGCTCCTCTCCGCCATAACCAAGGAATACCACAGAATTGCGTCCCTGGATAGGAGAGTGGGTGAGATTGAAACCAGAACAACAGAAATAGAAACCACCCTGTGCGAACAGAACTTTGAGATCGGGGAGGGGGCTGATAGACTCTCCGCTCTGGAGGCCAGATGTGAGTCCCTCGCGAACAAACAAGAAGAGGCTGAAAATAGGTCCAGACGCAACAATATTCGCTTGAGGGGAATCCCGAGTTCGGTCTCCGACGAGGAGCTCAATTCCTATGTCAACGACTTATTTCGCTTCATCATAATGCTCCCAGATGGAGCTCCTTTGGAACTGGACAGGGTCCACAGAGTTAGAGCCAGACAAAATGCAAATGTTGTGCCAGATGTCTTAGCAAGAATCCACTTCTATAAAGTAAAGGAAGAAATTATGCAGGAAGCTAGAAGTTCGGCCCGAATTCTCTTCCGGGATGGCGAAATATCCCTATACCAGGACCTAGCTGCGACTACCCTCGCGAAAAGAAAGGCCCTTAAGCCACTAGCCGAGTGGCTGCGTGAACGGAAAACAACATACCGCTGGGGCTTTCCCACCTCTTTACTCTTCACCTGGGAGGGTAGGTCTTGGTCTATCCCTTCCCCCAAAGAAGCCGAGAGGTTCATGAATCCGGAAAGTGAAGAGGGGGCCCTCCCTGAAGTTGCCGAGGCCCCCGGAAGAACCCGTGGGGAATCCACCAGAGCCTGGACTAAGGTTCCTAGCCACCGCAGACCCTGTGGCCCTGCGGGCAAGCCCAAAAGGGACAACAACCGCTGAAGGGGCAGCCTAGAACACTGAAAACACAAGCTCCCCCTGGCGGAGCTATCTGCTCCCCCGCTGGGGAGGGCCGAGTTACCTCAAGATGCCTTAATCACTCAAATCAGTTAAGCTTATTCTGAAAATTTACTGGCCAAAGGAAGATGCAAAGTTTGCTTCCATGCTGAGTTTACACACCGGTCCGGTCGTATGCCCCGTTGGTTGAAGGCTGGCCCGGAAACCTTGTTATAGTTGGATGGGTGGGGGGTGGGGAGATGGGGGGGGACAAGGTGGAGAGGAAATCATCATAAAGATGGAAGGAGGGAGAATTTCGTCACGCAAAAAACAAGGAACAAGAGAGCTTCAAGGAACAATCTGAACCGACCTACGTGAAATCCAAAAGATGGGTTCGCTAGACAAAACCCTAACTATTACAACCTGGAACGTGCAGGGGCTTAATGCGCCTAGAAAGCGGAAAGCAGTGGAACACAAACTAGATCAACTAGCAGCCGACATTGTCTACATTCAGGAAACCCACCTCATTGCGGACGACGAAAGCCGACTAAGGTTTTGGCGCTACCCGAAACGCTAGTTTGCTTCGGCCACACAGAAAAAGAGAGGCGTAGCTATCCTACTAAAAAGAGACCTCCCACTAACACAGATCACCATCAAAAGAGACCCCGAGGGCAGATTTCTACTTTTGAAAGGCCTCCTAGTTGAGCTACCGATCACGTTGGTGGCCATTTATGCGCCAAACAAAGAGCAAGACCAATTCCTTCACAGCCTTCTTCCAACCATCACGTCCTTCGCAGCGGGCTGCTTAATAATTGGAGGGGACTTCAATCTCCCCCCGGATCCGACGATGGATAAGTCGCTTCCAGCCTCAAGGGAGGACTTCGGCAAACCCCTCGCCCTGGCGAAATTCTTGCGGGAAACCAAGACAATAGACATATGGAGATTCCACAACCAGGGAGAAAGGGACTACACCTTCTTTTTGCACGTGCATAAAGGCTACTCACGGATCGACCTCTTGCTAGCCACGAACAACTTGGCCCCCTGCGTGGCGAAGATTCAAATCGGACCAATTGCAATATCGGACCATGCACCAGTCACGATGGAGGTGTCTATCCACGGGGCCCCGAAACCTAACCAGCGGCAATGGAAACTGCAAGATTACATCCTTACCGATATAACGCCTAGCTCGGATCTCACTGAGGCGATTCGGAATTACTTCTCCGAGAACACAACCCCCGACTCCTCAACAGCAATGGTGTGGGACGCCATGAAACCGGTGATTCGAGGGGTCGCAATGGATTTGACAGCCAGACTCAAGCGCCAAAACCTACTGAAGCAACAAAAGCTCGAGCAAAGACTCACAGCCTTGGAAAACAAACCCAAGGCCTGTTACAGGAAAACAACGCACCAAGAACTTAAAATAACTAAAAGAGAGCTCGAGATTCATCTGGCGGACCGGGCCGCCAGAGCATTAACTTATACCAAACAATACTATTACCTGAACAGTAACAAAGCGAACAGGCTCCTAGCACACAAACTGAAAAAGCTTCAGACCAGGAACCACATCCAATCCCTGCAGGATAGGAACGGCTCCTTACACCACCTGGACCCCGAAAAACTCGAGTTAATGGTGCAACAACACGAAAAAATCATGGCAGGGCCCCCGACAGCCACTTCAGCCATCACCCAATTCTTGACCTTAATGCCAAAGAAACAGCCACCTCCATCCCTAGCGGACTTAGAGGGCCCTATCTCAGAGGAGGAAGTTAGCGAAACGATCCACCACCTGAAGAACACAACACCTGGCCCGGACGGGTTATCGGCAAAATTTTACAAAAAATGTGCTCACCTGCTAGCCCCACAGTTGGCAAATCTATTCAATTCATTCCTGTCCACTGGTTCCATGTCCCCTTCTATGAACGAGTCAATAACAGTGCTGATCCCTAAACCAGGAAAAGACCGAACACAATGTGCATCGTACAGGCCCATAACGCTCCTAAACAACGATGCGAAAATATTTGCAAAAATTTTAGCAAACCGGCTGTCCCCCTTCCTCCCAGAGCTCATCCACCCGGACCAGACAGGATTCATCCCGGGCCGGGGTACCCAAGACAACATCCGCAGAACCATCAACATCATTGAATCAGCGAACAGACTGGGCACAAAGCTGGCAGTTCTCTCCTTAGACGCGCACAAAGCTTTCGACATGCTCGACTGGGGCTATGTTGGGAACATTCTAGAGCACTTTGGCTTTGGCCCGAATTTCGCAAAGTGGGTCTTGGCCATCTACCAAAGACCCTCTACAAATCTTCGCCTCAACGGGGCCAAATCCAGTAGAATAAACATAACTAGAGGCACGAGACAGGGATGCCCTCTCTCCCCACTGATATTCGCCCTATCTATGGAACCATTCGCTGAAAGGGTCAGCCGAAATGCATCAATATTCGGCCTAACGATTAAAAAAGAATCCTACAAAATTGCGCTATACGCGGACGATGTGCTCCTCACACTCACTAGACCAGAAGAGTCAATAAGAGCCCTATGGCAAATGCTCGAAGAATTCCGAGTAGCATCGGGATTCACAATAAACATCACCAAATCCGTTGCACTGGGCATAAACATCCCAAGAAAGTCCAAAGCTCATCTCGAAGAGGAGTTCCAAATCCCCCGGGCAGGAAGCAGCTTAAACTATCTAGGGGGGCATATACCCAATAAAACTGAGAAGCTGTATAAGACTAACTTCCTGGCATTCTTCAGAGATCTGAGAAACGACATCAACCGCTGGAAAAAACAGGAAATCTCCTGGTTCGGCCGAACTACTGCAATAAAAATGAACCTCACGCCACGGTTGCTATACTATGCCCAAGCACTGCCGGTGTCGATCTGGGAAAAGGCCCTGCAAAAACTGCAAGGAGAGGTGCTGAATCTAGTATGGGAAGGAAAGAAATCTCGTATCCCAAAACGCATCATGCTCCGAAGTGCCGCCCTTGGCGGCCTAGGGGTCCCAGACGTGTCAAGGTACTGCCTCGCGGCCCAACTGGCCCCGGCCTTTGCCTGGAAGCTTCCAACCAACCTACCCCGGTGGCTACAACTGGAGGAAGATTGGTGCCAGACCCCACTAGAATCCTTGCCCCACTCCAGGGAGCCCAAAGGGGCCCGGGACCTGGGCCCCCTACCAGCAACAAGAAACACAGTCGCCAGCTGGAAAGCAGCTGCACGCCGGTGGAAATGCAGGAGCACAATGGGTCAACTCACGCCAATTTGGAACAATCCTGACTTCTCCCCCGGAATTACACCAAATCAGTTCACGGAGTGGCGAGCCGGTGGCTTAGAAACTATCTCCGATTTCTTCGAGAACGGCCTCCCTTTGAACTTCGAAGAGTGTAAAGCAAAGTTCAAGATCCAGGAAACAGAAAGGTTCCGCTATTCCCAGCTGAGGCACTGGCTATCGCACCCTCAGGTCAGGAAACTAGGCAGCAGGGAGCTAACGGCATTGGAACACACCCTCTCAACAACCCCCCCTAAGGGGAAAATATCCGCTCTGTACAAAATACTAGATAGAACAGATCCCACAAAAAAAGAGCCATATATGGTGAAATGGGAAGAGGACATCGGGAGACCAATTGAACTGGAGGAATGGCAACACATCTGGTCCCGTGCACTGAAAAGCTCAAAATGTGTGACGAACAAAGAAAGTGCGTTTAAAGTCTGCTACAAATGGTACAGAACCCAGACAATCCTTAACAAATGTAACCCGGCTATCCCAGCGCAATGCTGGAGGGGATGCCCGGACCGCGGAACCCTATTCCACCTCTTCTGGTTATGCCCTAAAGCCACCCTATTTTGGAAAAACATCCTGGAACAAATTAAAACAATCACCAGACTCAACATCCCCTGGGATCCAGGGATCGTGCTACTGGGGGCGACAGGAGAAGGCCAATTCCCCCTAACCGGCAACCTGGCGGACCTATGCTCCCATCTCCTGACAGCCGCCAAAATTACCATCGCCAGACTCTGGAAAAACCCAGAGGGTCCGTCCACACAGATATGGTGGTCCAAATGCTGGGAAATTGTCGCAGCGGAGAAAGTCACAGCCATCAGGTCAGGCAATAAACCCAAATTTGAACGCACATGGGCGCCCTTTCTGGACTATGGGCAGCAATTCCCTGGGGTGGCGAGGCAGCCACCTAACTTACGCTGGATGGAAACCCAAGACTGAAAAAGAACGCACAGCCCCAAGCCGGACAGGCAGCTGAGTTCCTCCAGTCCTCTGAAGTGCCACGAACGATCAATCGATTTCCCCCGACTTGGAAGATCCGGTGCTAAAGTACCCTGCCGAAATCTAGTGAAAGTGTCACCTCGAACCCCTGAAATTGTCTCCTTGTCGAAATAGACAGTAATCTGCTCTTATGTGAAAACAGCTCCTTGTGAAAACAGCTCCTTGTCCCTTGTTCCCCCTTCCTCCCCCCACCCTGTTGTAGTTATTACTTTTATTATTTTTTATTATTGAAGAGAACGCAAGACTGGCTAAGACTTAAGCACGCAAAGTACTGTTCTCCTAAATTATATGTTCTAACAAGCTGGCAAAACATGTAATAATCTCAACTTCTGCATGACTTGTTATGTTTAAAACAATAAAAATAAGTCTGGAAAAAAAAAGAAATGGGGAGAATGGACTTAACCTATTGAAATCAAGGTGTGTAAATTGGTTTTATCTCTTTTTTAATTATCTTTATTTTGTTTATTTTCCCCATTTGTTAGGAATGTTGAATGTTATTAGTTGCTAAATAATTTGTTAAGGTTCTAATGAAATGGAAATTTCTTTTTTTATTCCTTTTCTTTTTGTGAACCAAATACAAAAAAAAATAAAAAGATTTAATCTGTTAAATCACATCGATTGGTAAATCATTCACATTTTGCGTAACACCCTTCTGTAATATCTTGGTTTTAAAAATGGTTAGGTCTGGAAATGTGATTTGTGTACTTTGCAAGTCAGTGGTAAGAGCTGGAAAAGTAAGTGTTCAAATGCAGAAATTGCAGAGTTGGCACACATCCCAGCTTCACCCCTTAAGCAATGTGTGATCCTGGGCATCTCATTTAATCTGGTATTGCCTAACCTCTTTGAATTGCCAGTCCCTAAACCTTTAAAAATGGTCAGCCCTTCAGAGTGATTTCCTTCTCAGGGTATATCTTCATAAAAGCCTCACTCATGGTTTCACTGGCTATATGGTTGCTTCTACTATATTAGTAAGCATTGATATACTGCACACCACAGGCACTTGTTCCCTTGATCTCTAATGACAACACTATTTGAAAACCATATCCCACTTCTAATCTCTTCTAATCTCAGTCTGTCTGGATAGAGACACCTTCCTGGTAGCTTCTATTCTGCATTCACTATCCATGCTATGCTATTTGTAGCTTTCTCCTTCCTTACAAATGGTCTACTTTATACATGCTTGACCACTTTTGCATTCTCTGAGGCAGCTAATGTGAGTTATCAGTCTATTCTGGGTTACATGTACCTTTTACATACAGTCCTGCATTAATACTACAGGCTGCATACCTTCCCGGATGATATTGATAAAAAGTATCCTGTTTCTTTACTAGAAGAGAAGTAACCTCTTCGTAGATTGCTAAGGTTGGCCTTCAAATGCTACTTGTTTATCATTCTGATTAGAGCAATACTGAAGAGGATAAGGGGACTTATATGGAGTAAACATGCTTATTTTTAATGCTGCGAGGTGGCATATCTACCTATGGGTTACGCTCTCGGTGGGGGAGAGTGAGTGGGGGTACCACCAGATATTCTTGATCACTTAATTCCTTTGGTTTGGTGGGGGGGGGGCAAAGATGTCCATGCCCAGGGCCCCAAAAATACTTAAGATGGACCTGGCAGAAATTCCGGACATTGTGTAATTACTGCAGGGCATGGATTGTTGACTACACAACACACACACACGCCCATTACTACAGGGACTCAAAGATGCCCATAAGACAAAATGTACAATCACGTAGACAGAACAGATTCTCACTAGTTTCAGGAATTGAAAGATGTTATTGCCACAGCCCCTGTACTGGCAACATCCGATAATACACAAGACTTCTATCTCTTCTCACACTCAGACGGGCAGATAATGACAGCAGTACTAACACAGAAAAGCACAATGGGTCACAAGCCTTTAGCATACTACAGTGGCATGTTAGATTCAGTAATCCAAGGCCAATTCCCAGATGAACAAGCTCTAGCTGCAGCAGCTTTTTCCATAGAGAGGTCAGCCACCATTATCATGGGGTGCTCAGTAACACTACATGTAGAGCACGTGGTATTCGCTATTCTGGCAAGGTCCAAATCCATCTTGACCACACAGAGAGCATCATTTTATGACGTCATGCAGTACAGCCCTACCATTCACATAGTACAATGTAAAACAGTGAACCCAGCTACCTTTTTGATAGAAACAATCACTAACAACTGTGCCACACATAAAGGTCCTGACAATGACATTCCAAAAGTACAAGATTACACCCTTGATTTTTCGTGGATTTGTCAGCGACGATTGACCAGGAGATGGGCGAAAGGCACACACAGCCGCAATGGACTGCTTTGTAGACAGAGAATATGAAGTACTAGTGCAAAAGCGACTACTCATCCATTACTCAGCAAAAGCTGTGGAACTCAGTGCATTAATAGAAGCTCTAGAGGCCTCTCAGGGATGCCGAGTGATGATCTATTTTGACTCGACTTATCTCATGACCACCGTGCACTCAGGGTTGTCCTGATGGAAGAGGAGGGGATTTAGGAGAGAAGATAAGTCCCCATTACAGCATGCTGCACCTTATTGGACAGGTTGTTCTGTGCCTTGTCGCGGCCCACTCTAGTAGCAGTGGTAAAATACGCAGCTGTTACAAACAACACTGACATCATTTCTCTTGGCAATGATGCAGCAGACCAAGCGGCTAAGATAGCAGCATATCTCTCAATGCCAGACATTACTGGATATCCTGATATAGTGAATATTAAGTTGCAATTGCAAGTTTCATACACTACACTACCAGTCACTGAAATATGTGAACTACAGGGATAAGCACCACAAGATGAAAAACTGTTATGGCAGAAATAAGAGTGTGAACAATTGCCTACCAATCTTATCTGGTGACAGGGCACCACAGGTAAGGAGTTGCTGCCCCAAGAACTGGTCATGGTAGCATTTGAGCAGCTGCACCACCCCTCCCACATGTCGAAAGAGCACATTGCTTCGGACACACAGGAGGATTGGTACATGCCAATCCTGCAAGAGTTGCTAAATGTGTTTATTTCCAACTGTGTGATATTCCAGACTTACAATACAGGGAAAACACGCTGCAAGGCATATTGCCCTAACCCACCGGGCCGTTCCACGAGCTACACGTTGATTTCACAGACATGGAAGAATGGTGCAACACCTTTCGGTATTTAATTGTGGTAGTTTTCCCCTTCTCTCATTGGGTTGAGACTGGTCCATGTGCACACCCAGATGCCAAGTCAACTTCAAAGAGCTATTTAAAGAAATAACATCTCTGTTAGGCATCAAGCTTAAATTGTGCTCCATTTACCACCCTCAAGCCAACAGATTTGCCAAGCGGCTAAATGGCCTCCAAAAGGCCAAACTCTCTAAATTGTGTGTAACACTCAAGAAGAAGTAGCCCCTTTTCAGTATTGAGACTCTGAGGAACCTGAAGGCATCCTCACTCATGCAGAGTCGTTGCAGCATAAGCGGATGGTGGCGGAGCATTTGAAAGGTCTCCGGGGGCAGAGCCAGTCTGCACACCTCCTGGAGTCAGGCACACACCTTCTCTGTAGAATCGAGCTGGCAGAGATCCTGGATAACAGGCGCACCAAGCTAGGAGCAGCAACAGCCAAAGAGAGCCTGCCGACATGGAGACAAGCACCTACAGCCAGCGTACCCAGTGAGTGAGAGAAGCTTGATTGACTATGGAATGCTTTGGTGTGTACCATGTGGTTGCTGCAGGTCGGATCACTTGTGAGTGAGTGCAGGGTCATTTTGCAATGTGAATGCCGGTCCCGTTGGAAATAAATGATGCTGATGAAACGCTAATTTGAACTTTCTGAGAAAACTGAATGAAAGGGTTTTTGTGAATATCCGACGGCAAATAAGATGAAAGTGATAAGGCCAAGAAAGGGCCAAGGAAATAGAAATATTTGAACTTGTGACTATGCCTGTGAGCAGGGTACAAATTCACAGCAGGAGAATAAACTGGGAATTTGATGGTAGTTTATTCAATGTGATGGAATGAAATTAAATGAAACCTTTGTTTTTGAATACTGAACTCAAAGAAAGCAATTGTGATTGAAAATCAATTGGTCTGAAAGCAGTTGGTGAAATTCCCTGACACCAAGGAAAGGAATTGTTAACTGTGTGATCTTAAAAGAACAAGCATTGGCAAGTGCCATGAGAATATAAGGAATAGAGAATTGTGTAACTTGAAAGAATAAGCAGTGGCAGAAGCTCTGAGAATATTTAAAAGTATAACAAGTGAATGGTGGCAAAACACGTATTTAGAAAGCTGCAAGAGGATAAATCCAATACCGCTGTGAAACCTGAAACAATGACAGTGTAACTGTGAAGAATAATCAAGTAAAGTGTGTCGGTTGCATGACCTGTAAGGGATGGATGTGTGGTCTGACAACTGCGCCTTGACTGAGTACACCCACCTAAAGGAAAAGCCACTTAACTTGCTGAGAAACTTTGGATTGAAGATAAAGGAAATCTTGTGTTAAATAACTGAACTCTGTGATATTGTTGAAATTGATGAAAGACAACTCAGCCAGAAAAGATGGGAAATAACCAAAGGAATTGTGTTGTTTTGGAAAATTTAGAGACTTGAAAGCTTGGGGCAGGGAACCCCTCTTTTTGACAAAGTGAACTATCCTGAAATCTTGGGGAAGGGAAAACCACTTTCCTAACCAAGAACTGGAAGAAGCTCTGAACTTTTATTTGAACAATCTCATTTTGATGCTGATATCCCTACCCATTATATACCAGTAGATGCGAGGGCAAATATAGGTTTTGGACACAGACAGACATTTGCTTTGGACTGACCCAGAGAATCATTAGTTTCAGTTAGGTAGGGAAATCCCACCTTAGCAAAGGGCAAGTTAGGCTTTTTTCCAACCTTCTCGTTATTTTATTAACAGTTTGTAACCCAGGTTATACTGAGGAATCTGTGTCTACTTCTTGATACCTTCACAAATGGTATCATGGGTGGGATGTGGCTCAACTGATACAAGTTGAGGAACACACAGGCTGTGGTAAAAGCAGCAACGCATCATGGCGTCTAGTCCCGTAGTGCTTTCCCATCCCCTTACCCAGCCAAAGTATTAGACAAGGAGGCCTCCAGGCATGGTAGATAAACCATTAATTGTATCATTTTGCAGGCCTCCAAAATCAGAAAGGAATGCGAATGGCTGAGCAACAGGCAGGGCTGAGCTCATCCCGAAGGAGAAACCCATGGGAGTAAGAGCCGAGATCTTGAGCTGTCAAAACAACCCCTCCCAGATTTAGGGCATTAGCGCCCCCCAGGAGAATGGTCATCCTATTTGAACTGCCAGATGGCCACAAACAGAACTCCTAACTGCCCCACAACTTAATTGATTAATGAGGTCCTGGAGAGTCCGAGGTGAAGCTCTGAGGTGGGGCAGCTGCTAAGGGGGGAGAACAGAGCCCATTGTCCTGTGATTTGTACTATGAGGTGCACGGGGTGATGCCAACAAATCCAGCCTTGCGATGGTGAGGCATGGCAGAACGTCGGCATGCCTGGAATCACGAGAAGTGCTTCTTCATTCTAGAAGGCTAAATTGACCTCAAAAGTATCCACTGAGCTCATATCAATGTCCAGGTGTAAATTATATGATTCGTCCCATGGGGTAGTTAACATTCTTAAATGCCTGCCAATCATGTACAGAGAGCTTAAGGTGGCGGCGCAAAAGACCACATGCTGGAGGGTGGGAACAGATTGGGTACTGGCAATCGGTCGAGGTACTATAGGGGAATGGTATTATGCACATAGGGGATGACCGATGAGGGTGGGGAACATATCAATGTGGTAACCTCTTTAGTCCAAACCCATATGGCCAAAGCACAAGAACAGAAGAAAAATTCATACAATCATACAATCAAAAGGTCACCTTATGATCTTCCTCGGTTGGCCAAAAAGTGTTAGTATTGCTGCCAACTTGGAAAATAAACTAATATCCAAATGGCACGGGGCGTATGATGTGCTAGAAAAGACAGGGCCCTATAACTACAAAATCTTCCAACCTGACTGCCGATTGAAAACCCAGGTATACCATGCTAATCTTTTGAAAGAGTGGACAGAAAACCCTACAGAGTCTACTACCAGCATTTTATCTTGTCTGTGAGCCGATGACTCTGATAGCAAAGTACTTATCCCTCCTGAACTTAGAAATAACTAAAAACAAGATCTCTATTACCTACTCCTCCATTTTACTGATGTTTTTAAAGAGGAACCAGGGAGAGAGAAAGGATTCTACCACCATATCCACACGCATGTGGGCAAAATGGTGAACCTAAAACCTTATAGACTACCTGAGGCACGGAAAGAGACCATCATCGAGGAAGTCAAACAGATGATTGAAGCTAATATTATTGAAACATCTACTAGTCCCTGGTCTTCTCCTATCGTATTAATAGCCAAGCCCGACTGGAGCTGGAGATTTTGTATTGACTTCAGAAAAGTCAATGGAATACTGACTTGTGATGCCTATCTGATGCCCCGATTATCTCATTGATCGAATTGGTAAAGCTGTCTATCTTTCTGCCGTAGACCTTACAAAAGGCTGTTGCCAGGTTCCATTGTACGGTCCGGATAGCGAAAACACTGCCTGTCCCACACACCTAGGCCTGTTCCACTTTAAAGTACCCCATATGGGCTACATGAACCCCCCCAACATTCCAACAGTTGATGGACACAATCTTGCAACCTTGCTCTGACTTCTGTGGGGTCTACATAGACAACATTGTGATCCATAGTAAGACCTGGGAGGATCATATTTATCATCTCTAAACCATCATAAGAGTCTTAAGATCAGCAAGGTTAACAGTTCATTCTAAGAAATGAAAACTGGCCCATTAAGCTCTAAAGTACTTGGATTTTGTCATGGGAAATGGCGCGGTACAGCCACAACAAGGAAAAGTTAAAGGAGTCCTAGACAGCCCTACACCTAAAACAAAAAAAGATCTGCAGGCTTTCTTATGACTAATATGCTATTACTGCAGGTTTATCTCCAACTCTTTCAGTAAAACCACTAGACTCACTGACAAATTGAAAAATGCTGAACCCCAGAAGATCAGGTGGAATGAAGATCAGAAGTGTTACACAACCTTGAAAGAGTCCCTTTGTCAGAGGCCTACCCTAAAAGTGGCAGATTCTTTGAAAGATGTCATCCTTCAGACAGATTCCTCTCTAGCAGGATTAGGAGCTGCTATTTCCCAAGACCACAACGGCTTAGAACATCCAATACTCCGCATAAGTAGGAGGCTATTCCCAAGAGAAACAAACTATTCTGTTATCGAGCTAGAAGCCCTTTCCATTAAATGGGCCATCATCCACTTAAAGTACTACGGGCCTCATTCCAAGTGGGCCAGTACGTTAAAAAAGTGCCAGTATTCATGGATACTGACACGTTGCTACACCGGACGATTACAGGTCTGCTGATGGGGCACCTGGGTTACCTCCAGCTAAATGCTGGAGCCCTGCCAGAAAAACACAGCTGTCATTACTGGCACCGGCATTGTTGGTGCCGGTAATGATGCCAAATCCCCCCATGGACTTGCCTTTAGTGTGAAGTGACAAAAATGACCAAAATAACAGTCAGCCCCCAGTCCCACAGCGAGAAATACTGAGCACCGCCATATTAAGAGTGAGGCCTAGTTTGGCACAGGCTGTGGTAAAAGCAGCAGCGCATCATGGCGTCTAGTCCCGCAGTGCTTTCCCACCCCCTTACCCAGCCAAAGTATAAGATAGACAAGGATGCCTCCAGGCCTTGTAGATAAACCACTAATTGTATCATTTTTCATGCCTCCAAAATCAGAAAGGAATGCGAATGGCTGAGCAACAGGCAGGGCTGAGCTCATCCCGAAGGAGAAACCCATGGGAGTAAGGGCCGAAATCTTGAGCTGTCAAAACAACCCCTCCCAGATTTAGGGCACTAGCGCACCCAGGAGAATGGTCATCCTGTTTGAACTGCCAGATGGCCACAAATAGAACTCCTAACTCCCCCACAACTTAATTGATTAATGAGGTCCTGGAGAGGCCGAGGTGAAGCTCTGAGGTGGGGCAGCTGCTAAGGGGGAGCACAGAGCACATTGTCCTGTGATTTGTACTATGAGGTGCACGGGGTGATGCCAACAAATCCAGCCTTGCGATGGTGAGGCATGGCAGAACGTCTGCATGCCTGGAATCACGAGAAGTGCTTCTTCATTCTAGAAGGCTAAATTGACCTCAAAAGTATCCAGTGAGCTCATGTCAAAGTCCAGGTGCACATTATATGATTCGTCCCATGGGGTGGTTAACATTCTCAAATGCCTGCAATCATGTACAGAGAGCCTAAGGTGTCGGCGCCAAAGACCACATGCTGGAGGGTGGGAACAGATTGGGTACTGGCAATCGGTCGAGGTACTATAGGGAAATGGTAATATGCACATAGGGGATGACCGATGAGGGTGGGGAACAAGTAATGTATACTGCTTGTGCCACGAGTGATGACATTGTCTTATAAAATGCTGTGTTTGCCTTCAACTAACACAGAGATCTTCATGGTAGTTGGGTTCTACACCACCTTCTGACACTTTATTTCTTTTAAAACTTGTTATCCTTGCAAGAGGTGCACTGAGCCATTTTCCCCAGAGGATTATTTTTTATTGTCTGGTTGTCTGGTGGTCTTCCCTACACCAGCTAGACCAGATCTGTCATAGCCGTAGCTGCATTCTAGAGTTCGTGGATGGAGAGCCAGGCCTTTGGCAGATATCCACCAAAGTGGTGCATTTCTACATACCTTAAACTCAGAAGGAGTTTATCTTCGAGGTTGCTGTGTCCGCTTTTTTTTTATTGCACTATGGGATGACTATCCCAGAGACTCTCAAGGCGATATGCTGGTTGTCCAACAGCATCTTCCAGTAGGGGTAAACATGCTACTATGGAGGGACCAGGCTAATGGGATTGTTTGAGTGCAATCGCCAAGTAAATTAAATAGAAATAGCTCCTACTTGTCTTCCATGTTCTAAAGAAGCTAACAAGTAATCTAATAAGCGCAATGTCAAGGGATACTTGCATGTAACCACTGTTCATTTCAATGGCTAACCTAAGCACTTATTAGTGCGAAGGGGGTTTCTAGCAAGTAACTTGGAGCATCAAGGTGGGCTGAAACCTTGTAGGCGTAATGCTCTGAGTGAACCAAATGTGTTAATTAGATGCAGTGCCAGGCCCCTCATATGCCTTTGACCAGCCCTATCATATGTCCTTGTCGGTATTGTAAGGCACTCACCTGTGATCTATTTCCCATCCCCAAAAACAGTCCGACTAAGTGCATCACATTTTATGCCACTCAGAAAAATCTTAGCGCATTACCATTCCTTCACTCAATAAATCCATTAAAGTGCATACCATGTCCTCACCCAAATAAAAATGGGCGCACCTCATTTCTACCTGCGGTGAATCTATGAACCGGTCATTCTAGTTTCTTGTTCAAGCCCCTTTGATCATTAGATAAGGAAATCTATCTAAGGGCATAGCATATCCTGTCCCCATAATCCAGTCAAGTGCACCTCATTTGCTACCTCCTGTGATACATCTAATCGAGCATTCTCAGTGTATTCGGCAAGCCCCTTTGAAGTTGGATAGGACAGGATCTACCGGTTCAGGGCATGTAAGTATTCAACTGAAGTGGGAGTTAGCATGAGACCCAAGTGCATATTTCAATGCATGATCTGCTGTCCCAAAACATTTCAGTTGGAATGTACAAGCTACCATCAGATTGTCTGGTGTTGTCTGGTACCCAGAGTGCAAAGGTTAGAGTGAAGGAAATCTGGGGAGTGAAGTGTGGTTGTGTGCATGAGTGGAATGGGTGGGCCGCCACGAAAGCAGCCAGCATCTTCTGCCACATGAAGTGTTGATGTATCGGTGGGTCAGTGCCGGTGCTTGTGTGTGAGGACAGCCATGGGAATGTGGAGGAATGAGGATTCCAGAAGAGGTAAGGAATAGCCATGTTTCGAGGGCCTTTCTGCATGTGAGGTGGTTATTAATGCGGCGGATGTGGAGAGGGAGAGAGTTCCAGATGGTAGGAGCTTGGATAGAGCAAGAGGATCCTCCCAATCTGATTCTATTCCCTTTGAAAGCTTTTCTAGCTTTTTTAGTTTCCGACCGGTAGGCACTTGTCAGTCTTGCCAAGGAGGGTTTGTTTTAGGGGGAGGGGTTGGTTCTCCAAGTCCGCTCCAGTCGGTGCTTGAGTGTTTTGATCAATTTGAGGTAGGTGGTGTACCATTTGGGAGTAGGGTCTGGTCTCTGACAGGTCCGTTTTGTTGGATTGAGGGGCCTGAGGGCACTGGAGAGCTAGTGATCAAAGAGTTTGATGGAGGGAGGGCCTTTCTGGAGAGAGAGCACTAGGAGTGTATGTTGTAAGCCTTGACAGTGTCATTGCTCCTTGCCCCTCCGATCCGCAAAGTTGAATGGCATTAAATATAGAACCTTAATGTATGCCGACCTTACCGAAAGGAGCTTACAGCAAAATCTGACATGTGCTTAGAATTGTTTCAGGAAACATAAGTTGGAATTTAACCTAGCCTAAGCTATGTTTGTGTTCTTTGGAATGGCATTCACAGGATTACATTGAGTATAGATCAAACTGAACACTTAAAAAAAATTATCAATGGGCCAGAACCCTCGTTCTGCTGACAAATTCCTTTTGAAGTGTTTGCTGATTCTTGGCATTGGCCCCAGCCTAATGGAAGCCCAGCTCCCCCTTTTCTCTCTCAAGTCATTTCCTAATTGGATGAAATTGCTTTTCAGACTAGCTTTTACCTACTTTTTTCCCCTTTCCTGCTCTACTGCAACCTCAGCACCAAAAAACACCACTGTGTCGTGCACAAGCACACTGGAAATTCAAAATACAATACAATGCAATACATGATGCCAGATTTTATGGAATTAAAAATGATCATTTCTAGTCACAGCCTGACACATTGATAATCCAATTCTGGAACTCTGGCGTGGGTAAAGCCATTGGCACAATGATGGATATATTTTGTGCCACAACTCAGTCACATTGAAAAACACACTGGGGAAGATTCCCAAAAACTAGCACACAAAAAAAGTGTACTGCATGCACTTCTTTATTTGAGCGAATTTGAGCAACTGTTACCTTATTCTCAAAGGTTACCACACATATTTTGCAGGAGCAGTGGGCCGCGAAACTGTTTGAAAATGCCCACCAAAACAAATGACGGCCGTTTCCACAAAATCGACGCAATAAGGTTATCATAGAAATCTTTTACTGTGATACATTTCCATGGGAATAATTAAAGAAACTTTTTTAAAAAAATAGCATTTAGGTTTTGATATTTCTTTCTTTCTGATACTTTATGGTGTGGATTATAAATAGAAATCCTTGTGAGGAGGGAACAACGGGATCAGAACCTTTAAAACATGGCACAAAAGCATCTACATAGAACCGTTATGTGGTTATTCTTTTTTTGCATTTTTTGGGGGGAATAAAAAATCTCCATGTAATAAAAAGTTAACAATGGCAGGACCACCAGTGTTGGTAATGGGATCTATCCAACCGTTAAAGGGGGCACCCCCGCATGATGATGTGCAGGAGGACCCATAGATGAGGATGTGATGGAAGAAGTGGAAATGGAGATTTCAGAAGAACCAAAGAGTATGTGAGATCGCTGGCAGAGCTGGATGTGGCAGCTGAGGTGGGCTTTAGTGCATGTGCCAGTGTCTTCTCTTTCTGGGCCTTGTTGTGCCTGGTGGAACGTTTTGTCCACCTCATCCCAATGTACTTGTATCAGGTGTTGGATCAGGGATGAGGTGTCCGTGCTCTGAAAAGGCACTGCTGCTCGTCCACTGCATACTGCTTCCAGGTCCTTCAGGCACTGCTGTTGTGGCACTAAAAAGTAGCACCAACTGCCTGCTGCCGCCATGGATGTTTTAGCCTTCTTCTGCAGGGGAATGGCATTCTGGAACAAGATGGTGTTGTACTATTCCGTCACAGTCACTGACTGGACACCTCATCAGCTCAAGCTTTTTTTCTTTTTTTTATCTTTAAAAGATTTTATTATAGGGAATAGACATACATAGCAATTAGTAATCATTGAGGATGTGTGAAATATATGAGAAATATATGAAAGATGCATAACAGAATCAGTTTATAAACAGATATTCAGCGTAAATGGATGCCAAGTATATATAATTAGCTGGGTAAAGCGGCTTGAACATTTTTAAATATATGAAGTGGGTGGGTGACGATACAAATGTCAAAACAACGAATAAAAAACAAGACAAAAACACGACAAACACCCATAAGAGGGAAGGAAGGGGATTAGGGGATACATGGTAATCGTGACAAATAATGCTCATTTGACATTAATGAGAGTCAATGTTAGATAAGAAGTCAAGAGAGGGATGCCATTTCAGTTGATGTTTACATAATAAATCAGGAGAGGATGCAATACAACTTTCTAATCTATGGATATTACAGATATTATTCCACCAGATTTTGTAACGGATATGGTTTAAGTTTTTCCAATTGATGGTAATGGTTTGGATTGCAAGTATTAAACATAAGTCAATTAGAAAGTTTACATATTTGTTAGCTAGAGTCGCTTGTAAAAGGTAACTTCCATGAGTATGGCTTGCATGGTAGCATCTGGTTTATCTTCTTTAGGCATTGGCGATTCGTTTTTTTGGTCTCTTATTGGACATAGAGATAGGTGTTTCCTTGGTTTGATTCTTCTTGGATGTCATGTAGAGATTAGTCAGTATAGTCCCTCACTCTATGTTTGGGTCACATCTAGATATTCACACACCTTAATAAAGCCTTAACCAAGGGTATACTTCTTGTTCACCTATTTTTCAGCACAAGCTTACTATGTTCTCCAATGTGAAAAGTAGAAAGGCAGCTAGTGATACCTTGCTATATATTTACGTAGAAGCTGGCTTTTCATGCACCTAGATAGAACCTTTACATAAGGATATGTCACTTGTCCATATATTGTAAGTACAGGCTTGTTGAATGTAGCAATGTGAAAAGGAGACTAAGGCTAATAATGCCTCAGTACGTGTTTGAGTAAATCTAATTCTCTGTGTATCTTAATCCCTTGCACAGGAATATAGCACTTGTTCTCAAAAATGTACCACAAGCTTTTTAAGTGCTCCAATGTAAGTGGCAGGTAGACTGTTAGTATTTTAATTTCACTGTTTCAAGAGTGGTCCAGCAAATATTTAAGTTTATAGCTTTTAAACCTTAAGACTACTGTATCTACTTTATCTTGTGAGAATAATCATTATTCACAGCACTTTCATATGCGACATCTATCCTTTTCCTTTTACATATAAAATTATTATGGCACATATAAATGTTGGAATTGCCACAGAAGCAGTGCAAAATAGATGAACATGTGAGTCATTAGAACGTTCTTCATGTAATCTTAAAAGTCTTTAACTGCCATAATTTGAAGTAGTGAAATGGGAGGCAATGTAGTTTCCAGTGTGTACATTAAAACGTCGTCTGTACCTTTAAATCCTTTAAGGAATTTCCTTGTGTGATTGTTTAACAGTGTTTAACCGTGCCGGGCCAGTGTCATATAAGAAAACACGACCCGCTTCATTAGCGAGTACTTTACTCGAACCGTTCCCAGCCGGCTGACAGGAGCGGTGGCGCACATGTCACGAGACTTCCGGGTTCGGAGGCCCTGCTCCTCCCCTCACATAACTCGCCTTCTTCCAGATAAACCACAGGATACTTAGTGCTCCACGAACCACCAGGGAGGTCCAGCAGGTAGGCAGTATTCTTTTATGACAAAATATCAGTCGCCATTACAAAGAAAAAAAAAACATATTTTCGTAGCGGGAGGGTGTGAGCTACGCCGCCATTATTATTATTATTATCCCGTACGGCGCATGGCCACGCCCACCCTCATGCTTTTTTTCTGAACTACTTCTTTCCTACTGTACCGCCATGCTGGTGTGTGGCGGGCATTGGGAGCAAAACATTAAAAGAAAAAAGACAACACAGTGCAGTACACCAATAAAAAGAAACATTTAATAAGACAAGAGAGAGAACATTTTAAAAAGGACTGTAAAATTGCCTTTCTAGTACAAATGAAGATGTTAAGCAAAAGCGGCAGCACTCTTCAGAAGCGCAGAAAGCTATGGAAAGTGCGCATGGCTTGCACGAAAACCTACGCACGAAAACCTATGCCCATGTTCCCGCAGGGATGAGGAAGAGCCAATAGGCTTGCAAGATATGTTCTCACGAGATTTCGGCCCAGTCTCACTCACACGCAAATCATGCAAGAGCATTTCTGTGGTAACTGGACGTTCTATAAAGTACGAAAGCATTTAAAACGTTAACTCTAAGTGATCTTTCTTTTCCTAGATTGTACTCTGATGTTCCATAGACAAACTACTCTATGGTTCATGTTGGAAACGTTACATCCTACTCTCGCATATCCACAGTTCTATTCTCCAGCAACGATGAACACCCCATCAGATCTTTTTGCTAGTAAGTATCCCATTGGGTATTGAGAACCTTTGATAGCAGTTACTGCCTAAATCCAGCGGTAACTGTGAGAAGTTTAAGGAACAAAATGGCTTTAAAGCATTTAAAATATGAAATATCAGTCATTTTACCCTTCTGTTGTTTCACAGGTAAACAGTATTATTGGATATGCAAGCATTTTATTTTGTAGTTCTGTATTTCCGGGGTCATATAACAAAAATGCTGCACAGCATTCCGTGGTAACAGGAAGAAGTTTAAAGTGCAACTTTTGATTGAAGCATTTAAAACATGAAAGGTCAGTGATTTTACTCTTTCCAGATTCTGCTTTTGTGCTTCTTAGGTAAATGTTACTACAAGATACGCCAAAAATGTTCTTTTGTTTATTTCTGCGGTAATGTACTGAGA
This sequence comes from Ambystoma mexicanum, assembly GCF_040938575.1. Taxonomy (NCBI): domain Eukaryota; kingdom Metazoa; phylum Chordata; class Amphibia; order Caudata; family Ambystomatidae; genus Ambystoma; species Ambystoma mexicanum. The sequence goes on from NC_090923.1 coordinate 528,320,440, forward strand.
AAATTCCTACAAGAGCAGTCTGCTGCAACTAGACATTTTTTTTTAAAATGGCTTCAAAGTATTCCGAACATGAATTTCAGTGATTTGACTTTTTACTCTTACTACAATTCCCTCTGATGCACCATAGGTAAATGGTATTATTGGATATGCTTAAAATGTTGTTTTGTAGTTACGTATATGTCCTAAGTATTGTAATTGTACATATCCAGCGAGAGCATTCTGCAGCAACAGGAAGAAGTTTAAAGTCATAATTGCTTTGAAACAGGAAAGGTTAGTGATTTTACTTTTCTAGATTCCACTCTGGTGCTCCAGAGTTAAATGGTAAGCTAATGCTGTTTTGCAGTTACATATTTTTGGGTTAATGTATTGAGGTAATGATAAAAATCCTACAAGAGCATTCTACGGTAACAGAAAAATTTCAAAATACAAAATTGTCTCAAAACATTTAAAAAATGAAAGGTCAGTAGTTCTACTCTTTCTGGATTCCTCTCTGGTATCACATAGGTAAACTGTATTTCCCAGTCAATGTATACAAATCCAGCAAGAGTATATCAAGGTAATGGCAAGTAACATAGAGAACAAATGAATGGTCAGTGATTTAACTCTTACTAGATACTCCTTTGGTGCTCCAGGTGTAAATGGTATTATTGGATATGCTATAAATGTTGTTTTGTAGTGCAGTATTTCTGGGTAATGAATCGACTTAATTATTTGAATCCTGCAAGACCTTTATCAAGCAAACTCGTGAAACTATATGATCCGAACATTAGCCAATTGGATGTGGAGTACCTCAGACAGAACGTTTACGTTCCACCAATGACAAAGTACACAACGAAAATGTTAAGTGATTGGATGAAGGAGTGTGTCATTAAGATTATTTTGTTTTTCTGGGCAAATGGACTACATATTTTATAGTCAGTAAGGCAAACGCAAAGTAAATGGGAGTATTTTATAACTGAAAATGTACGCCATTGTTTTGGAGGCAGTATTGTCATTGATTATTAAGACAAGCAGATAAATGGAATATGAAATTGAGAGTCAATCTTCCTTCTGATGTAGTGTAGGGGAGCAAGTGGACGCATTCTCTCTAGTCAACGCCACCTGACCCCCCACCCGATTGGAGCAACAGTCTAAACGCTACAATTGGGAACCCATTTACAAGTTTATGCGACATGTCTGTACCACATCGACTGCATGAAAAACAATATGCACTAAGGCAGCCATTCAGAAGATAACCTCACATTGAAACAGTGGAGGAAACCTACCAAGAATGATGTCCCTTGACAAGTTGTCAGAAAGCAGTCATGAATAAAATAGTGTGCGACATGGATGTACATTAAACAAAGTCTTATAACAGCAAAAGAATGTCTGAACGAAGATATATGACCCTATGCTGAAACGATATGAAGAAACGTAAGAATGATGATGTAAATGAAGCAGTAAGAGAAACATGTACTCCATGATGCAGTATTTATGAATACAAAGAAGAATGAAATGCCCCGTGGTCAATAACTGTAAATACACTGAAACGCAAGGTATCAAGAATACATAGAAGCTTGCTTATGAGAGGCATATATTCAACGTTTAGGTCTACCCTTACAGCAAGATGGATGACGGCTCATGTCAATCAACCCTGTTACCTCAAAATGCAAGCCCAGAGTTTTAATATGGAAAGACAATGAAGAAGCAGTTTTCCTTGCGAAATAGTTGAGTACATTGGTTTTGAACCAAGGATGCTATTTTGAGAGAAGAAGAAAAAGCACAAAAGGAATCTACAAACAGATCATGCCCAAGGACATATTTTCCAAAGATTAGGAGGAACACAAACATTTACTGATGCAAAATATTGGGTGATTAAAAGGCATAAACTCAATATGGGATAGAGTGAGCAAGTCTCTAAAAGCCAACAGGATAACTGCACCCAGCAAAAGCAGAATAAAATAAGGTTAAAAGCACCGTCAATATAGACAATTCGTGCAACACGTGATGAAGAGCTCACAAACAAGGGCCTGGAGCTAGGATAGCGGTGTACCTACACTCTCTCGAATGTCCTGAGACTGTGCAGACTGGCAAGGTCAACCTTCTAACAGAAGACACTGGCATGAGGCCTACCGATGAGAGAGGGTGGCCTGATTGGGAAACAAAGGGTTTTGTTTCTTTGTGCATGCTGCTAACAAGCCAAATGTTCAAGGTTGGATTTGGGTTGCCAACCAATTAGAATAGCCTGCCATGCACTTTTCCATACTAAGTTGCAAAATATAATTCAGCTGCCACATTTTCTGCTATGATGATGACTTTATACCATATGATTCGAAATAGCTCAGGGGGTGTCTCACAGAAAAGAGACCACCAACGAGGGACAAACACGCACATTATCTATATGTAGAGATGATAGCCAATCCAATCCGACCCTTCGATAGGTTTTTGAAGTTTGCCACGTAGGATGACGTCATAGATCAATCATCTAGTATTATAAAAGCTATAACTAAATGAAAAGATGGTGAGATCTTGCATTAGTTGAATTGATGAGTGTTTATTCACCCTGCTTTACTTCTTGAGATTAAAGCAGTATTTTACCATCTCCTTGAGTCTGTCCGGTTATTGGGTCCAAAGAATTTTCTTGGTAATTCCATCCAGCACAACAAATGCTTCAAGGTTCTAGAGCACATTTGGTAGCAGTGCAGATGGTTCTGGTCTAATCGACATAGAACTCAGACCTAGAATGCAGACCGAGGTTCCCAGACAATCGACGACTCCCCACATAAGCCAGAGGAGCACTGAGTTCCTTGCAGTGAGCGGTGCGCTAAAACAAAAGTCACATGACTGGTATATGGTCAGCAGGTCCCTGTTTGAAGAAATTCCTGTTTGGTCCCCGCAGGTGCCCCACGGGCGAAAGGCGAACTGGTTGATTACGGGAGAGTCGATGCCAGGGGACTTGAACTGAGGACCAAACGTAAGTAGGCCATCGTAGTTGGTAAAAGCATATGTGGGAGGGATTGTAATTGTCATGTTTTAAACAAAATATATAGAAAGTAACAGAATTTTTGGGGATTATATAAAGAAAAAGAGATAAGGATACCTTGAATTCACAGGCTCAAGATAAACGGAAAGGGCACACACTATTGTTCTATAGCAGAACATTAAGGATTCCTACTGACAGAGCCAGGTAGAAGAGTGAGTGTCAAATTCCCAGAGGGGGTAAAAAAATAGAAGAGAATACACCCACTCAAGTAGTGGGAGAAGACGTACGTAAAGTGGATAATATTAGCGCCGCCTGACTTTCGGGAATCATCGGGGGATTATGACCCCAGCGTTCCGGGAAGTCAGGCGCCGGTAAATGTTAATCCCCACTCCCATAGGACTCGATGGGAATGGGGATAACGGAAGCACCAGCGCCATTAATAACAGTTCCGGTGCTTCCGTGAAAGTGTGTGGGTGATGTTGTTCCTACGGCCAGGTCTGACTCTGGCGGGCGGTACGGCACCCACCTGCAGACTCGTAGTTTGACGATCCGGAAACAATGGTGCCGGTAACCGGCACTGTTGTTTCTGCACCGGCAAACTTGGAATGAGGGCCAATGTGTTTAAAACGAACAGCAAAAACAAAGAAAGAATACTGCAAGACAAATAAATAAAAAATCATGATTTTTTTCTTACGCTTTTTTTGACAAAAGATCGACCTCGATCAAAAAGCTAGAATTAGACAGAACCAAAATAGAAGTAAAGAAGACAGTATAAAGATACTAAAAAATCAAAAATTATATAAAAATCATTAACAGAAAGTAAAAAAAAAAGGAGTTAGAAAAATAGTGTCGAATACATTTTGTTTTAACAAATAATAAACAAAGATAGGGGAAATGTTATGATCTTTTGGAATACTAGTGGCGATTGATGGTGCTACTCAAAATATTGAACCAATATATTTAATTAATTTGGCAGTAAGAAAAAAATTTGAGCAAGTATTGACAGCCTGAATCGGCTTGTTGTACTGGAGGAGACACCTCCCACACATTTATGCAGGTCACTGCCAAGGTGGTGGCAAAAGAATATAAATTAGCAGTTATTGATGCTAAGAAAGACATGTTTAATAGCAGGATTCAGTATTCCCAGTCTGAAGTTAAGGAACTTTTTAAAATTTTAAGAGAGCAAGAAACCCCTCATGTACAGGACACTGGCTTCATACAGAAGGATGATGTATGGTGCACATCTATTCAGGAAGCAATGTTAAAAAAAGTAGAAAAAAATAAGGTTGACATTGCTCAAAAAATGTATCTCAAAAACTGCATCTGGAAGCTTATGAAGTAGTGGCACCCACAGGTAATTCGTCAATGCATCAATTTAGGTTTTCGCCCATATCAGCACCAGAATTGGTTGGTATTATTGATCATCTCAAAGCAACTAGATGCAAAGGCGATCCATGTTCAGCCATGATTATTAAAGCCTGTTTACCCATTTTTATTGATTCTCTTTATAATTTTGTAAATACATCTTTTTCAGAAAATCTTGTTCCATTGGGGATGAAAAAGGCTTGGATAACCCCTATCTTAAAAAAACCTGGATTATGTCTGAAAATGCTATTAAATAATCGACCAATCACCAACACTCGCTTTCTTTTAAAGATTCTGGACTGTGTGGCCTATATTGAAATCTCGGCCCACTTAAATAGATATCCAATTCTTAATAAATTTCACTTCGGTTTCAGGCAAGACTATTGGACTGAGACAGCACTACTGGAGCTGAAATCCAGGCTTATTGACGGATTGGACAATGGAAAAGCCTCTCTTCTCATGTTATTGGAACTGTCTGCGGCCTTCGACCTGGTTGACCACGCCATTTGGTCACCAGGTTGAGGGAGGTTGCAAACTTTTCGGTTGAAGCAGCTTCTTGGATATTATTGTTTTTTAAATAAAAGAGAGTGTTGAGTGTTCTATGGAGAGATGGAACCACTGCCTGTTATCCTTGAATGTGTCTCCCAGGGTGCATGTGTTTCCCCTCCCTCTATTATATTTTCATGGTCCCTTCAATCTTTTTGAACAGAATGGTGTGGCCTTTACAAATTATGCAGATGACAAACAATGTGCCATCCCTCTGACCGGGTCACACGAAGATGACAAAATCCTTATTAATAGAGTGTACAATCCCATCCAAAATTGGATGTTGCTAATGGCTTGGAATTGAATAAAGATTAGACCGAGCTCATGGTGGTTGGCATGCCAGACATGATTAAAACACTAGGATCTTCTTATGATTGCTTCTCTATTGCTGAAAGTAACATTGCCACAAAAAAGAAAGTTAAGACGCTAGGCACTATTCTTGATCAGCACCTAAATATGAAGGCGCGTGTTAACAGCCTGGCTTCATCTTCTGCTAATTACATTAAATTGCTACTCCATCGTCGTCCATATATCTCTCAGACTAATGCAGAAACCATGGCCAGGGCCATAGCAGGACCATAAATTGACTACTGCTGTAGTCTCCTGATTGGTATCACAAAGTCTGAATGCAACCACATACAGGTGATCCAAAACAGTGCGGTTAGAGTAGCCACAAGCCTTGGCTGGAGAGATTATGGAGCAAGAATCCAGCGCAGAAAAGGCACAAGCGCTGCACGCTGAGAAGGAGCATGTGCCACGCGTGCACAAGCTGTGGTGCAAAAAAACAATTGCGCGGCACGCATATTCATGGTTTTCCCGAAGCATCAATAGCCGTGGCGCAAGAAACATCAAGCAGCACCAGTAACGCCCCGATGATGCCCCCACGTGCAGTAAAAAGCAAGATAAATGACAAACACGGCGCAAGGCCCCGCGCCATCCCTGGACCAGCTTACAGCCCCCACAGCAAAATCGCGTGAAAACTCGGTGCAGACCGGGTATGCGCTGAGTATCCACGCAATTTCCTGGGGTGCATACGGGGGTACATACTGAGTTTCCACGCGATTTGGCTGGGGTGCAAACGGATTATGCGCTGAGTTTCCACATGATTTGACTGGTGCGCAGATGCGGTATGCGCTGAGTTTCCACATGATTTGGCTGGAGTACGGACGGGGTATGCACTGAGTTTCCACGTGATTTGGCTGGGGTGCGGATGGGGTACGGGCTGAGTTTCCACATGATTTGACTAGTGTGTGGACGGGGTACGTGCTGAGTATCCACGCGATTTGGCTGGGGTACGTCCGTGATACGTGCTGAGTTTCCAGGTGATTTGGCAGGGGTGCATCCGGGGTACGTGCTGATTTTCCATGCGATTTGGCTGGGGTGCGGATGGGGTACGTGCTGAGTTTCCATGCTATTTGGCTGGGGTGCATCCGGGGTACGCTCTGAGTTTACACGTGATTTGGCTGGGGTGCGTCCGGGGTACGCGCTGAATTTCTGCGCAATTTGGCTGGGGTGCAGGCGGGGACGCGCTGGAGTTTCCACGCAATTTAGCTGGGGTTTAGCAGGGGTGCGTCCGGGTGCGCTGCCTTTTCACACGATTACTCTGTTCATCTTCGGGGAGTAAGGAGACTGGTGCCGCTTCTGAGCCACCGACAGCAACTGCTGAGGGGAGGCCCAAGAGGGTGAAGTTGGTCGTGGGCTCCTCAGCAGTGAGAGGGACAGGTAAGGTAACACAGGGGCAATCCGATGCGGAAGATGGTGGGGTGGCATCCAGGTTGGCGGAGGTGGAGGAGGTTGCATCATGGGGCCTGGCGGGGGTGACGATGTGGGTGTGACTGGTGCAGTCCAGACTCAGGGGCAGGAGGCAGTACAGGTTGCCGTGGAGGGGCCTGTGACTGATCCTGCCTCTGGGACTGCAACTGCACTAGTATGCACCTGCGGGCATGCCCCAGGCCGGACCCATCTGCAGGTGGTGGATGTTTAGACCCAAACGGAACTACCAATACCTGCGGATGTCGCCATTTGGGACCGTGTGGAACCGGTGCTAGCCGGTATCATGAGGCAGACAGTCACCATTCGTGATGATGTCCAGGCTTCCAATCTGGGGCGTGCATGTCCTCACACGAAGGTCTGCCATCTGGTGAACTGGCTAGCATATTTCCTGGTCTCGAATTGGGTGCGTGGGCTGGCCACTTCTACGCCCCCCTTCTCATTTTCCTCCTCTGTGCACCAGCCATCATCCCTGCTGTCTTCCAGCCCGGATATCACCAGGGCCCCCTGTGTACCTGTCCCAACCCCGGCGGCCAGTCAGGTGGAGACCATATCCCTTCCAGATTCGGGAGTCGAAGTTGGATCAGCCGAGGTGGTCACCACGCAGATCCAGTCAGCGACAGGATCTGTGGCAATGGAGGAACAGCAGGCACCAAGGAGCAGGGCACTTGCACGACAGCCCTGGGGGTTGTCATCATCCTGGAGGCTGTCCTTGAGGGGCAGACACCAGGCTATTTGGCAGCAGCGGGCTCGGAGTAGGAGGCTACAGGACTTGGGGCATTCAATCGCAGGGAGGCAGGTATCAGCTATCAGGCAGGAGGCAACCTTGGACCTTACAGAAAGGATGTCTTCCGTGTAGTAGCGTTTGGGCCAGCAGATTGGGGCAGAGTAGCAGCGGGCACAGGAGGCAAGACTCACCATGGCCAGGGGGGAGAATACACTGCGTCGGGCAGAGAGGCGGGCTGAGGTCCTCGAGGAGACTTGCAGGGGGTTGAGAGGAGCATGTTGGAGTCCCTGTAAGCCCTCGAGGGGGAAGCGAAGGCCTGCCTAGGGGAAGTGGCCCAGACTATGAGGGAGCATGGGGAGAAGGACTAGTCCGCTGCCATTGTATATAGTTATTTAGGTGTACGTTTCATATTTTGGTTCATTTATTTTGGAGTTATTGGACTGTGCTCCACTTTTTGTATATAGTTATTTTTTAGTGCGTCATTTCGTGGATAGTTTTTTCATGTTTTTGTTATGCATTTCAGACAATGGTCCTCTTATACTTGTGCATAGTTTTCATCTTTCTGGATTCATTCGTGTTCCCCATGATGGAATGGATTTCTTTTAATTTTGGTTTTAATTTTGAGAGTCATTTAACCGCATTTTTGAGTTTGACATATTTTTTTGGTGACCTCTGTTTTTTCATTTGGACATGCTTACTTTTTCTTAATTTCATGCACACTTTATTTATTTTCAGGAAATTCATGTGAATTTCATACTTGTTTTAATATATTTTCTTATTTTTACTACAAGTGGTGTTTGGCCTCGAATTTTGTGCTAGTTTGATGCTTCCTTACTCTGTTCTGTGTCCCTGATGATGACCAATGCGGTTCATGTGTGTGCACACAAGCATGCATGTGTCATGTTTGACATCCATTCGCATGGGGCATGTCCTGGTGTGTATGACCAGTGGATGGGTGTGAAGGTGGAGTTGGAGTGTGCACCGTGTGGTGGTCTTTGATTTCACATGTGCAGCATATTTGTGTCTTGGTCCTCAGTGATTTTGGGAGGGTGGTGGGTTGGGAGAGTGATGGGAGTGTGTAATTTTGAAAATTTTGGAACAGGATTTGCTTGATGCAGTGTAAGTGCCTTCACGATCATGGCTTTGTGCTAATTTAATTGTTTCTCGTGTAGTTGGACATCCTGATTTGCCATTCCTAAATTCCTATTGCTAGGGTTTGACACATGGACAGACCAATGCTGAAGTATGTGTTGTTAGGTAACGGTATGTTTGCCATGTACACAATCATGACTTGAGTCATTCCTCAGTGCTTGTGCTTTTGGTACTCCTCTGCCCTGAAGAGGTCCTGTGGAAATCTGCTATGGTCAGCTCTGTACCCTCTGAACTTGTCATAAGGTCCTCTTGCACACCACTTGCACACTGGAACTGGCTCACAGGCATGCACAATTTTTAGGCTGTTTTTATGTATGCCAACAGACACCTACCGACAGCTTGCAACTCCTGTTTTCACTTAGGCTTGGAATTGACACCGGCTGGCCAGATTAACTTTGTCGTTGTTTTTTTTTTTTTTCTTGAGGTGTCCTACAAATGTGGAGAACTACCACCTCCGCAACCACATTTCATCTATCAACACTTCTCAGGCATGGGTGCCTGCCCGGACACATTGCTAGTGTCTGTCTTCATTCAGTTGCCCCTCCCAAGACTCTTGGGCACTTTGCACACTTGTGTACATGTGCATTGCAAATGACGTGATTTAATTGGATGTCATGTCATGTCCCTCATACATGGGAGGATCACTCGTGTGTTTATGGGGTAAATATCGAGGGTGCTTTGAATTCTGTCACAATGTGTGTATTTGAAGCTGTGTTTGTTTACATTACTTTGTCACATGGCATGCAGGGCCGCTCTTTGGCATACACTTTTGTGATGTGTATGTTGGGATGTGGTTGCAGTCAGCAATTGCGTGTGATCAGCTGGGACACTGATGCGTGTGGGCCAGGTGTATGGCTTTTTTGTTGTTTGCTGTATGTTTTGTGGACAGGAGTTTGAGGGTGGTGTCAGTACATAGCATGCAAGTTCAAAGACACGCCATCGATGGAGTGTACATGTGTCACTATGTCAGCATCCGGCATTCAGGTGGTGTCCAGTATACAGGGCCTGCAGGTTTCCATGGCAGGTGATGGGGGTGTCCCATGACACGGGGCCTGCCTGAAGGTTGCCGTGAAGGGTGATGGGGGTGGGGGTTGTCCCATGACACGGGGCCTGCCTGCAGGTTGCTGTGGCAGGTGATGTGGGTGGGGATGTCCCATGACACGGGGCCTGCATGCAGGTTGCTGTGATGGGTGATGGGGTCTGGTGGGGGGTCCCTTGTGGTGTGGGCTGCCTGTGGGGTGTGGTCACGGGTGATGGGGGGTCCCATGTGGTGTGGGCTGCCTGCGGGGTGTGGTCACGGGTGATGGGGGATCCCATGTGGTGTGGGCTGACTGCAGGGTGTGATCACGGCTGGTGGGGGTGTCCCATGTTGTGTGGGCTGCCTGTGGGGTGTGTTCACGGGTGATTGGGGGGTCCCATGTGGTGTGGGCTGCCTGCGGGGTGTGGTCATGGGTGATGGGGTCCCATGTGGTGTGGGATGCCTGTAGGGTGGTGTCACAGGTGGTGGGGGTGTCCCTTGTGGTGTGGACTGCCTGTGGGGTGTGATCACACCTGACGGGAAATGGGTGGTCCCTTGTGGTGTGGGCTACCTGTGGGGTGTGGTCATGGGTGATGGGGTGTCCCTTGTGGTGTGGGCTGCCTGCAGGGTGTGGTCACAGGTGATGGGTGATCCCATGTGGTGTGGGCTGCCTGCAGGGTGTGGTCATGGGTGATGGGGGGGTCCGTTGTGGTGTGAGCTGCCTGCAGGGTCTGGTCACGGGTCATGGGGTAGTCCCATGTGATGTCGGCTGCCTGCAGGGTATGGTCACAGGTAATGGGGGTCCTATGTGGTGTGGGCTGCCTGCTGGGTGTGGTCACAGGTGATGAGGGGTCCCTTGTGGTGTGGGCTGCCTGCGGGGTGTGGTCACGGGTTATAGGGTTTGGGGGGGGTCCCTTGTGGTGTGGGCTGCCTGAGGGGCGTGGTCACGGGTGATGGGGGTCCCATGTGGTTTGGGCTGCCTGCGGGGTGTGGTCACAGGTGATGGGGGGTCCCTTGTGGTGTGGGCTGCCTGCGGGGTGTGGTGGTCATGGGTGATGGGGTGTCCCTTGTGGTGTGGTGTGGGATTCCGGCAGGGTGTCGTCATGGGTGATGGGGGTGTAACGTGTGGTGTGGGATGCCTGCGGAGCGTGGTCATGGGTGACGGGTAATTCAATGTGGTATGGGCTGCCTGCGGGGTGTGGTCACAGGTGATGGGGGTGTCCCATTTGGTGTGGGCTGCCTGTGGGGTGTGGTCATGGGTGATGGGGGTCCCATGTGGTGTGGGCTGCCTGCAGGGTATGCTCATGGGTGATAGAAGGTCCCGGGTGATGGGAGGTCCCATGTGGTGTGGGCTGCCCACAGGGTGTGGTCACAGGTGATGAGGGTCCCATGTGGTATGGGATGCCTGTGGTGTGGTGTCACAGGTGCTGGGGGTGTCCCTTATGGTGTGGGCTGCATGCAGGGTGTGGTCACGGGTGATGGGGGTCCCATGTGGTGTGGGCTGCCTGCGGGGTGTGGTCACGGGTGATGGGGGTCCCTTGTGGTGTGGGCTGACTGCGGGGTGTGGTAATGGGTGATGGGGGCTGGGGAGGGTCCCTTGTGGTGTGGGCTGCCTGCGGGGTGTGGTGGTCATGGGTGATGGGGTGTCCCTTGTGGTGTGGTGTGGGCTTCCGGCAGGGTGAGGTCATGGGTGATGGGGGTGTACCTTGTGGTGTGGGATGCCTGCGGAGCGTGGTCATGGGTGACGGGTGTTTCAATGTGGTATGGGCTGCCTGCGAGGTGTAGTTACAGGTGATGGGGGTGTCCCATTTGGTGTGGGCTGCCTGTGGGGTGTGGTCATGGGTGATGGGGGTCCCATGTGGTGTGGGTTGCCTGCAGGGTATGCTCACGGGTGATAGGAGGTCCCGGGTGATGGGAGGTCCCATGTGGTGCGGGCTACCTGCAGGGTGTGGTCACGGGTGATGAGGGTCCCATGTGGTATGGGATGCCTGTGGTGTGGTGTCACAGGTGCTGAGGGTGTCCCTTGTGGTGTGGGCTGCCTGCGGGGTATGTTCATGGGTGATGGGGTCCCTTGTGGTGTGGGCTGCCTGCAGGGTGTGGTCACGGGTGATGGGGTGTCCCTTGTGGTGTAGGCTGCCTGCTGGGTGTGGTCACAGGTGATGAGGGGGTCCCATATGGTGTGGGCTGCCTGCAGGGTGTGGTCACAGGTGATGGGGGTCCCATGTGATGTGGGATACCTGTGGAGTTGCGTCACAGGTGCTGGGGGTGTCCCTTGTGGTGTGGGCTTACTAGGGGGTGTGGTCACGGGTGATGGGGGGTCCCATGTGGTGTGGGCTGCCTGCAGGGTGTGGTCATGGGTGATGGGGTCCCATGTGGTGTGGGATGCCTGTAGGGTGGCATCACAGGTGGTGGGGTGTCCCTTGTGGTGTGGGCTGCCTGTGGGGTGTGGTCATGGGTGATGGGGTGTCCCTTGTGGTTTGGGATGCCTGCAGGGTGTGGTCACAGGTGATGGGGATCCCATGTGGTGTGGGCTGCCTGCACGGTGTGGTCATGGGTGATGGGGGTCTGTTGTGGTGTTAGCTGCCTGCAGGGTGTGGTCACGGGTGATGGGGTAGTCCCATATGATGTGAGCTGCCTGCAGGGTGTGGTCACAGGTGATGGGGATCCTATGTGGTGTGCGCTGCCTGCTGGGTGTGGTCATGGGTGATGAGGGGTCCCTTGTGGTGTGGGCTGCCTGTGGGGTGTGGTCACGGGTGATAGGGGTTGGGGGGTCCCTTGTGGTGTGGGCTGCCTGAGGGTTGTGGTGACGGGTGTTGGGAGTGTCCCTTGTGGTGTGGGCTGCCTGCGGGGTGTGGTGGTCATGGGTGATGGGGTGTCCCTTGTGGTGTGGGATTCCGGCAGGGTGTCGTCATGGGTGATGGGGGTGTAACGTGTGGTGTGGGATGCCTGCGGAGCGTGGTCATGGGTGACGGGTAATTCAATGTGGTATGGGCTGCCTGCGGGGTGTGGTCACAGGTGATGGGGGTGTCCCATTTGGTGTGGGCTGCCTGTGGGGTGTGGTCATGGGTGATGGGGGTCCCATGTGGTGTGGGCTGCCTGCAGGGTATGCTCATGGGTGATAGAAGGTCCCGGGTGATGGGAGGTCCCATGTGGTGTGGGCTGCCCACAGGGTGTGGTCACAGGTGATGAGGGTCCCATGTGGTATGGGATGCCTGTGGTGTGGTGTCACAGGTGCTGGGGGTGTCCCTTATGGTGTGGGCTGCATGCAGGGTGTGGTCACGGGTGATGGGGGTCCCATGTGGTGTGGGCTGCCTGCGGGGTGTGGTCACGGGTGATGGGGGTCCCTTGTGGTGTGGTCTGACTGCGGGGTGTGGTAATGGGTGATGGGGGCTGGGGAGGGTCCCTTGTGGTGTGGGCTGCCTGCGGGGTGTGGTGGTCATGGGTGATGGGGTGTCCCTTGTGGTGTGGTGTGGGCTTCCGGCAGGGTGAGGTCATGGGTGATGGGGGTGTACCGTGTGGTGTGGGATGCCTGCGGAGCGTGGTCATGGGTGACGGGTGTTTCAATGTGGTATGGGCTGCCTGCGGGGTGTAGTTACAGGTGATGGGGGTGTCCCATTTGGTGTGGGCTGCCTGTGGGGTGTGGTCATGGGTGATGGGGGTCCCATGTGGTGTGGGTTGCCTGCAGGGTATGCTCACGGGTGATAGGAGGTCCCGGGTGATGGGAGGTCCCATGTGGTGCGGGCTACCTGCAGGGTGTGGTCACGGGTGATGAGGGTCCCATGTGGTATGGGATGCCTGTGGTGTGGTGTCACAGGTGCTGAGGGTATCCCTTGTGGTGTGGGCTGCCTGCGGGGTATGTTCATGGGTGATGGGGTCCCTTGTGGTGTGGGCTGCCTGCAGGGTGTGGTCACGGGTGATGGGGTGTCCCTTGTGGTGTAGGCTGCCTGCTGGGTGTGGTCACAGGTGATGAGGGGGTCCCATATGGTGTGGGCTGCCTGCAGGGTGTGGTCACAGGTGATGGGGGTCCCATGTGATGTGGGATACCTGTGGAGTTGCGTCACAGGTGCTGGGGGTGTCCCTTGTGGTGTGGGCTTACTAGGGGGTGTGGTCACGGGTGATGGGGGGTCCCATGTGGTGTGGGCTGCCTGCAGGGTGTGGTCATGGGTGATGGGGTCCCATGTGGTGTGGGATGCCTGTAGGGTGGCATCACAGGTGGTGGGGTGTCCCTTGTGGTGTGGGCTGCCTGTGGGGTGTGGTCATGGGTGATGGGGTGTCCCTTGTGGTTTGGGATGCCTGCAGGGTGTGGTCACAGGTGATGGGGATCCCATGTGGTGTGGGCTGCCTGCAGGGTGTGGTCATGGGTGATGGGGGTCTGTTGTGGTGTTAGCTGCCTGCAGGGTGTGGTCACGGGTGATGGGGTAGTCCCATGTGATGTGAGCTGCCTGCAGGGTGTGGTCACAGGTGATGGGGATCCTATGTGGTGTGCGCTGCCTGCTGGGTGTGGTCATGGGTGATGAGGGGTCCCTTGTGGTGTGGGCTGCCTGTGGGGTGTGGTCACGGGTGATAGGGGTTGGGGGGTCCCTTGTGGTGTGGGCTGCCTGAGGGGTGTGGTCACGGGTGTTGGGAGTGTCCCTTGTGGTGTGGGCTGCCGGCAGGGTGTGGTCACAGGTGATGGGGCCCCATGTGATGTGGGCTGCCTGCGGGGTGTGGTCACGGGTGGTGGGGGTCCCATGTGGTGTGGGCTGCCTGTGGGATGTGGTCAAGGGTGATTGGGTGTCCCATGTGTTGTGGTTTGCCTGTGGGGTGTGGTCATGGGTGATGGGGATCCCTTGTGGTGTGACTGAATGTGGGGTGTGGTAATGGGTGCTGGGGGCTGGGGAGGGTCCCTTGTGGTGTGGGCTTCCTACGGGGTGTGGTGGTCATGGGTGATGGGGTGTCCCTTGTGGTGTGATGTGGGCTTCCGGCAGGGTGTGATCATGGGTGATGGGGGTGTACCGTGTGGTGTGTGCTGCCTGTGGGGTGTGGTCATGGGTGACGGGTGTTTCAATGTGGTATGGGCTGCCTGCGGGGTGTGGTCACAGGTGATGGGGGGTGTCCCATTTGGTGTGGGTTGCCTGTGGGGTGTGGTCATGGGTGATGGGGATCCCATGTGGTGTGGGCTGCCTGCAGGGTATGCTCACAGGTAATGGGAGGTCCCGGGTGATGGGAGGTCCCATGTGGTGTGGGCTGCCTGCAGGGTGTGGTCATGTGTGATGGGGATCCCATGCGGTATGGGATGCCTGTGGTGTGGTGTCACAGGTGCTGGGGGTGTCCCTTGTGGTGTGGGCTGCCTGCGGGGTATGTTCACGGGTGATGGGGTCCCTTGTGGTGTGGGCTGCCTGCAGGGTGTGGTCACAGGTGATGGGGTGTCCCTTGTGGTGTAGGCTGCCTGGCGGGTGTGGTCACGGGTGATGAGGGGGTCCCATGTGGTGTGAGCTGCCTGCAGGGTGGGGTCTCAGGTGATGGGGGTCCCATGTGATGTGGGATGCCTTAGAGTTGCGTCACAGGTGCTGCAGTTGTCCCTTGTGGTGTGGGCTGCCTACGGGGTGTGGTCATGGGTGATGGGGGTCCCATGTGGTGTGGGCTGCCTACAGGGTGTGGTCACAGGTGATGGGGTCCCATGTGGTGTGAGATGCCTGTAGGGTGGTGTCACAGGTGGTCGGGGTGTCCCTTGTGGTGTGGGCTGCCTGTGGGGTGTGATCACGCCTGATGGGGGATGGGGGTCCCTTGTGGTGTGGGCTGCCTGTGGGGTGTGGTCATGGGTGATGGGGTGTCCCTTGTGGTGTGGGCTGCCTGCAGGGTGTGGTCACGGGTGATGGGGGTCCAATGTGGTGTGGGCTGCCTGTGGGATGTGGTCAAGGGTGATTGGGTGTCCCATGCGATGTGGTTTGTCTGTGGGGTGTGGTCATGGGTGATGGGGGTCCCTTGTGGTGTGACTGACTGTGGGGTGTGGTAATGGGTGATGGGGGCTGGGGAGGGACCCTTGTGGTGTGGGCTGCCTGTGGGGTGTGGTGGTCATGGGTGATGGGGTGTCCCTTGTGGTGTGGTGTGGGCTTCCGGCAGGGTGTGGTCATGGGTGATGAGGGTGTACCGTGTGGTGTGGGCTGCCTGTGGGGTGTGGTCATGGGTGACGGGTGTTTCAATGTGGTATGGGCTGCCTGCGGGGTGTGGTCACAGGTGATGGGGGTGTTCCATTTGGTGTGGGTTGCCTGTGGGGTGTGGTCATGGGTGATGGGGGTCCCATGTGGTGTGGGCTGCCTGCAGGGTATGCTCACAGGTGATGGGAGGTCCCGGGTGATGGGAGGTCCCATGTGGTGTGGGCTGCCTGCAGGGTGTGGTCATGTGTGATGGGGGTCCCATGTGGTATGGGATGCCTGTGGTGTGGTGTCACAGGTGCTGGGGGTGTCCCTTGTGGTGTGGGCTGCCTGCGGGGTATGTTCACGGGTGATGGGGGTCCCTTGTGGTGTGGGCTGCCTGCAGGGTGTGGTCACAGGTGATGGGGTGTCCCTTGTTGTGTAGGCTGCCTGGTGGGTGTGGTCACGGGTGATGAGGGGGTCCCATGTGGTGTGGGCTGCCTGCAGGGTGTGGTCTCAGGTGATAGGGGTCCCATATGATGTGGGATGCCTGTGGAGTTGTGTCACAGGTGCTGCGGTTGTCCCTTGTGGTGTGGGCTGCCTACGGGGTGTGGTCACGGGTGATGGGGGTCCCATGTGGTGTGGGCTGCCTGCAGGGTGTGGTCACGGGTGATGGGGTCCCATGTGGGGTGAGATGCCTGTAGGGTGGTGTCACAGGTGGTGGGGGTGTCCCTTGTGGTGTGGGTTGCCTGTGGGGTGTGATCACGCCTGATGGGGGATGGGGGTCCCTTGTGGTGTGGGCTGCCTGTGGGGTGTGGTCATGGGTGATGGGGTGTCCCTTGTGGTGTGGGCTGCCTGCAGGGTGTGGTCACAGGAGATCGGGATCCCATGTGGTGTGGGCTGCCTGCAGGGTGTGGTCACGGGTTATGGGGGGTCCGTTGTGGTGTTAGCTGCCTGCAGGGTGTGGTCACGGGTGATGGGGTAGTCCCATGTGATGTCGGCTGCCTGCAGGGTGTGGTCACAGGTGATGGGGGTCCTATGTGGTGTGGGCTGCCTGCTGGATGTGGTCACGGGTGATGAGGGGTCCCTTGTGGTGTGGGCTGCCTGTGGGGTGTGGTCACGGGTGATAGGGATTGGGGGGTCCCTTGTGGGATGGGATGCCTGAGGGGTGTGGTGACAGGTGATGGGGGTGTCCCTTGTGGTGTGGGCTGCCTGCAGGGTGTGGTCATGGGTGATGGGGGTCCCATGAGGTGTGGGCTGCCTGCGGGGTGTGGTCACGGGTGATAGGGGGTCCCATGTGGTGTGGGCTGCCTGTGGGATGTGGTCATGGGTGATTGGGTGTCCATGTGTTGTGGGCTGCCTGTGGGGTGTGGTCATGGGTGATGGGGGTCCCTTGTGGTGTGGGCTGACTGCGGGTGTGGTAATGGGTGATGGGGACTGGGGAGGGTCCCTTGTGGTGTGGGCTGCCTGCGGGGTGTGGTGGTCATGGGTGATGGGGTGTCCCTTGTGGTGTGGTGTGGGCTTCCGGCAGGGTGTGGTCATGGGTGATAGGGGTGTACTGTGTGATGTGGGCTGCCTGCGGGGCGTGGTCATGGGTGATGGGCGTTTCAATGTGGTATGGGCTGCCTGCGGGGTGTGGTCACAGGTGATGGGGGTCTCATGTGGTGTGGGCTGCCTGCAGGGTATGCTCACGGGTGATGGGAGGTCCCGGGCGATGGGAGGTCCCATGTGGTGTGGGCTGCCTGCAGGGTGTGGTCACAGGTGATGGGGGTCTCATGTGGTATGGGATGCGTGTGGTGTGGTGTCACAGGTGCTGGGGGTGTCCCTTGTGGTGTGGGCTGCCTACGGGGTATGTTCACGGGTGATGGGGGTCCTGTAACGCTCACCTGATTCTCGCAGAGGCACCGGTCTTGACTGGGCGACTACCGTATCTTCAAAGGTGATGTGTAGCACCCGGTTGGCTCTTTGGGCTGGACCTCTGTGCACTGTATGCCTGACGTGTAGAGTAAGATGTCTGCAGATAGAAAATATGGGGTTAATGAACTGGGGTTATTGGGGTGTCCCTATCTCTTTCCTCTTCTCCTCTCCTGTAGACCCCCAAAGGTTAACGCTCTCACCTTAGGTAAGTGAATGCCGAGCTCTCCATCTGCCTCGGGGCAGGGTGCTGTAACCAGTTTCTTCACTGGATAGGTAGCGCAGGCCTCTGGACTTCAGAGGACTGCTGTCCGTCGTTTACTGCACGAACAGTAAGTTTCGAGTCATTCAAATGTCTTTAAAGTCTTTAGTAATGATGTCTCTTGTTTTGCAGGGTTCCGGCGATGGCGGATGACGGGCTGAAGTGAGTTGAAGATGGAGCCCGTGTGATGAATAGAAGCGCCTGGAAGCACGTAAGTAAGCGCTTGTTGCCTGCTTCACTATGCGCTCTAACTGTCTTTTTATTTTGCAGGTACGAGTTCGGAGCGGCTGCAGGGTGCCGGAATACCCACTGGATTAGATGTGGAACGGAGTAATGGCACGTGAGTATTAAAGTTCCCCAATGTCTTTAAACGCACCTTGTTTTGTCTTTCAGATGCGGGATGCAGCGCCGAAGGCCTCCGGAGCGTGCAAAGAGTTGGTAAACTTTTGTCTTTCAGATGCCGGAATGCAGTGTGAAGACCTCCGGAGCGCACGAAGAGTAGGTAAGCCTTTGCCTTTCAGATGCCGGAATGCTAACCTGTTCTTTCTTGTCTTTATAGGTGTTGCTGAAGACTGGATTCAGGATGGTAAGCCTTTGCCTTTCAGATGCCGGAATGCTAACCTGTTCTTTCTTGTCTTTATAGGTGTTGCTGAAGACTGGATTCAGGATGGTAAGCCTTTTTCCTTAGGCCCAGGACCGGATGCAGAAGACACGATGAGCGTTCTGCTGCAGAGGTTGCAGAATAACGCAAAGCAAGATTCATCCACCGGGTGTGGTTTAAATAGCCTCCTGTAGTGCTTAGGTGTCTCCTTCCACAGCCACGCCTAAGTAAGAAAAGAGTTCCTGGTAAGAAAAGAGTTCCTGCCTTCCAGAAGAGTTCCAGTGTTCTGAATCTAGGGAGTGGCTCCAGCCCCACCCAACAGGAAAAGTAGTTCTAAACAGAAGAGGATCAGAGGCTCAACTGGCAGGCAAGTAAGCAGCATGGTCTGCTGAAGGTAAGTCCACCCAAGCATTATGAGCCCGGCGCTTCCAGCGCTGGGACTGGGCATATTTATGAGCCTGGTGCCACTGGCGCCAGGACTGGGTCCAAAAGGTCCCAATTGGGACTGGTTGGCACTCGGAACCTGGGTTATGGATCTGCTTCCAAGGGAGTTGGGAAAACCCTGACCTTTTGGAAGCAGAGATCATGACAGTACCCCCCCCCCCAAGGCCCCTCCCAAACCGGGCTTCTCCGGGGGTTTTGGCTTGTCAGGAAATGTTTGGTGAAATCTTTTGATTAGGCGAGGAGCGTGGACATATTCAGCAGGTTCCCAGGATCTCTCTTGGGGGCCGTAGCCTTTCCAGTCAATTAGGTAGAATAGTTTAGATTTGGAGATCTTGGAGTCCAGAATGCTTTTGACTTCAAACTCGAGTTCTCCATCCACTAGGATAGGTTTTGGAGATTTGGTTAGTCGGGTTTGAGGTTGCACGGGTTTTAATAGAGAGACGTGGAAGACCGGATGTATCTTCATGTGCGGGGGCAAGTCCAACTTGACCGCTACTGGGTTTACTATGGTAGTGATGGAATAGGGACCAAGGTATCTTGGGCTGAATGTGCGTGGCCCTTTTAGAGATAGATATTTGGTGGATAACCAGACTTGATCCCCTACTTGATAGTGAGGGGCTTCCTTCCGATGTTGATCTGCTCCTTTCTTGTATTGTTCTTTAGCCCTTTGAAGGTGAGAAACAGCTTCCTTAAAGGCTTGGGTGATTGTAGAATGCAGGTAGTCTACTGCTGGTGTTTCAAGATCTTGGAGGGGATCCAACTCCGAGGTTCGAGGGTGACTGCCGTACAAAAGAAAAAACGGGGTTTTCCCAGTTCCCGAATGGACAGAGTTATTGTAGGCATACTCGGCTATCCAAAGGATATCTTTCCAAGTTTTTTCAGTTTGTTGCAGCATGCAGCGTAAATACTGTTCCAGAGTTTGATTGGTCCTCTCGGTTTGTCCGTCGGTCTGAGGGTGGTGACTGGTCGATAGTCTCACATCCATTTGAGCCGACCGACAGCAACTTCGCCAAAAATGAGAAATAAATTGACTACCTCGATCCGAAATTAGAACCGAAGGAAAACCGTGCAGTCGGACGATGTTTTCGAGAAATTCTCGGGCCAGAGTTGCTGCTGTTGGCAAGCCTTTGAGCGGAATGAAATGCGCCATCTTGGAGAATAAGTCCACGATTACTAGAATCGTATTGTATCCGGAGCATGGAGGTAGATCGGTGATGAAGTCCATAGAAAGCGTATGCCAAGGGCGAGGTGGGATGTCAATAGGGCGTAAGAGGCCTGCTGGTCTTTCCTTTTGACTCTTGTTTTGGGCGCATACTCCACAGGACATTATAAAGTCTCTGATATCTTTTTTCCAAGACGGCCACCAGAAGTAGCGCTTGATCTTTTCTGAGGTCTTGGATATACCGGGATGACCTTCCATTAAAGAGTCGTGATAACAAGAGATTACTTTTTTCTGTAAATCTGTGCTGGGTAGGTATAATCGTTCTTGGAAATACAATAAGTTGTCCTTTACTGCAAAGTCCTTTGCCTGCAGATGCCAATTCTGTATGTCTGCTGGAGTTACAAGTTGCCTGGCTTTATCCTTAACTTCCTCTATGGATTCTGTGGCGATTACACCCAGAATTCTTTGTTCGGGAATGATTGGTACAGGTTTAGGGTTGACCAAGTGTTCTTCCACTCCCATCCGAGAAAGGGCATCGGCTTTACCGTTCTTTGTACCAGGTCGATAGGTAATTATGAAGTCAAACTCGGCAAAGAATAATGCCCATCGGAGTTGTCTAGAGGATTGGGCTTTTGCGGTCTTCAAATATTGCAGGTTTCGGTGATCCGTAATCACAGTAACGGTGTGTCGGGCCCCCAGCAGATAATGCCGCCAAGCCTTAAAGGCAGACTTGATAGCCAGAAGTTCCTTGTCAGTAATCGTGTAATTGATTTCAGGAGGCGAGAATTTGCGGGACCAAAATGCCACGGGATGCAACTGATTGGTTACCGGGTCCTTTTGTGATAGAACTGCCCCCATGGCAAGGCTTGAAGCATCAGTTTCCACGATGTAGGGGAGTTCGGGGCGAGGGTGTTTTAAGATTGGTGCAGAGATAAATTTAGTCTTCAAATCCTGGAAAGCTTGTTCCGCCTCGGTAGACCATTCAAAACGTTTGTTTTTCTTTAACAAGGCAGTGATGGGCTGGACTATTCGAGAGAATTCGGGGATAAACCTGCGGTAAAAGTTAGCGAAGCCTAACATGCTTTGCACACCTTTTACGGAGGATGGTGATGGCCATTTGAGAACTGCATCAACCTTCTTTGAATCCATACGCACTCCGCCAGGTGATAATATGAATCCCAAGAATTCAACTTCAGTCACGTTGAAAACACATTTTTCCAACTTAGCGAAAAGTTTGTGTTGACGCAATCTTTCGAGGACCATTTTCACGTGTTTCCGATGTTCAGATTCCGATGAAGAATAAACGAGGATGTCGTCAATGTAAACAACAACACATACATCTATGAGCTCTCTGAGGACATCGTTCATAAAATATTGAAAGGCGGCCGGGGCATTGCAAAGTCCGAAGGGCATGACCTGATATTCAAATAGCCCATACTTGGTGCGGAAGGCCGTCTTCCATTCATCGCCCTCTTTTACTCGTACCAAGTGGTAAGCTCCTCTAAGATCCAGCTTTGTATATATGCATGCTTTTCTGACTTGGTCCAGGAGTTCAGGGATCAAAGGTAACGGATATCTATTCTTAACGGTGATCTGGTTCAGGGAGCGATAATCGATACAAGTTCTAAGGTCTCCTTCCTTTTTTGGAACGAAGAACAAAGCTGAAGAAGCAGGGGACTTGGAAGGACGAATAAACCCATTTGCCAGGTATTGATCCAGGTATTGTCGAAGGTGAAGGTTCTCAGGCTCGGTGAGGGCATAAATTCTACTACAAGGAGGAGTAGATCCAGGTATCAGGTCTATCTGGCAGTCATAAGACCTATGAGGAGGTAGAGAGTTAGCCTGATCCTTCCGGAAAACATCTTGGTATTCTAGGTATTCGGGAGGTAACTGGGGAGTCTCTGAAGAAATTGCGGCCAGTGCAACACCAGGTGGAGGGTGACAAGTAGAGACACATTCTGGAAACTGGACCGTTCTTGCTCGCCAATCGATCAGAGGATTGTGTTTCTCTAACCAAGGTATTCCTAGAATAATCTGAAACTGAGGGGCCTTGATCACATCGAACACGATCTTCTCATGGTGTCCATCTTGACTTACTAGCGTCACCTCTTGAGTGCTATGCGTTACTGGCCCGGAGGCTATCTCCGTACCATCCACCGTAGTGATGACGTCCTTTACAGCCTTGGGACAAAGAGTTAGATTCATCCTCAAAACCATTTCATGATCCACATAATTGCCGATGGCACCGCTGTCGACGTAAGCTTCAATTGCATGTAATCGATCCGGATTATCAGGGCTAATGAGGACCATAGGTATCACGAAATGCGAGGTCACGGAACTGGTTTTCACGCTCGGCAAGAGGACCTCTATTCTTGTCGGGCGAGGTCGTTTCCCTGCTCAGAGTTTGTAACTTTGGTAACTGCAGCTCCTACTGCCTTCTTGGCAGGTTTCACCAGACAGTCTCGAAGAAAGTGCCCTGAGTTTCCGCAATATAGGCATAATTGCAACTGTTTCCTCCTTTCCCGCTCCCTTTGTGTTAGAGGACCTTTCAGACCCCCTATTTGCATGGGTTCCCCGGAGTCTACTCCTTTGGAAGGAGTTGGCGGTTTGGAAAATACTCGAGCATCAAACTTGGAACGATCGGCCTTCCTGTTCTGCAGCCTGTGATCTATTTGAACGACCAAGTCTATATAATCCGAACAGTCTTGTGGGGGATTCACTACTTGGGCTAAAACGTCTTTGAGCTCTCCACGTAGACCTCTATAAAACAGCGTAATCCTTTTGTCCTCAGGCCATTGAGTTTCCACTATTAGTCTATTGAAAGATGCAATATAAGCCAAAAGGTCTTGATTACCCTGTCGCAACGAAAGAAGCTCATTGTCCAAGGCCTGCCCCTGTGAATGTCTTGCGAACAGTTTTTCCATACTAAGCTGAAAGGCTTGAAAATCATGGAGAACCGGATCATCTTGATTAACTAGAGGGATCGACCAGTCTGCCGCATTGCCACTAAGGTACGAAAGTACAAAAGCTACTTTTGCTTGATCAGTTGGAAAGGCTGCTGGCCGGCATAAGAAGTGCAACCGGCACTGATTGATAAATACTGCAAACCTCTTTGGGTCACCAGAAAATCGTTCGGGCGGAGCCAGAGGTACATTCCCAGGTAGGTTGATCTGCACTGGATTCATAGAGGATGTTGAAGGAAGATTTGCCCCTGATGCGGGTAACGGGGTCTGTCCGGCTTGTGACTGTAGCACTTGTCTAGCAAGATTGTCTGTTCTCTCCTTGGAAATAATTAGTTCCCTTCGTAGAGCATTCGTTTCCTGACGAGCTGCATGCACTTCTGCCCTTAGTTCCCCAAGTAACCGGGCTAGGGGGTCAGTATCCGAGGTTTCCATAGCGCCTGGGCGAGAGTTTTGCGGTAGTCTTTGCGTTCTGTAACGCTTACCTGATTCTCGCAGAGGCGCCGGTCTTGACTGGGCGACTACCGTATCTTCAAAGGTGATGTGTAGCACCCGGTTGGCTCTTTGGGCTGGACCTCTGTGCACTGTATGCCTGACGTGTAGAGTAAGATGTCTGCAGATAGAAAATATGGGGTTAATGAACTGGGGTTATTGGGGTGTCCCTATCTCTTTCCTCTTCTCCTCTCCTGTAGACCCCCAAAGGTTAACGCTCTCACCTTAGGTAAGTGAATGCCGAGCTCTCCATCTGCCTCGGGGCAGGGTGCTGTAACCAGTTTCTTCACTGGATAGGTAGCGCAGGCCTCTTGACTTCAGAGGACTGCTGTCCGTCGTTTACTGCACGAACGGTAAGTTTCGAGTCATTCAAATGTCTTTAAAGTCTTTAGTAATGATGTCTCTTGTTTTGCAGGGTTCCGGCGATGGCGGATGACGGGCTGAAGTGAGTTGAAGATGGAGCCCGTGTGATGAATAGAAGCGCCTGGAAGCACGTAAGTAAGCGCTTGTTGCCTGCTTCACTATGCGCTCTAACTGTCTTTTTATTTTGCAGGTACGAGTTCGGAGCGGCTGCAGGGTGCCGGAATACCCACTGGATTAGATGTGGAAAGGAGTAATGGCACGTGAGTATTAAAGTTCCCCAATGTCTTTAAACGCACCTTGTTTTGTCTTTCAGATGCGGGATGCAGCGCCGAAGGCCTCCGGAGCGTGCGAAGAGTTGGTAAACTTTTGTCTTTCAGATGCCGGAATGCAGTGTGAAGACCTCCGGAGCGCACGAAGAGTAGGTAAGCCTTTGCCTTTCAGATGCCGGAATGCTAACCTGTTCTTTCTTGTCTTTATAGGTGTTGCTGAAGACTGGATTCAGGATGGTAAGCCTTTGCCTTTCAGATGCTGGAATGCTAACCTGTTCTTTCTTGTCTTTATAGGTGTTGCTGAAGACTGGATTCAGGATGGTAAGCCTTTTTCCTTAGGCCCAGGACCGGATGCAGAAGACACGATGAGCGTTCTGCTGCAGAGGTTTCAGAATAACGCAAAGCAAGATTCATCCACCGGGTGTGGTTTAAATAGCCTCCTGTAGTGCTTAGGTGTCTCCTTCCACAGCCACGCCTAAGTAAGAAAAGAGTTCCTGGTAAGAAAAGAGTTCCTGCCTTCCAGAAGAGTTCCAGTGTTCTGAATCTAGGGAGTGGCTCCAGCCCCACCCAACAGGAAAAGTAGTTCCAAACAGAAGAGGATCAGAGGCTCAACTGGCAGGCAAGTAAGCAGCATGGTCTGCTGAAGGTAAGTCCACCCAAGCATTATGAGCCCGGCGCTTCCAGCGCTGGGACTGGGCATATTTATGAGCCTGGTGCCACTGGCGCCAGGACTGGGTCCAAAAGGTCCCAATTGGGACTGGTTGGCACTCGGAACCTGGGTTATGGATCTGCTTCCAAGGGAGTTGGGAAAACCCTGACCTTTTGGAAGCAGAGATCATGACAGGTCCCTTGTGGTGTGGGCTGCCTGCAGGGTGTGGTCACGGGTGATGGTGTGTCCCTTGTGGTGTAGGCTGCCTGCCGAGTGTAGTCTCGGGTGATGAGGCGGTCCCATGTGGTGTGGGCTGCCTGCAGAGTGTGGTCACAGGTGATGGGGGTCCCATGTGATGTGGGATGCCTGTGGAGTTGTGTCACAGGTGCTGGGGGTGTCCCTTGTGGTGTGGGCTGCCTACCGGGTGTGGTCACGGGTGATGGGGGTGCCCCTTGTGGTGTGGGCTGCCTGCAGGGTGTGGTCATGGGTGATGGGGGTTGGAGGGATCCCTTGTAGTGTGGGCTGCCTGCTGGGTGTGGTCACGAGTGATGGGGTGTCCCCTGTGGTGTGGGATGCCTGCGGGGTGTGGTCACTGGTGATGGCAGCTGGGAGGGGTCCCTTGTGGTGTGGGCTGCATGCAGGTGTGGTCACGGGTGATGGGGGACGGGGGTACCCTTGTGGTATGGGCTGCCTGTGGGCTGTGGTCACTGGTGTTGGGGGTGTTCCTTGTAGTGTGGGCTGCCTGCGGGATGTGGTCATGGGTGGTGGGGCCTGGGGGTGTCCCTTGTGTTGTGGGCTGCCTGCGCGGTGTAATCACAGGTTATGGGGGCTGGGGATTGGCTGTTCCATCAGGATGGGTCAGCTTCCAGTGGATTTGTGCGTGTATCGCAGGGTACACGCACAGTCTCCTCGCTCCGCCCTCTTTTTCCATCGTCGCTGTTCATAGGGAGACATAGAACACAAACATCAGGGTACTGAACATATGTCTGTTGTGCACAAAGCAAATGTACATGAGTGGCACTGTCAAAGGTCACAACCATCATCACCGTCCACAACACACAATTAACACATGTGCACAGTCATGCCTGGTATTCTCAACAGACAATCACATCCTTGGACAAGGCACTGTCAGCACCTCAAAATGTTGCATTTACCTCACATCACGTCAGAGTGCACTAGAGGTCAATTTGGCAGCATGAGTCAATCACACAATCTAATGCTCAAGTGACATCCATCACGGAGTGTTTTCCAGACACACACTCATTCTTCAGACACATGCACATATGCACTATGCTTGTCCATGATTTTGCCAAAAGCATCCATGTGTGACACCTCTCATATGGCCAAGTCCAGACACATGAAATCAACCATGTGCACGTTGTTACATGCTGCCCCGCATCACACATTGCTACACAAACACAGTTGATATGACACATGCTTGAATGGACCCGCATGCAGCACTGTCTGGGACATGCACACAGACCTCTGTACAAGAGGCATACCAGACATGAGGCCAAGGTGCACACTCCAACCATACATTAACCTGCACATGCACTATGGTGGACAAGTACACGTGGACACTTACCAGTCGACCCCAGACGGAGTTCCAAATCCATGACCGTGCTGGGTAGAGCCGCTCCAGGACCCGCTTGTTGTCTGTGGTCAACCGGCTCCATCGCCCCTCTTGGTTCATGCCAACCTTGAGGAAGTGCCGGGCCTTGTTGTGGGTCCTGGCTTTGAAGTCCTCCCAGTGCTTGTAAACATGGATGTAGTTGCGGGGTGCCACCCCCTCCGTGTTGATGCCATCCACGACGTCCGCCCAGATCTTCCTCCGTCCTTCCTTACCAACTTGTGATGGTCCTTGGAAGAGGGCATAATAATGCACCAGAACTTGCTCCACCAGGATGTCAACTTCCCTAGCTGAGAAGCTGACAGCCCTCTGCCTCGCTGCTGGGGGATTGCCACTTGCCTCCGATGATGTTGCTTCTGACATGGCAACCCCCGAGACAGGTGTGGGTGGGCAAGGTGGTCCTGGTGCTGGGCTGTGGAGCAGTGGTCTGGCACGTCGGGAGTCTTCTGGATTATCAGATGTGGTCACAGGTCCAACGACAGGAGCACTGGCAATGGCTGTACAGCAGGCACCAAAATTGCAGGGCACGTGGGCAGCAGATACACACAGTGGGCAGGCAGCAGCAGATGGCTTGTAGGAGGCAGCTCAGGGCGCTTGGAGGCAGGTAGATTGGCTGGTAGGCAGGAGCGTGGGTCTTCCGTGTTATTTGTGTGGCAAGCCAGAAACAGAGTGACTCTGCAGGTGCGGAAACAGTGCATTAGCATGGACTTAGAGGAAAGGGTCTACGTACGCAATTTACGTGACACGCGCTAGATGTTCGGTGTTAGCTTACAGTATCGGGCTAAATCAGTGCATAGGAGACCATCACATGCTTGTGCTAGCGATAGCGGACGGATGTGTGGACTTCTGCAATTCTAGCGTTTCCACGCTATCTCTTCCCTGCAGCGAGAGTGCAAGATTTTTCTTTTGGTGGGGGATTTGACTCCGCACACACGCGAGTGCATTTTGATTTTTGTTTTTGAGGCTGATGGTAACTCGGGTACGCATTTTTCATACTGTGGATGCCCCTGTGTCTTGCATCCCCCCATTTTCAAGGACATACTACCCTATGTGTCCTTCGGTTATGCATGTTTTTGTGTTTCTGGGTGCCACAGCGTTACATTTTTACTTTACACGTGGGCTAACAAGGGGTCGCGTACGCATAATTTTCATTTTCGGGGTGCCTGTGCATTACACGGCCCATTTATTTTACCCAGGGGTTACATTGACCCTTGCGGGAGCACACTGGTACCTTTAACATTACATACGGTACCCCCTCACTGAAATTGCCTAGGACAATTTATATCTTTGCCTCCCATTGCACATTTCCATCAGTGCCATGAGTGGGAGGGCAGCAGGTGGGAAGGGTGGCCGAGGTGGACAAGGTGGCCGAGGTGCCCAGCGGCATGCAGGGAGAGCTGTGTCCCCCACCCAACAGGGTCAGGCAGATGCAGCTGATGCTGACGTCCCCAGCACCCAGGGTCCCGGGGCAGCTGTGTCTTTTGCTGTCCCTACCAGCCAGGATCAGGAAGCTGCAGGGGCAGCTGCAGCACCCGCTGCCCAGGCTCAGGGTCGCACAGCCAGGCCTGTAGTGGTCCAGGCACAGGTCCACAGGAACCCAGGTGCAGTAGTCCCTGTCTCGAAGAGGAAGGGACGTGTCGGGAAAGTTGCGGCCTCCACCGCCAGGGGTCCCAGAGCAGCAGTGTCATCTGCTGTCCCTACCAGCCAGGGTCAGGAAGCTGCACGGGCAGCTGCAGCACCCACCGCCCAGGCTCAGGGTCACACAGCCAGGCCTGTAGTGGTCCAGCCACAGGTCCACAGGGACCCAGGTGCAGTAGTCCCTGTCTCAAAGGGGAAGGGACGTGTCAGGAAAGTTGCGGCCACCAGCACCAGGGGTCCCAGAGCAGCAGTGGCATCTGCTGTCCCTACCAGCCAGGGTCAGGAAGCTGCAGGGGCAGCTGCAGCACCCACCGCCCAGGCTCAGGGTCACACGGCCAGGCCTGTAGTGGTCCAGGTACAGGTCCACGGGGACCCAGGTGCAGTAGTCCCTGTCTCGAAAGGGGAAGGGACGTGTTGGGGAAGTGGCGGCCACCAGAACACAGGTACGGATACCTGCAAAGCAACCTCCTGTCCAAACATTGGTGGGTGATGCCATAGACCAGTTCACCAGTGCTCCAGCCCCTACTGACTGACTCTGCTGCTCATCCAGACCAGCACAGGTGGGAAGTGTCCATTTGGGTTGGGGCCAGGGATTGTGTCTCTCTCGGACTCTGATGATGCCACTGTCTCCTAGTGGCTATGACTGTTCTTTTCTAACCCTGTGCATTGCCCACAAGTCCTGAGGCCGATATTACTTCAACTCCATCTTCAAGATTTGCTTACCTGTCATAGTCTTCACTCATCCATTTCCCAATCAATCTTGGTCAGTAGCTCCTCATTGCAATGAGTTGGTGGTTAATGTCTTTCTTCGGCTGGGTCCTCCCTCTGGTACAGCCTCTCTTCCTCAATGGAACTGGAGGTGAAGCTTGTCCAGGCATGTAGGCACATCTGATGCTTCCTCATGTGTTGGACATACTCTCCTCCTCTCCCCTGCTAGAGTCCAGGATGACTGAGATGATGCACTAGTGACCTGGCAACAATCTGATCTCCGACACGGTCTTCTGAGCCAACATTTTCACCCATGCACTGCATCAAGGGCATCCCCTGCACTTGATGTCTGTTTACTGTATCCCTAAAACCTACTGCCGCCGCTTGACACCTGATGTCTACATTTGCCCTTCCACTGCCAACAGGCCACAACATTTACATTATTGGTGACGTATTTATGTTTGAAATTACGGCCGTTCACATGTTCTGCACTGCCGGCTCTCACTTCCAAACCCAGGGATCCCCTTCAACATGCCTATTCACTGGCGTGATGTCAATGTGACCTCGTATCATGATATCAGTGTGCTTGTCTTCACTCTATTCTGAAACCCTAGCATCGTTGCGCAGTGTGTCACTTGTGTATTTTGATTTTGTATGCACAATGTAATGTCATGTCACAACTGTTGTACGTGGCTCTGGCACTGTAGTTATCAGGTTCCATCTCATGCTGTTTAGCAGTTCAGGCATGGCTATGTGGCATCTGTTTATTGCGTGACCTATGCACGTCAGGTGGTTGTGTGTGAAGCAGGTGCTATGCACCATGCACTACATGTGTTGTTGAGCCCTTGATCACACATCCATGGCTGCATTCATAGTTCCCTTCCCTTCCATTTACACTGCGTACATGTGTGGTTTTTGAGCCATGAGTGACATAGCAGGTTAATGTGTTGCATGTCAACATTGTGGTAGCTGTCTGTGTGGGCTACGTAATTAACATGGGTCTTCATTTCCTTTTCTGTCCATGTGCAGGTGATGAGGCACTTGATGCAGAGGAGGAGCGGGAGGTGGTACAGGCTACTGAACGGCTACCAACCACCAGTGGAGGATGTGGTGTGGTAGCCCATGAAGATCCACTGGGGCTACAGTCCATCCTGGCCCTGGCTCAGTCGGAGTCCTCCTCTGATGATTCCTTTGGGTCAGGTGGTGAACCAGATATGGCTTCTTCAACACTGTCGCAGGTGAGTGCATCAACTGTGGGTGCTGTTGTGACGCAAATGCCTGCAGGGGGTGTAGACCCCTCACAGGGTCAGTCAGTGTTGGTATTTCCATCTGTGGTGGTGTTAGGGAGAATTCACTGTTTAGGCTGAATTTCCTAACCCAGTGAGTCCCCCAGCAGCTTTGCTGGATTTCTGGAGTTTGTTTTTTCCATCCTGCCAAGAGTGAGACTCTTTTCCTCCCACTCTTGGACATGAATGTGTGTAATTCCTTTGAATATCAATGTGTTCTATGGGCTTTGGGTTCTTTTACTCCATAGGGTCTCATGTTTTTCTATGTGTGTTACACCGCACCCTACGTGCCGTAACACTGGGGCGTCCTAGCGGACCTCCACCGTAGACTCCATACCCGGGGACTGACTACTGTCTCCCCGGGCATGTAAAGTCACCATTGGCTTTACTAGACCTAAATTTACTAACAGAACTAGTACAAACCATCTTATTGTGGACGTGCTAGTAGGGGTAATTCGATTACTCCTAGATCTGTTACTCGAGGGGGCACTGTCCCGTCCCCCCTCGTTGAGTTTTGGCTGGTGGCAGTGGAAACTACTTGTTATGCTCGACCCCGAACATAACCCTATGGGATTCGTCCCATTGTTGGAGATTGATACTTTTCCTCGTTAATCTCTTATGTACCACCGGTCTACTTATCTTAAATAAGTTTATCGGATGGTATTTTCTGCCAGAACTCGGTTTTTAAAATGGCGTCTGTGTTCGTCTCTGTGACTCCTAAACCAAAGGTTGAGCCCTTTGTTCCACTTTTGGCGGGCCTCTGGACAGAGACCCTCCAAAGTGGTGTCATTCTGTCTGGGTTACCACAGGGGTTTGGGAGGGGGTTTAGGCACCCTGGACCGAGTTGCCTTGCCAACTCCGGTCGCACTCTGGTGTGATTGGCCGAAGTGGTGAGCCTCCCCGCTCACCACTTAGCGTGTGTTGATTGACAGCTAGGCTGAATGAATGGGGGTTTTCTGCATAAAAGCAGGGCTTTTGGGACTGGATCTTCAGAAGTCGCCACAGGACCTAAGAATCCGACGAGGGTAACGCTGAGCCGACGTGCACGATGACACTCCCGGTGGAGCCCTGCGGAACCGACTCACCACTACCCGACGACAGAGGAGATCTCCCTGCCGGAGAGTCTCTTCCCCTGACTGGTGGGAACAACCAGTCCCCTTTTCCTTTTTCTTCGCCTCAGGACGCAGTGGTCGAATTGCCCGTGCAGAGCACCTCGGCAACCGCATAGCCACTACCCCTGTACCGCGACCAAAAGGTGGTGCCTTGTGACAGAGCACTCCGCGGCTGGTCTCTTCCCTGGTGGTGCACCGTACTTCACTTTTCTTCGACAACGAGATCATCTCTACTCTTGGCAAAGACCCGACGTGCATCCACCACCGGGAACAACTGCCCCCGCCGGAGCTGTCTCTCCACAAACAAGTTACCGTGTCCGCCTGGCTTCCCTTTCTGCCGGATAGAGTGAGGTGTCTTAATCCTCGCCTTTCCATTGGGTCGCCTCCAAGCTTTCTTTAACGTGTGGTTCTGAACTGGTTCCAAACTTTCCAATAACAATTTGCTACATGGGCTCGAACGCATTTCCACAAAGAGACTTTTTGGGACAAATCGCCTTGCCTCTCTCCGAGTGGGCCTGGCCTCTGAACTTTATGATCTATTGTGGTTCTTGTCTTCTTGCCTTGCATTTTTTCCCGTAAAGTATTGAACTGTGTTGACTTCGTAACCTGCCTATTTTTCTCTCCCATCCTAACTGATATTAGAGTGCCATCTAGGTTGAGGTATACACCTCTGTCTGAAAATAAGTGATACCGGTAGAACCTAGACTTGTCGAAATATTGTTAGGGGGTTTGATCGTTTCTTCTTCGTAGAGTAATTGTGATTGAAGTGTTTGCCGTAATAGTGCCATAGTGTTTTCCATAGATGTTCTGTTATAAATAAATACCTTAATATCTTTACACTGAGCCTCGTTGCGTGTTTGCTTGTCTTACTGTGAAGAATTGCCCTATATTGTATACTCCATATACTGCTTAACTCTTCTTGAGGGAAGTCTGACTGCTCAGCCACAGCTACCAAGTGAATCTGTGTGGTACAGACTGCTACCAAGTGGGTTTACTGCCGAACACCTGTAGTCCTAAATCTTTTGCAGTGATCCCAGAGGGAACTGCACAGGTTTCCGCCTAACACTGGTGTACAGCGGTTGGATTTGTATCGAGTATACAGTTTAGAGTGCTTTTCGACACTTTAGGATAACTAACCACGAAGCTTAGCACTAAAAAGCAACTTTCAAAAACACGTCTACGATGGAAACTTACAGTCAAGAATCCTTGTCAGGTGAAAATACTCGGAGTTTGCGAGCTCTCTGTAGGCAAGAGAATCTTTCTGTAAGAGGCAAGAAGTTAGAACTAATAGAGAGATTGCTGGCGAACCAAAGTCTGGGTACTGGTTCAGAGGAACCAAGTTCTCCAGCAACTGTAGATAACAGTGATGGTGTTGATCTAAATCATAATTCTGATGATAGCGATGAAGAGGCTGACGAGGACGGAGGGGCTAACGAAACTGTCTCCCCTGCTCCTCTACCTGCCTTACCAGCTGTGCCTACGGGGCCCATACCAGGTCCCACATGTAACCCTGCTTATTTTGAACTTGAAAAAATTAAGCTCGAATTAGAATATAAACTGTTCTTGGCTCAATCTGAACGAAACCAAGAAATCGAGTTCAGACGGATGAATGCCCAGGCTGAGCAGAAGCAAGCTGAGTTAAGACTCAGAGAAATAGAACTTAATCACGAGTTAGAGATGAAAACGTTGTCTATAGAAAATGCTTCTCTCTCCTCTGGTTCCTCTAGGAGCTCCAGTCCCAGAAGACCCCGGATGCCGAAGGAATTAGTGGGTATCTATGAACCGAGATTGGATGTGTTGGATTGGTTAAAACTGTTTGAGTACAATCATGGGCTCCAGGACATCACCGGGAATGATTTACTTCCCTGGTTGTTCTCTAGGCTCCCTCCTGTTGCGACTGATGTGGTAATGGAGTTGGGGGAGGCGGATAAGACGGATTACGAAAGTGTGAAACTAGCTTTGATAGCTAGATTCGGGAAGACCCCTTCCCAGTATCTTAAGAGGTTTAGAACCCTCAAAAAGCATGAAGGTACCCCTTGGGCCACCTGGGTGAGTGAAGGGTTGAAAAACTTAGAGGGATGGATTAAGGGTTACAAAGTGAACACTTATGAGGGTATGAAGAATCTTTTTATGTTGGAGTCTATTTATGATGCCTGTTCTCCCGAGCTCAGACAGCACTTGGCTGATTCGTAGGAATTGGATTCCCGGAGGCTAGCTAGGGCTGCTGACTTGTGGGTTGCCAACAGGGCGACTCACAAGGATTCTGGGGTAACTCAGAAGAAGGATGAGGGAAAACCGCCTAAAAAAGACTCAAAAGAGAATTTGAATAACTCAAATTCCAAAGAGGGCCCCAAACAAAACCAGAAGGGTAAGCCACCGGGAAAACCGCAGCAGCATAGTGTGTCTTCTGGTGCCAAACCAGAAGGAGGTCAGAACAAGCCACCATTCCAAAAAGCATTCGGTAAATGCTTTGTTTGTGGCTCGACTGACCACGTGAAAGGAGATCCCAGATGTAAGGGTAAACCTTCAGGGGGCCAGCTTGTCTCCTTAGCCTTCGCTCCAGAGGAGGAAGTCCAAATGGCAAGTGGAAACTTTCTACTGCTAGCTGACGAACCCATTGGAGTCTCAGCCAGCGTTTCTTTAGTATCTCTGGGGTTGTGGGAACAACAGAATTTAGATGTCTATAAAGAGTATTATAAGGACAGTGTCCAGGTGAATGGTCAGGAGACTCCTGCCATTAGGGACACTGGGGCCAGCATAACTGTGGTGGATAAATCGTTTTTTCAGGCTGAGGATGTTGCTAAGGCACCCAAACGCCTCAGCAAGTTAGCTGGAGGGCCTGTGCAGATGCTTCCCCAATTACCAGTTCTCATCCAGTGTAACGACATGACTGTGAAGATACCTGTCAGCATACAGAGTGAGGTACCAGGGTGCGTACTGTTGGGTAACGATTTGAAAACTCTCGGAGTTGTATCGCATACTCCCAGACCTCCTAGTAAACGGTTACAGGAGCTAACCAGACCCGCAAGAGAGGACCATGCGCGGTACTCTCCAGGAGATGATGAAGAAAGAGATCACTCCTGCTCCACTGGAATTGTCGGCAGCTGTCTCCAAGAAATCAGAAGCGAAAGGGAAACCTAAGACTTCTATCCCGAAACCAGCAGCCAGCATTTCAGTGCAGCCAACACGGACTTCCCCGCGGTTGTCCAAAGTTCCACCCGTAACTCCACCTCCAGCTGAGGCTGAGAGAGAGGTACAACCCTGTGTGGTAGAATTAGACTCTGAGGAAGAGCTAATGGAAGGCCAGGAACTCATTGGAGATTTGGATCCTGTTGACCATCCTGAGCTGCAGTCTTTACTGGCAGAAGGTGGACCCAGCAGGGCAGACTTCAGTAAGGGACAGAGAGAATGTCCAACTCTGGAAGGTCTTCGCCACCAGGCAGAAGCTCAGGCTGACGGGCAAGAGCCTGGGAAATACAGGTTGCACTGGGAAGATGGCCTCTTCTACAGTGAACCGACCGAGTCTGCACCTAGAGACTACAAACGACTTGTAGTACCCCAAGAGAACAGACCACAGTTCTTGCAGTTAGCCCACGAGATTCCTTTGGCTGGTCACTTGAGTTTCAAGAAGACTAAGGAAAGGCTCTCTCTCTACTTCTATTGGCCGAAGATGGGGGCCGAAGTAGAAAAACACTGCAGGAGCTGCCACACCTGCCAGACCTCTGGTAAGGTTGGCTCCGAGAATGTGGCACCTTTAGTGCCTCTCCCAGTTGTGGGATTCCCGTTTGAGAGAGTAGGGATTGACATTGTTGGTCCCCGTGATCCTCCAACCTCCTCAGGCAACAGGTTTATACTTGTTGTAGTAGACCATGCTACTAGGTATCCTGAGGCAATTCCTATGAGAACTGTTACAGCTCCGGCTGTGGCTAAGGCCCTCCTTAGTATTTTTACTAGGGTCGGGTTTCCTAAGGAAGTAATCTCTGACAGGGGGGCAAACTTTATGTCCCACTACATGAAAGCCATGTGAAAAACCTGTGGAGTTACTTACAAGTTCTTAACAGCTTACCACCCACAAACCAATGGGTTGGTAGAACGGTTCAACCGAACCATGAAGAGCATGATAGGTGCTTTAGAAGAACCCCTTAAGCGTAAGTGGGACCTTCTACTGCCATGCCTTCTCTTTGCTTATAGAGAAGTCCCTCAGGAGGGAGTAGGTTATTCTCCCTTCGAACTTCTCTATGGTCATCCCGTCAGAGGTCCATTGGCCCTGATTAAGGAGGGGTTGGAGAGTGCTCCTTCCCCCAAGCCAGTCAGAGTGACTGACTACGTGATAGGTCTCCGGAGGAGAATGTCGCACATGATGACGGAAGCAATCGATAACTTGAAAGCTGGACAAGCATTGGTCAAGCACTGGCACGATCAAAAGGCTAACATGGTTGAGTTTGCTCAAGACCAGCTCGTTCTCGTTATGATCCCAACAAGGCAGAGGGCCTTGCAAGATAAGTGGATGGGACCCTTCAGAGTTGTGGGTAAACTCGGAGAGGTCAACTATCTGGTGGACTTGGGCAATCCCAAGGAGGTTCCGACAGTCTT
The DNA here is from genome assembly GCF_040938575.1 of Ambystoma mexicanum. NCBI lineage: Eukaryota > Metazoa > Chordata > Amphibia > Caudata > Ambystomatidae > Ambystoma > Ambystoma mexicanum. Next base: position 528,356,176 of record NC_090923.1, read on the forward strand.
TCACACCAACCGACTCAAAGCGTATGTCTCAAGACCCGATGTAGGGGCATTGCTTCTAGCATCATCCGAGGAAGAAGAAGAGAGTGAAGCTCTTTCGGATCTCCTCAGAGGCTTACCTTTAGACGAAAAAATTGAAGGAGTAAATCTCTCCTCCAATCTGACACCCGAGCAACAAGAAGAGTGCAAATCCATGTTGAATTAGTTTGCCTCTCTGTTCTCGCTTTCGCCAGGCTTGACCCCTTGGGGCCAGCACGACATACTCACTGGTGACTGTCTGCCGGTCAAAAGCAGAGGATACAGAATGTCAGAAAACGTACAAACCCACATCAAAGGTGAGGTCAGCAAGATGCTTGCTCTCGAGGTAATAGAGCCCTCTACTAGTCCATGGTCTAGCCCAGTTGTGTTAGTACCAAAGGCCGGATATAAAGAGCTTAGATTCTGCGTGGATTATAGAGCTCTGAATGCAGTCACCAAGACTGATGCCCACCCTTTGCCAAGAACAGATGAGTTGGTGGATAAACTTGGCGCCGCCAAGTTCCTCAGCACATTTGACTTGACGTCAGGCTATTGGCAAATAGCCCTGACAGACCATGCCAAGGAGAAAACGGCATTTTCTACCCCCGTTGGCTTATACCAGTTTAAGGTAATGCCTTTCGGATTGAAGAATGCACCTGCTACGTTTCAACGGATGGTAAACCAGGTTCTGAATGGGATGGAGGACTTCTGCGTGGCATACTTGGATGACATCGCAGTGTTCAGCAATTCCTGGGAAGAACATGTAACCCACCTGAGAGATGTTTTGCAGGCTCTTGGACGAGCCAATCTGACCATAAAGGCGAGTAAATGCCAAATTGGACAGAGTAAGGTAGTCTATCTTGGACATGAGGTAGGAGGTGGAGAAATAAGGCCTTTGCTCAGTAAGATTGAAGCTGTGCAAAACTGGACAACACCTACTACTCAAACCCAAGTGAGAGCCTTCCTAGGCCTCACTGGGTATTACAGGAATTTCATAGAGAACTATGGGACCATAGCTTCTCCACTGAATGTCATCTCCTCGCCCAAATTTCCTAAAAAGTTTAAATGGAACGAGGAGTGCAATCAGGCTTTTGAAAACCTGAAAAAGGCTCTTTGCCAAGCCCCAGTACTGAGAGCTCCTGATTACCGCCAAAACTTCTTTGTGCAGACAGATGCTTCAAATGTAGGGATAGGTGCCGTACTCAGTCAACTGGATGGGAAAGGTAGGGAGCAACCCGTTTGCTTCATCAGCCGCAAGCTGAAGGATCCTGAAACAAGGTGGGCAACAATCGAAAGAGTGTGCTTTGCTATCGTGTGGGCTCTGAAGAAGTTTAGGCCGTACTTGTATGGTTCTACTTTTGTCATTCAGACTGACCACCAACCCTTGAGATGGTTAATGCAAATGAAAGGGTAAAACCCAAAACTATTGAGATGGTCGATCTGCCTGCAAGGGTTTGATTTCGCCATTGAGCACAGGTCAGGATGTCACCACCAAAATGCTGATGGTCTCTCTAGGATGTATGTCATCGACTAAAGCTATGAGATTCATCCAGGAGTGGATTAAATCCTCCTGTCCCTCAGTCTGGGGGGGGCGAGTGTTAGGGAGAATTCTCTGTTTAGGCTGAATTTCCTAACCTAGTGAGTCCCCCAGCAGCTTTGCTGGATTTCTGGAGTTTGTTTTTTCCATCCTGCCAAGAGTGAGACTCTTTTCCTCCCACTCTTGGACATGAATGTGTGTAATTCCTTTGAATATCAATGTGTTCTATGGGCTATGGGGTCTTTTACTCCATAGGGTCTCATATGTTTTTCTATGTGTGTTACACCGCACCCTACGTGCCGTAACACTGGGGCGTCCTAGCGGACCTCCACCATAGACTCCATACCCAGGGACTGACTACTGTCTCCCCGGGCATGTAAAGTCACCATTTGCTTTACTAGACCTAAATTTACTAACAGAACTAGTACAAACCATCTTATTGTGGATGTGCTAGTAGGGGTAATTCGATTACTCCTAGATCTGTTACTCGAGGGGGCACTGTCCCGTCCCCCCTCGTCGAGTTTTGACTGGTGGCAGTGAAACTACTTGTTATGCTCGACCCCGAACATAACCCTGTGGGATTCGTCCCATTGTTGGAGATTGATACTTTTCCTCGTTAATCTCTAATGTACCACCGGTCTACTTATCTTAAATAAGTTTATCGGATGGTATTTTCTGCCAGAACTCGGTTTTTAAAATGGCGTCTGTGTTCGTTTCTGTGACTCCTAAACCAAAGGTTGAGCCCTTTGTTCCACTTTTGGCGGGCCTCTGGACAGAGACCCTCCAAAGTAGTGCCATTCTGTCTGGGTTACCACAGGGGCGTGGGAGGGGGTTTAGGCACCCTGGACCGAGTTGCCTTGCCAACTCCGGTCGCACTCTGGTGTGATTGGCCCAAGTGGTGAGCCTCCCCGCTCACCACTTAGCGTGTGTTGATTGACAGCTAGGCTGAATGAATGGGGGTTTTCTGCATAAAAGCAGGGCTTTTGGGACCGGATCTTCAGAAGTCGCCACAGGACCTAAGAATCCGACGAGGGTAACGCTGAGCCGACCTGCACGACGACACTCCTGGTGGAGCCCTGCGGAACAGACTCACCACTTCCCGACGACAGAGGAGATCTCCCTGCCGGAGAGTCTCTTCCCCTGACTGGTGGGAACAACCAGTCCCCTTTTCCTTTTTCTTCGCCTCAGGACGCAGTGATCGAATTGCCCGTGCAGAGCACCTCGGCAACCGGATAGCCACTACCCCTGTACCGCGACCAAAAGGTGGTGCCTTGTGACAGAGCACTCCGCGGCTGGTCTCTTCCCTGGTGGTGCACCGGACTTCACTTTTCTTCGACGACGAGATCATCTCTACTCTTGGCAAAGACCCGACGTGCATCCACCACCAGGAACAACTGCCCCCGCCGGAGCTGTCTCTCCACAAACAAGGTACCGTGTCCGCCTGGCTTCCCTTTCTGCCGGATCGAGTGAGGTGTCTTTATCCTCGCCTTTCCATTGGGTCGCCTCCAAGCTTTCTTTAACGTGTGGTTCTGAACTGGTTCCAAACTTTCCAATAACAATTTGCTACACAAGCTCGAACGCATTTCCACAAAGAGACTTTTTGGGACAAATCGCCTTGCCTCTCTCCGAGTGGGCCTGGCCTCTGAACTTTATGATCTATTGTGGTTCTTGTCTTCTTGCCTTGCATTTTTTCCCGTAAAGTATTGAACTGTGTTGACTTCGTAACCTGCCTATTTTTCTCTCACATCCTAACTGATATTAGAGTGCCATCTAGGTTGAGGTATACACCTCTGTCTGAAAATAAGTGATACCGGTAGAACCTAGACTTGTCGAAATATTGTTAGGGGGATTGATTGTTTCTTCTTCATAGAGTAATTGTGATTGAAGTGTTTGCCATGATAGTGCCATAGTGTTTTCCATAGATGTTCCGTTATAAATAAATACCTTAATATCTTTACACTGAGCCTCGTTGCGTGTTTGCTTGTCTTACTGTGAAGAATTGCACTATATTGTATACTCCACATACTGCTTAACTCTTCTTGAGGGAAGTCTGACTGCTCAGCCACAGCTACCAAGTGAATCTGTGTGGTACAGACTGCTACCAAGTGGGTTTACTGCCGAACACCTGTAGTCCTAAATCTTTTGCAGTGGTCCCAGAGGGAACTGCACAGGTTTCCGCCTAACAGGTGGTTACAGATTGTTAGGCGGAAACCTGTGCAGTTCCCTCTGGGACCACTGCAAAAGATTTAGGACTGTTAAGACGGATTTCTGAACTCTGTCCTGGTGGCGCAGAAGTTCAGAAGGCCAACCTAATTACTTGGAACAGGGTAACCTCTGGACGAGCCAGACCAATCAAGGTAGCGATCGCGGCGGTCAAGACTAGGTCTCAAGAGGGGTGAGGGTGACTGAAAGCCCGCAATGAGCACACAAAGCAAGAGCGCTTACAAACTACTCCAAACAGTTGTTATATCAAAAATATATACACATTTATTTTAAGGCCTTTAAAATAATGACCGTAGCGAGAAAATCACAATATCACAATATTAAGCCAACACATACCATATCTACACATTATATATACAAATACGACAGTCGCAAGCGTTATATGCACGAAATGTGTAGTCCACCTGCAAGGGAAGGAAAACAGGCAGTGCGATAATGCTTTAGACTCAGTTCGCCTTCAGAGGCACCTAACTAGATGGAAGTCCGAGCCCTGCGAAGAGTGGAGCCTTGTGCTCAAAGTACATGCACACGCTGGTGCCAACGGGCAAAAGGAGAAGCTCTTCGGAGGAAGTCAGGCAGTTCGGGTTAGTGCACAACAGAAGAAGAACAGGTTCCACGACTCAAGCGCAGCCTCCACAGTGAGCAAAAGCAGAGCGCGAGTACGGACAAAAGGGTGCTGTTTTTACACAGCGGGGAAAAGCAATGGGCTACTGCAGGAGGGCGACCAGATCCTAGCTATACTACTCACCGGTCCCCGATGCAAGCAGACCCAGGCTTCTCCACGTTAGTTTCAGCAGCTGGCAGGTTCAGAACAGCCGGGAATGCCTCGTCGTCGTGTAGAGAAAAAAGACGTCCCAATCGAAGAAACCTGCACAGTTTTGTCACCACAGCAGGGCAACGGAGCGGCCGTGTGTATCTGAGCCAAATGTACACTACTCACTTCAGACTTGGGAACGCCAAGTGTACTAAGCGTGTGAGAGTGACAAGGACTCGAAATACAACACAACCTGGCGGCGGTTACAGAGCAAGATTCCCGTGTAAGCTGGTCAGTCAACTGGATGGCCCAGAGACGCTTCCGAAGGCTTACTGGCAGGAGATGATGAAGTCGCCGAGAATAGCTGTTCCTGCTACTCCAAAGGTCGAAGCACCAGTACAGGCCTTCTGGTTCGATCAAAGGAGGAAAGGGTTTCACAGGACGACAGCAGTGCAAAGGAGGAGTCCTTCAGCGGGTCACCAGCGATTCCTCGGTCCAGCCTCGTGGTTGCAGGATACTTGGCTCCTGTATTCCTTCGTTCGTGAGAACTCAGGAGATCGACATGGTATTGGTGTTTCCAGCCCCCTCTTATCCACGGTTCCCTTCGCGCCAAAACGGAGGGGAGCCAATGGGAGATCCGCTCATCAACACACACACCATTCGTGGACCAATCACGGACCACGGTGGTCCCAGGCGTTCACACTACCCTAGACTCTCTGGCACCCAGGATGTGTATTGGGACCAGACATCCCAGCCAACACCCTGGAGGGACACAAACGACATGTAGAAGCCCGCGAAAGCAACCACGTTTCGCGGGAAAGTACATGCCCAAATAAGGAAGGCCCCGGGTCGCTCGACCTGGGGAAGGTGAAGGGAGCAAGAAGGTCAGTGGACAGGACAAAGGAGCCTCGTGGTCTGGCCATTTTGGGAGCCAGGCCACCATTTTGGGTTCAGTGCGAAAAACGCGCTCAGAACGCCAAAAGGAGCTCAAAATACACAAATCGATCGCTGCCACCATTCCAGTCCCTGAATGACTTGCACCGATCAAATACAATCCTAAAAGAGTATCTAGGGCCTGTAGAAGGCTAAAGACCCAAGAGAGCTGTAACTTAGCTTACAGTGCCCTCTTGTGTCATGTTGCACTAAAGCCGCAACATGATAAAAGAAACTACGGGAAACAGCGTTCCGCGGTACTGACTGTCTTAAGGGCATGTCAGTTTCCCTATAAGAAAAGGAGCGAAAGCCCAGAGGAGTGCGGCAGAAGGCTGCACTTCTCTGGCAAAGTCAAGAACACGGTGAAAAACAACAGCAAAAAGTTTAGGGGTTGCCACATGGAAGGAAAATTACCTACAATTACGAAATCTTTCCTAACACTCGCCCCTCCCAGACTTTGGACAGGGGGAACTAATCCACCCCTGGATGAGTCTCTTGTTCAGGTCGGTTAAACATTCTGGACAACCCATCAGCATTGCTATGTTGGACACCTGGCCTATGCTCAATAGTGAAGTCGAAGCCTTGTAGACTTATGGACCACCTAAGCAACTTTGGATTCTCCCCCTTCATGTTCATTAGCCACTTTAACGGCTTATGGTCAGTCTGCACAGTGAAGTGGGTCCCATAGAGGTAGGGCCTCAGCTTCCTTAGGGCCCACACAACAGAGAAACATTCTTTCTCTACCGTGGACCATCTGAGCTCTCTGTCCTTAAGCTGGCGACTAATAAAACCGATAGGGTGTTCCTTACCCTTCTCATCTACTTGTGATAGTACAGCTCCTATCCCAGTGTCAGAGGCGTCCGTCTGCACGATAAAAGGTCTTTGATAATCCGGGGCCCTAAGGACAGGGGCCTGGCACAAGGAGTCTTTTAAGCCATTGAAGGCCTTCTCACACTCGTCGGTCCAAGTTACCTTCTTGGGTTTCTTCGGAGTTGTGAGGGCAGTCAGAGGAGCAGCTATGGTGCCATAGTCTGCCACAAAATTGCAGTAATACCCCGTGAGTCCTAAGAAGGCTCTCACTTGGGTTTGCGTAGTGGGGGTAGGCCAGTCTTGTACTGCTTGTACTTTACTGGGTAGAGGCTGTCTCCTCCCTCCACCTACTTCATGTCCAAGGTAAACCACTGAGCCTTGTCCATTTTGATGAGGGGCCACTCGGACACCCTCAAAAGAGCTATCTGAAGGACTGCTTGGGAACAGGTCGGGGAGAGGTTCAGACTCCTCTTCCTCAACATCTGAAGCCAGTAGCAGTGCTGCGATTTCGACGCTTGGGACGAAAGCCTTCAGCCTATTCACGTGAAACACTTTTGGAGCCTGATCAGGCCTTCCAAGGTACACTGAATAGTTAACCTCACCCAGGGGCTCCACCACTGGGTAAGGGCCTGACCATTTGTCCTGTAAAGCTCGAGGCCTTATGGGATTCATGATCAGGACCCGCTGACCAAGTGTAAAGTTGATGAGGGAAGCTTTCTGGTCGTACCAATGTTTCACCAGCGCTTGCCCTGCCTTCAATTTATCACTAGCCAAGCCCATCAGAAGTACCATCCGTTTTCTGAGCCCTAGCACATAATCAACTACGTTGGTAGTAACAGGGGGAGTGGGCATCTCCCATCCCTCCTTGACGATGGCTAAGGGTCCCCGTACGGGATGACCGAACAGAAGTTCGAAGGGGCTGTAGCCAACACCCTCCTGTGGTACCTCTCGGTAGGCAAACAGTAAGCATGAAACAAGAAGATCCCATTTTCTTCTCTGAGGTTCCTCCAGAGCCTAATCATGCTCTTTAACGTCCTGTTAAAATGCCCCGCCAGACCATTGGTCTGGGGGTGGTATGCAGAAGAGAACCTGTAGGTGACCCCACATTCTTTCCACATAGCCTGCCTATACTTCGACATAAAGTTGCTGCCACGATCTGACACAACTTCTTTAGGGAAGCCAACCCTAGTAAATATGCCGAGTAAAGCTTTTGCAACTGACTTGGCAGTTACAGTTTTCAATGGGATGGCCTCAGGATACCTGGTTGCATGGTCGACCAGCACCAGGATAAACCTATTGCCCGAGGATGTTTGCGGGTCAAGGGGACCAACGATGTCGATCCCTACCCTTTCAAATGGTACCCCCACAACTGGGAGCGGTACCAACGGAGCTTGGATTGTCGCGCCAACCTTACCAGACAACTGGCAGGAGGCACAACTCCTGCAGTGACTTTCTACTTGCACCCCCATCTTGGGCCAGTAGAAGTGCATGGATAACCTTTGCTTGGTCCTCTTCATACCAAGGTGACCAGCAAGGGGAACTTCATGCGCCAACTGCAGGAGGAAGGGCCTAACAGCAAGGGGAACCACCAACCTCCTATGGTCTCCTTCTGTAGACTCTGTGGGCTCGCTATACAGGAGTCCACCTTCCCAATAAATCCTATGCGTCCCAGGAGGTTCACCCTCAAGCTGGGAGCAGGCCTGTCTCCTTAGGCCTTCCAGAGATGGGCACTCACGTTGGCCTTTACTGAATTCGTCCCTATCAGGACCTCCTTCAACTAACAAGTCTTTTAGTTCAGGATGATCGTTTGGGTCGAATACTTCAGGCATCGCCACCTCCTCGTCAGGCCCGGGCGATTGACCAACTTCCTCCACCGCAGTGGTAGGCGAGCTCGGGGGAATATTCTCTTTCCCTCGTCGTGACTTGTTGACTCCTTTCGCCTTGGGTTTCCCCTTTGGCTGGGGCGGCGTATTGGACTTGGCCAATGCTGCCCGTGCTTGAGACCGTGTGTAGGGTCTTTCGGCAGTGTCTCCTACGAGCCCTAAAGCTCTGAGATCATTACCCAACAAGACCTTTCCCGGGACGTTTCTCTGAATGCTCACTGGAATCCTGACTGCTGTACCATTTAAAGTAAGATTTACAGGTATTACTGGAAACATACGGAGGGGGCCGTCAGCCAACTTAGTGGGCATCAGAGTAGCTCTGGCAACTTCCTCCGAGTCTACCAAGGTAGAATCCACTACAGTGCGACTGCACCCACTATCCCTAAGAGCTGGAGTATCCACTCCATTGATCAGCACACTGTCTTTAAAGTAGTGCTTGGTATTATCCGGAATCCTAGCATAAGCCTCTGCGACTTTAGGCTCCCAGGAACCCAGGGACACTAAAACTACCTCAGCCTCTATTCCGCTGGGAAATGAGTCTGAGGAGAAGGATGCTCCTGTAATCTCTTCTTCCTCGTAGGAGGAGAAGGCCAGATTAGCGGAGTGGACCCCCAAAGGTCTAACCTTACAACGGGGATCCCCCTTCACGTGGTCAGTTGCTCCACAAGAAAAACAAGCCCCAGTGGGTCTGTTTACGTAGGGAGGCTTATTGTAACCAGAGTTCTGTTTCGGAGGCTGACCTCCACTACCCTGTGAGTTCTCTTGTGTCTTACCCTTGTTTTTCTTTTTGTGGCCCTTATGGGAAGAAGATTTAGCAGATTCCCCACCCTCCATATCTTTGGACTTTTTCCCTTCCTCCTGCTTACCAGGATGAGTTTTGTCCTTATGGGACACTCGATGTGACACCCATAAGTCTGCTGCAATGGCCAGCTTCTTAGGATCTATCTCCTTCGAATCGGCCAAATGCTGCTTAAGCTCCGGGGAAGAAGAAGCAAAAATGTGTTCCAGCATGACAAGATTTATCATGCCTTCGAAGGTAGAAACCTTATAACCTTCGACCCAGCCAGTTAAGTTTTTCAAAGATTCAGCGACATAAGATACCCAAGTACCACCTTCCTTTTTCTTATACTCTCGAAAACGCTTTAAATATTGGGCCGGAGTCTTCCCAAACTTTAAAATGAGAGTTTGCTTTAACATTGCGAAATCAGCTCGCTCAGCCTTCGACATTTCCATGATGGCACTACAGCCAGAATGGGGCAGTCTACTGAGCAACCACGCAATCTTATCAGCATTGTCAACTTCTTGAACCTCGCATGCATACTCAAACGCATTCAGCCAGTCCATAATGTCATTCCTTTCTTCATACACACTGAGCAGATCTTTCGGAAACCGTGGATGAGAGGAAGCCCCAGACCCATGTCCAGGACCCTTGGACCCATTTGCAACCTGAAGCTTGGCCAGTTCCAACTGGTGATCCCTGTCTTTCTGTTTTTCTGCCTGTTCGATTTTTAGTTTGGCTATGCTGAATTCAAGCTCCTGCTGCCTAAACCGCAGCTCTTGCTTCTTGAATTCAAGCATAGCATCCCCATCAACACTGGCAGAGGAAACATTAGACATCTCGTCCTCCCTGTCCTCGTGGTCGCGATGGATCAGTGCAGCGGCAGAACCGTCGGTTCTACCAGTGAGAGCAGCCCCACCACCTTCTGCACTGTCCTCAGAAGTTATAGCGTCAAGCTGCGCTTCTTGCCACGCCACGATTCTTTGGATCATTTCCAATTTAGTGCCTTGAGAGGAAACACCTCTCTCCGCACACATCTTCTTCAATGTTTCTGATTTGGAAGCATTTAAAGTTAACAAGGTATTTGTTTCCATACTGTTTGATAGGACTATGGCCTTTTTAAAGTTATACTACAACAATTCACTATGTGTACTGGTTGGAATAACCTGAAATGCCTTAGTTCGAGCGCAACACTGGATACCTTCAGTCGTATCCCACCGCTGTACACCAATTTGTTAAGACGGATTTCTGAACTCTGTCCTGGTGGCGCAGAAGTTCAGAAGTCCAACCTAATTACTTGGAACAGGGTAACCTCTGGACGAGCCAGACCAATCAAGGTAGCGATCGCGGCGGTCAAGACTAGGTCTCAAGAGGGGTCAGGGTGACTGAAAGCCCGCAATGAGCACACAAAGCAAGAGCGCTTACAAACTACTCCAAACAGTTGTTATATCAAAAATATATACACATTTATTTTAAGGCCTTTAAAATAATGACCGTAGCGAGAAAATCACAATATCACAATATTAAGCCAACACATACCATATCAACACATTATATATACAAATACGACAGTCGCAAGCGTTATATGCACGAAATGTGTAGTCCACCTGCAAGGGAAGGAAAACAGGCAGTGCGATAATGCTTTAGACTCAGTTCGCCTTCAGAGGCACCTAACTAGATGGAAGTCCGAGCCCTGCGAAGAGTGGAGCCTTGTGCTCAAAGTACCTGCACACGCTGGTGCCAACGGGCAAAAGGAGAAGCTCTTCGGAGGAAGTCAGGCAGTTCGGGTTAGTGCACAACAGAAGAAGAACAGGTTCCGCGACTCAAGCGCAGCCTCCACAGTGAGCAGAAGCAGAGCGCGAGTACGGACAAAAGGGTGCTGTTTTTACACAGCGGGGAAAAGCAATGGGCTACTGCAGGAGGGCGACCAGATCCTAGCTATACTACTCACCGGTCCCCGATGCAAGCAGACCCAGGCTTCTCCACGTTAGTTTCAGCAGCTGGCAGGTTCAGAACAGCCGGGAATGCCTCGTCGTCGTGTAGAGAAAAAAGACGTCCCAATCGAAGAAACCTGCACAGTTTTGTCACCACAGCAGGGCAACGGAGCGGCCGTGTGTATCTGAGCCAAATGTACACTACTCACTTCAGACTTGGGAACGCCAAGTGTACTAAGCGTGTGAGAGTGACAAGGACTCGAAATACAACACAACCTGGCGGCGGTTACAGAGCAAGATTCCCGTGTAAGCTGGTCAGTCAACTGGATGGCCCAGAGACGCTTCCGAAGGCTTACTGGCAGGAGATGATGAAGTCGCCGAGAATAGCTGTTCCTGCTATTCCAAAGGTCAAAGCACCAGTACAGGCCTTCTGGTTCGATCAAAGGAGGAAAGGGTTTCACAGGACGACAGCAGTGCAAAGGAGGAGTCCTTCAGCGGGTCACCAGCGATTCCTCGGTCCAGCCTCGTGGTTGCAGGATACTTGGCTCCTGTATTCCTTCGTTCGTGAGAACTCAGGAGATCGACATGGTAGTGGTGTTTCCAGCCCCCTCTTATCCACGGTTCCCTTCGCGCCAAAACGGAGGGGAGCCAATGGGAGATCCGCTCATCAACACACACACCATTCGTGGACCAATCACGGACCACGGTGGTCCCAGGCATTCACACTACCCTAGACTCTCTGGCACCCAGGATGTGTATTGGGACCAGACATCCCAGCCCACACCCTGGAGGCACACAAACGACATGTAGAAGCCCGCAAAAGCAACCACGTTTCGCGGGAAAGTACATGCCCAAATAAGGACGGCCCCGGGTCACTTGACCTGGGGAAGGTGAAGGGAGCAAGACGGTCAGTGGACAGGACAAAGGAGCCTCGTGGTCTGGCCATTTTGGGAGCCAGGCCACCATTTTGGGTTCAGTGCGAAAAACGCGCTCAGAACGCCAAAAGGAGCTCAAAATACACAAATCGATCGCTGCCACCATTCCAGTCCCTGAATGACTTGCACCGATCAAATACAATCCTAAAAGAGTATCTAGGGCCTGTAGAAGGCTAGAGACCCAAGAGAGCTGTAACTTAGCTTACAGTGCCCTCTTGTGTCATGTTGCACTAAAGCCGCAACATGATAAAAGAAACTACGGGAAACAGCGTTCCCCGGTACTGACTGTCTTAAGGGCATGTCAGTTTCCCCATAAGAAAAGGAGCGAAAGCCCAGAGGAGTGCGGCAGAAGGCTGCACTTCTCTGGCAAAGTCAAGAACACAGTGAAAAACAACAGCAAAAAGTTTAGGGGTTGCCACATGGAAGGAAAATTACCTACAATTACGAAATCTTTCCTAACAAGGACTACAGGTGTTTGGCAGTAAACCCACTTGGTAGCAGTCTGTACCACACATATTCACTTGGTAGCTGTGGCTGAGCAGTCAGACTTCCCTCAAGAAGAGTTAAGCAGTATGTGGAGTATACAATATAGGGCAATTCTTCACAGTAAGACAAGCAAACACGCAACAAGGCTTCAGTGTAAAGATATAAAGGTATTTATTTATAACGGCACATCTATAGAAAACACTCTGGCACTATCACGACAAACAATTCAATTACAATTACTCTACGAAGAAAACAGATCAATCCCCCTAACTATAGTTCGACAAGTCTAGGTTCTACCAGCATCACTTATTTGCTGACAGAGGTGTATGCTTCAACCTAGATAGCACTCTAGTATTCGTTAGGACGGGAGAGAAAAATAAGTAGGTTACGAAATCAACACAGTTCAATACTTCATGGGAAAATGCAAGGCAAGAAAACAAGAACCACAATAGATCATAAAGTTCAGAGGCAAGGCCCACTCGGAGAGAGGCAAGGAGATATGTCCCAAAAAGTCTCTTTGTGGAAATGCGTTCGAGTCTGTGTAGCAAATTGTTATTGGAAGATTGGACCAGTTCAGAACAATACACTAGAGAAAGCTTGGAGGCGACCCTATGGAGAGGCGAGGATTAAGTCACCTCACTCTATCCGGCAACAAGGGAAGCCAGGCGGACACAGTACCTTGATTGTTGAGAGACAGCTCCGGCGGGGGCAGTTGTTCCTGGTGGTGGATGCACGTCGGGTCTTTGCCAAGAGTAGAGATGATCTCGTCGTCGAAGAAAAGGGAAGTCCGGTGCACCACCAGGGAAGAGACCAGCCGCGGAGTGCTCCGTCACAAGGCACCACCTTTTGGTCACGGTACAGGGGTAGTCGCTATCCGGTTGCCGAGGTGCTCTGCACGGGCAATTCGACCACTGCGTCCTGAGGCGAAGAAAAAGCAAAAGGGACTGGTTGTTCCCACCAGTCAGGGGAAGAGACTCTCCGGCAGAGAGATCTCCTCTGTCGTCGGGAAGTGGTGAGTCAGATCAGCAGGGCTCCACCGGAGGTGTCGTCGTTGCAGGTCGGCTCAGCTTTACCCTCGTCAGATTCTTAGGTCCTGTGGCGACTTCTAAAGACCCAGTCCCAAAAGCCCTGCTTTTATGCAGAAAACCCCCATTCATTCAGCCTAGCTGTCAATCAACACACGCTAAGTGGTGAGCGGGGAGGCTCACCACTTGGGCCAATCACACCAGAGTGCGACCGGAGTTGGCAAGGCAACTCGGTCCAGGGTGCCTAAACCCCCTCCCACAGCCCTGTGGTAACCCAGACAGAATGACACCACTTTGGAGGGTCTCTGTACAGAAGCCCGCCAAAAGTGGAACAAAGGGCTCGACCTTTGGTTTAGGCGTCACAGAGACGAACACAGACGCCATTTTAAAAACCAAGTTCTGGCAGAAAATACCATCCGATAGACTTATTTAAGATAAGTAAACCGGTGGTATGTTAGAGATTAACGAGAAAAAGTATCAATCTCCAACAATGGGAAGAATCCCATAGGGTTATATTCGGGGTCGAACATAACCAGTAGTTTCCACTGCCACCAGCCAAAACCTGACGAGGGGGGACGGGACAGTGCCCCCCTCGAATAACAGACCCAGGAGTAATCGAATTACCCCTACTAGTACGTTCACAATAGGATGGTTTGTACTAGTTCTGTTAGTAAATTTAGGTATAGTTAAGCCAATGGTGACTTTACATGCCCGGGGAGACCGTAGTCAGTCCCCGGGTATGGAGTCTATGACGGAGGTCCGTTAGGACGGCCAAGTGTTACGGCACGTAAGGTGCGGTGTAACACACATAGAAAAACATATGATACCCTATGGAGTAAGAGACCCCATAGCCCATAGAACACATTAACATTCAAAGGAATTACACACATTCATGTCCAAGAGTGGGATAAAAAGAGTCTCACTCTTGGCAGGATGGAAAAACAAACTCCAGAAATCCAGCAAAACTGCTGGGGGACTCACTAGGTTAGGAAATTCAGCCTAAACAGAGAATTCTCCCTAACACTCGCCCCCCCCAGACTAAGGGACAGGAGGATTTAATCCACTCCTGGATGATTCTCATACCTCTAGTCGATGACATACATCCTAGAGAGACCATCAGCATTTTGGTGGTGACACCCTGACCTGTGCTCAATGGTGAAATCAAACCCTTGCAGGCAGATCGACCATCTCAATAGTTTTGGGTTTTCCCCTTTCATTTGCATTAACCATCTCAAGGGTTGGTGGTCAGTCTGAATGACAAAAGTAGAACCATACAAGTACGGCCTAAACTTCTTCAGAGCCCACACGATAGCAAAGCACTCTCTTTCGATTGTTGCCCACCTTGTTTCAGGACCCTTCAGCTTGCGGCTGATGAAGCAAACGGGGTGCTCCCTACCTTTCCCATCCAGTTGACTGAGTACGGCACCTATTCCTACATTTGAAGCATCTGTCTGCACAATGAAGTGTTGGTGGTAATCAGGAGCTCTGAGTACTGGGGCTTGGCAAAGAGCCTTTTTCAGGTTTTCAAAAGCCTGATTGCACTCCTCGTTCCATCTAACCTTTTTAGGAAATTTGGGCGACGAGATGACATTCAGTGGAGAAGCTGTGGTCCCATAGTTCTCTATGAAATTCCTGTAGTACCCAGTGAGGCCTAGGAAGGCTCTCACTTGGGTTTGAGTAGTAGGTGTTGTCCAATTTTGCACAGCTTCAATCTTACTGAGCAAAGGCCTTATTTCTCCACCTCCTACCTCATGTCCAAGATATACTACCTTACTCTGTCCAGTTTGGCATTTACTCGCCTTTATGGTCAGATTGGCTCATCCAAGAGCCTGCAAAACATCTCTCAGGTGGGTTACATGTTCTTCCCAGGAATTGCTGAAAACTGCGATGTCATCCAAGTATGCCATGCAGAAGTCCTTCATCCCATTCAGAACCTGGTTTAGCATCCGTTGAAACGTAGCAGGTGCATTCTTCAATCCGAAAGGCATTACCTTAAACTGGTATAAGCCAACAGGGTTGAAAATGCAGTTTTCTCCTTGGCATGGTCTGTCAGGGCTATTTGCCAATAGCCTGACGTCAAGTCAAATGTGCTGAGGAACTTGGCGGCGCCAAGTTTATCCACCAACTCATCTGTTCTTGGCAAAGGGTGGGCATCAGTCTTGGTGACTGCATTAAGAGCTCTATAATCCACGCAGAATCTAAGTTCTTTAGATCCGGCCTTTGGTACTAACACCTGGGCTAGACCATGGACTAGTAGAGGGCTCTATTACCCCGAGATCGAGCATCTTGCTGACCTCACCTTTGATGTGGGTTCGTACGTTTTCTGACATTCTGTATCCTCTGCTTTTGACCGGCAGACAGTCACCAGTGAGTATGCCGTGCTGGCCCCAAGGGGTCAAGCCTGGTGAAAGCGAGAACAGAGAGGCAAACTGATTCAACATAGATTTGCACTCTTCTTGTTGCTCGGGTGTCAGATTGGAGGAGAGATTTACTCCTTCAATTTTTTCGTCTAAAGGTAAGCCTCTGAGGAGATCCGGAAGAGCTTCACTCTCTTCTTCTTCCTCGGATGATGCTAGAAGCAACGCCCTTACATCGGGTCTTGAGACATACGCTTTGAGTCGGTTGGTGTGAAAGACTGTCGGAGCCTCCTTGAGATTGCCCAAGTCCACCAGATAGTTGACCTCTCCGAGTTTACCCACAACTCTGAAGGGTCCCATCCACTTGTCTTGCAAGGCCCTCTGCCTTGTTGGGATCATAACGAGAACGAGCTGGTCTTGAGCGAACTCAACCATGTTAGTGTTTTGATTGTGCCAGTGCTTGACCAATGCTTGTCCAGCTTTCAAGTTATCGCTTGCTTCCGTCATCATGTGCGACATTCTCCTCCGGAGACCTATCACGTAGTCAGTCACTCTGACTGGCTTGGGGGAAGGAGCACTCTCCAACCCCTCCTTAATCAGGGCCAATGGACCTCTGACGGGATGACCATAGAGAAGTTCGAAGGGAGAGTAACCTACTCCCTCCAGGCGACTTCCCTATTAGCAAAGAGACGGCATGGCAGTAGAAGGTCCCACTTACGCTTAAGGCGTTCCTCTAAAGCACCTATCATGCTCTTCATGGTTCGGTTGAACCGTTCTACCAGCCCATTGGTTTGTTGGTTGGTAAGCTGTTGAGAACTTGTAAGTAACTCCACAGGTTTTCCACATGGCTTTCATGTAGTGGGACATAAAGTTTGATCCCCTGTCAGAGATTACTTCCTTAGGAAACCCGACCCTAGTAAAAATACCAAGGAGGGCCTTAGCCACAGCTGGAGCTGTAACAGTCCTCATAGGAATTGCCTCAGGATACTTAGTAGCATGCTCTACTACAACAAGTATAAACCTGTTGCCTGAGGAGGTTGGAGGATCAAGGGGATCAACAATGTCAATCCCTACTCTCTCAAATGGGATTCCCACAACTGGGAGAGGCACTAAAGGTGCCACATTCTTGGAGCCAACCTTACCAGAGGTCTGGCAGGTGTGGCAGCTCCTGCAGTGTTTTTCCACTTCGGCCCCCATCTTCGGCCAATAGAAGTAGAGAGAGAGCCTTTCCTTAGTCTTCTTGAAACGCAAGTGACCAGCCAAAGGAATCTCGTGGGCTAACTGCAAGAACTGTGGTCTGTTCTCTTCGGGTACTACAAGTCGTTTGTAGTCTCTAGGTGCAGACTCGGTCGGTTCACTGTAGAAGAGGCCATCTTCCCAGTGTAACCTGTATTTCCCAGGCTCTTGCCCTTCAGCCTGAGCTTCTGCCTGGTGGCGAAGACCTTCCAGAGTTGGACATTCTCTCTGTCCCTTACTGAAGTCTGCCCTGCTGGGTCCACCTTCTGCCAGTAAAGACTGCAGCTCAGGATGGTCAACAGGATCCAGATCTCCAATGAGTTCCTGGCCTTCTATTAGCTCTTCCTCAGAGTCTAATTCTACCACACAGGGTTGTACCTCCCTCTCAGCCTCAGCCAGAGGTGGAGTTACGGGTGTAACTTTGGACAACCGCGGGGAAGTCCGTGTTGGCTGCACTGTAATGCCGGCTGCTGGTTTTGGGGCAGAAGTCTTAGGTTTCCCTTTTGCTTCTGTTTTCTTCGAGACAGCGGCCGATAATTCCAGTGGAGCAGGAGTGATTTCTTTCTTCATCATCTCCTGGAGAGTACCGCGCATGGTCCTCTCTCTTGCGAGTCTGGTTAGCTCCTGTAACCGTTTACTAGGAGGTCTGGGAGTATGCGATACAACTCCGAGAGTTTTCAAATCGTTACCCAACAGTACGCGTCCTGGTACCTCACTCTGTATGCTGACAGGTATCTTCACAGTCATGTCGTTACACTGGATGAGAACTGGTAATTGGGGAAGCATCTGCACAGGCCCTCCAGCTAACTTGGTGAGGCATTTGGGTGCCTTAACAACATCCTCAGCCTGAAAAAACGATTTATCCACCACCGTTATGCTGGCCCCAGTGTCCCTAATGGCAGGAGTCTCCTGACCATTCACCTGGACACTGTCCTTATAATACTCTTTAGTATTATCGGGGATAGAATTATAGACATCTAAATTCTGTTGTTCCCACAACCCCAGAGATACTAAAGAAACGCTGGCTGAGACTCCAATGGGTTCGTAAGCTAGCAGTAGAAAGTTTCCACTTGCCATTTGGACTTCCTCCTCTGGAGCGAAGGCTAAGGAGACAAGCTGGACCCCTGAAGGTTTACCCTTACATCTGGGATCTCCTTTCACGTGGTCAGTCGAGCCACATGCTTTTTGGAATGGTGGCTTGTTCTGGCCTCCTTCCGGTTTTACACCAGAAGAAACACTATTCTGCTGCGGTTTTCCTTGTGGCTTACCCTTCTGGTTTTGTTTGGGGCCCTCTTTGGAATTTGAGTTATTAGAATTCTCTTTTGAGTCTTTTTTAGGCTGTTTTCCCTGATCCTTTTTCTGAGTTGCCCCAGAATCCTTATGAGTAGCCCTGTTGGCAACCCATAAATTAGCAGCCTTAGCTAGCTTCCGGGAATCCAATTCCTTTGAATCATCCAAGTGCTGTCTGAGCTCAGGAGAACAGGCGTCATAAATAGACTCCAACATAAAAAGATTCCTCATACCCTCATAAGTGTTCACTTTGTAACCCTTAATCCATCCCTCTAAGTTTTTCAACCATTCACTCACCCAGGTAGCCCAAGGGGTACCATCATGCTTTTTGAGGGTTCTAAACCTCTTAAGATACTGGGAAGGTGTCTTCCCAAATCTAGCTATCAAAGCTAGTTTCACACTTTCGTAATCCGTTTTATCCGCCTCCCCCAATTCCATTACCACCTCAGTCGCAACAGGAGGGAGCCTAGAGAACAACCAGGGAAGTAAATCGTTCCCGGTGATGTCCTGGAGCCAATGATTGTATTCAAACAGTTTTAACCAATCCAACACATCCAATCTCGGTTCATACATACCCACTAATTCCTTCGGCATCCGGGGTCTTTTGGGACTGGAGCTCCTAGAGGAACCAGAGGAGAGAGAAGCATTTTCCATAGACAACTTTTTCATCTCTAACTCGTGATTAAGTTCTATTTCCCTGAGTCTTAACTCAGCTTGCTTCTGCTCAGCCTGGGAATTCATCCTTCTGAACTCGAGCTCTTGGTTTCGTTCAGATTGAGCCAAGAACCGTTTGTATTCTAATTCGAGCTTCATTTTTTCGAGTTCAAAATAAGCAGGGTTACATGTGGGACCTGGTATGGGCCCCGTAGGTACAGCGAGTAAGGCAGGTAGAGGAGCGGGGGAGACAGTTTTGTTAGCCTCTCCTTCCTCTTCAGCCTCTTCATCACTATCATCAGAATTATGATTTAGATCAACACCATCACTGTTATCTACATTTGCTGGAGAAATTGGTTCCTCTGAACCAGTACCCAGACTTTGGTTCGCCAGCAATCTCTCTATTAGTTCTAACTTCTTGCCCCTTACAGAAAGATTCTCTTGCCTACAGAGAGCTCGTAAACTCTCAGTTTTTTCACCTGACAAGGACTCTTGACTGTAAGCTTCCATCGTAGACATGTTTTTGAAAGTTGCTTTTTAGTGCTAAGCTTTGTGGTTAGTTATCCTAAAGTGTCGAAAAGCACTCTAAACTGTATACTCGATACAAATCCCACCGCTGTACACCAGTGTTAGGCGGAAACCTGTGCAGTTCCCTCTGGGACCACTGCAAAAGATTTAGGACTACAGGTGTTTGGCAGTAAACCCACTTGGTAGCAGTCTGTACCACACAGATTCACTTGGTAGCTGTGGCTGAGCAGTCAGACTTCCCTCAAGAAGAGTTAAGCAGTATGTGGAGTATACAATATAGGGAAATTCTTCACAGTAAGACAAGCAAACACGCAACAAGGCTTCAGTGTAAAGATATAAAGGTATTTATTTATAACGGCACATCTATAGAAAACACTCTGGCACTATCACGGCAAACATTTCAATTACAATTACTCTACGAAGAAAACAGATCAATCCCCCTAACTATAGTTCGACAAGTCTAGGTTCTACCAGCATCACTTATTTGCAGACAGAGGTGTATGCTTCAACCTAGATGGCACTCTAGTATTCGTTAGGACGGGAGAGAAAAATAAGTAGGTTACGAAATCAACACAGGTCAGTACTTCACGGGAAAATGCAAGGCAAGAAAACAAGAACCACAATAGATCATAAAGTTCAGAGGCCAGGCCCACTCGGAGAGAGGCAAGGCGATATGTCCCAAAAGTCTCTTTGTGGAAATGCGTTCGAGTCTGTGTAGCAAATTGTTATTGGAAGATTGGACCAGTTCAGAACAATACGCTAGAGAAAGCTTGGAGGCGACCCTATGGAGAGGCGAGGATTAAGACACCTCACTCTATCGGGCAACAAGGGAAGCCAGGCGGACACAGTCCCTTGATTGTGGAGAGACAGCTCTGGCGGAGGCAGTTGTTCCTGGTGGTGGATGCACGTCGGGTCTTTGCCAAGAGTAGAGATGATCTCGTCGTTGAAAAAAATTGAAGTCCGGTGCACCACTAGGGAAGAGACCAGCCGCGGAGTGCTCCGTCTCAAGGCACCACCTTTTGGTCGCGGTACAGGGGTAGTGGCTATCCGGTTGCCGAGGTGCTCTGCACGGGCAATTCGATCACTGCGTCCTGAGGCGAAGAAAAAGCAAAAGGGACTGGTTGTTCCCACCAGTCAGGGGAAGAGACTCTCAGGCAGGGAGATCTCCTCTGTAGTCGGGAAGTGGTGAGTCGGATCAGCAGGGCTCCACCGGAGGTGTCGTCGTTGCAGGTCGGCTCAGCTTTACCCTCGTCGGATTCTTAGGTCCTGTGGCGACTTCTGAAGATCCAGTCCCAAAAGCCCTGCTTTTATGCAGAAAACCCCCATTCATTCAGCCTAGCTGTCAATCAACACACGCTAAGTGGTGAGCGGGGAGGCTCACCACTTGGGCCAATCACACCAGAGTGCGACCGGAGTTGGCAAGGCAACTCGGTCCAGGGTGCCTAAACCCCCTCCCAGAGCCCTGTGGTAACCCAGACAGAATGACATCACTTTGGAGGGTCACTGTACAGAAGCCCGCCAAAAGTGGAACAAAGGGCTCGACCTTTGGTTTAGGAGTCACAGAGACGAACACAGACGCCATTTTAAAAACCAAGTTCTGGCAGAAAATACCATCCGATAGACTTATTTAAGATAAGTAAACCGGTGGTATGTTAGAGATTAACGAGAAAAAGTATCAATCTCCAACAATGGGAAGAATCCCATAGGGTTATATTCAGGGTCGAACATAACCAGTAGTTTTCACTGCCACCAGCCAAAACTCGACGAGGGGGGATAGGACAGTGCCCCCCTCGAATAACAGACCCAGGAGTAATCGAATTACCCCTACTAGTACGTCCACAATAGGATGGTTTGTACTAGTTCTGTTAGTAAATTTAGGTCTAGTAAAGCCAATGGTGACTTTACATGCCCGGGGAGACAGTAGTCAGTCCCCGGGTATGGAGTCTATGACGGAGGTCTGCTAGGACGCCCCAGTGTTACGGCACGTAGGGTGCGGTGTAACACACATAGAAAAACATATGAGACCCTATGGAGTAAGAGACCCCATAGCCCATAGAACACATTAACATTCAAAGGACTTACACACATTCATGTCCAAGAGTGGGAGAAAAAGAGTCTCACTCTTGGCAGGATGGAAAAACAAACTCCAGAAATCCATCAAAGCTGCTGGGGGACTCACTAGGTTAGGAAATTCAGCCTAAACAGAGAATTCTCCCTAACACAGATGAAGGGTCACCCTCCACAGTATTGGCTCCTGGTCCTGGGACAGCTGATCAAGGGAGGGATGCAGTCCTACAGCCACAGACAGGCCCATAACATCAAGGGCCAGGTTCCCTTGGGCCTGCCAGGCGTGGGGTCCGACAACGCGGTGGCCATGTGTCAACTGGCTACACTGTATATACTGTATATCCAAGTATGGTGTTGCACGGCAACAGGGGGCTTCCTAAGAGATGTTGGCTCAGGGCATGGAAAGGGTGGCCAATTCCATGACCCCCCAGAAAGACTGGTGGCACTCCAGCTGCAGGCAATGCGGTACACAGGCTGCACATGGAGGCCAGCAACAAGAGCCTACGGGTGGGACTCAGCGCTCTGCGTGCATTTATTTTATTTTTATTTTATTACATTTGTTATACGCCTAGACCCAGGGGTATCACGGCGTAGTTACAGACAATGGGAGAATGCAATCTTAAAGGTGAACACAGAGATACACTAAACAACAGTCAATAATATACAAAACAGTCAGCTATGTACAGTTAATTGGAGCGAGTTAGTGCTCTGGTTCAGTTAGTACTTGTTGAATAGCCAGGTTTTCAAGAGCCTTTGAATTTTGGGAATGATGTTTCATTCATAATATTGGTGGGTAGAGCATTCCAGTGTCTGGGAGCCAGTATTTTAAAGCTGCTACCCCCCGCTTTCTATCTTTTGTATCTTGGAGTTTCGAGGTATGCGTTTTTATTGGATCTGAGGAGTCTGGCCTGGGGTTTCTTCATCACTATGTTGTTGAGGTATTTAGGGGCTTTGTTGGCCATGCATTTATGAGTGATGCTCAAGGTTTTAAATAAGATTCTGGCTTGGGTAGGGAGCCAGTGGTGGTCTCTTCTGGTGTTAGAGATATGTTCAGATTGTTTGATGCCTAGGGCTGCTCTGAGGGCCTTGTTCTGCATGAGTTGAAGTTTGGCTATGTTGGATTTGGAGGTGCCAAGGAAAAGGATATTACAATAGTCTAGCTTGGAGAGTATGAGAGCTCTGGCTAGTGTAACGCAGTTATTGGCTGAGAGGAATTTGCGACTAAGGGAGATGAGTTTGGAAGTGTAAGAGGTGGACGAGGCTAGTGTGTTTACTTGTTTTGACATTGATAAGGTTGCATCTAAGTAGACGCCAAGGGTCTTGACTTGTTTGAGAACGGGGATTATGGTGCCATCAATGGTGAATGATTTGAAGGCAGGCTCGAGGGTATCAATTTTGGTGGAGGAGCCCAGTATGAGGAGCTCAGTTTTGTCGTCGTTTAGACAAAGGCTGTTGTTGGTCATCCAGTTTTGTATGAGTGAGTAGATTTGGTTGACCAGAAGTGAGTCTTATTCGTGATTACCTGAGAGTGGGATGAGGATTTGGGTGTCATCAGTGAAGTTAGTATAGATGACACCCATGGCATCCGAAGCTGCGAATAGCAGCTTAGTATAGGCATTGTACAGAGTGGGGGATAGGCAGGAGCCTTACGGAACACCCGCAGGGACTGGCAAAGGGTCTGCTGATTCTTTGCCGATGGATACTCTGGTGGTCCTATCTGCCAAGAATGATTTGATCCAGTTAGTGGCGTTCTGAGTAGGTTGAAGTTGTTAGCTAGAGTGTTACAGATTTTATCATGGTCGACCAGATCAAAAGCCGCTGAGAGGTCCAGGAGCATTAGTAGGCAGAGTTTACCTGCTTCTCTAGTGGCATCCATTTGGATCTTCAGATCAAGGAGGGCTGTCTCTGTGCTGTGGTTAGGGCCAACTTTGAATCAGCCAAGTGCTGTCTGAGCTCAGGAGAACAGGCGTCATAAATAGACTCCAACATAAAAAGATTCCTCATACCCTCATAAGTGTTCACTTTGTAACCCTTAATCCATCCCTCTAAGTTTTTCAACCATTCACTCATCCAGGTAGCCCAAGGGGTACCATCATGCTTTTTGAGGGTTCTAAACCTCTTAAGATACTGGGAAGGGGTCTTCCCAAATCTAGCTATCAAAGCTAGTTTCACACTTTCGTAATCCGTCTTATCCGCCTCCCCCAATTCCATTACCACATCAGTCGCAACAGGAGGGAGCCTAGAGAACAACCAGGGAAGTAAATCGTTCCCGGTGATGTCCTGGAGCCCATGATTGTATTCAAACAGTTTTAACCAATCCAACACATCCAATCTCGGTTCATACATACCCACTAATTCCTTCGGCATCCGGGGTCTTTTGGGACTGGAGCTCCTAGAGGAACCAGAGGAGAGAGAAGCATTTTCCATAGACAACTTTTTCATCTCTAACTCATGATTAAGTTCTATTTCCCTGAGTCTTAACTCAGCTTGCTTCTGCTCAGCCTGGGCATTCATCCGTCTGAACTCGAGCTCTTGGTTTCGTTCAGATTGAGCCAAGAACCGTTTGTATTCTAATTCGAGCTTCATTTTTTCGAGTTCAAAATAAGCGGGGTTACATGTGGGACCCGGTATGGGCCCCGTAGGTACAGCGGGTAATGCAGGTAGAGGAGCGGGGGAGACAGTTTCGTTACCCTCTCCTTCCTCTTCAGCCTCTTCATCACTATCATCAGAATTATGATTTAGATCAACACCATCACTGTTATCTACATTTGCTGGAGAAATTGGTTCCTCTGAACCAGTACCCAGACTTTGGTTCGCCAGCAATCTCTCTATTAGTTCTAACTTCTTGCCCCTTACAGAATGATTCTCTTGCCTACAGAGAGCTCGTAAACTCTCAGTATTTTCACCTGACATGGACTCTTGACTGTAAGCTTCCATCGTAGACATGTTTTTGAAAGTTGCTTTTTAGTGCTAAGCTTTGTGGTTAGTTATCCTAAAGTGTCGAAAAGCACTCTAAACTGTATACTCGATACAAATCCCACCGCTGTACACCAGTGTTAGGCGGAAACCTGTGCAGTTCCCTCTGGGACCACTGCAAAAGATTTAGGACTACAGGTGTTTGGCAGTAAACCCACTTGGTAGCAGTCTGTACCACACAGATTCACTTGGTAGCTGTGGCTGAGAAGTCAGACTTCCCTCAAGAAGAGTTAAGCAGTATGTGGAGTATACAATATAGGGCAATTCTTCACAGTAAGACAAGCAAACACGCAACAAGGCTTCAGTGTAAAGATATAAAGGTATTTATTTATAACGGCACATCTATAGAAAACACTCTGGCACTATCACGGCAAACAATTCAATTACAATTACTCTACGAAGAAAACAGATCAATCCCCCTAACTATAGTTTGACAAGTCTAGGTTCTACCAGCATCACTTATTTGCAGACAGAGGTGTATGCTTCAACCTAGATGGCACTCTAGTATTCGTTAGGACGGGAGAGAAAAATAAGTAGGTTACGAAATCAACACAGTTCAATACTTCACCGGAAAATGCAAGGCAAGAAAACAAGAACCACAATAGATCATAAAGTTCAGAGGCCAGGCCCACTCGGAGAGAGGCAAGGCGATATGTCCCAAAAAGTCTCTTTGTGGAAATGCGTTCGAGTCTGTGTAGCAAATTGTTATTGGAAGATTGGACCAGTTCAGAACAATACGCTAGAGAAAGCTTGGAGGCGACCCTATGGAGAGGCGAGGATTAAGACACCTCAATCTATCCGGCAACAAGGGAAGCCAGGCGGACACAGTACCTTGATTGTGGAGAGACAGCTCCGGCGGGGGCAGTTGTTACTAGTGGTGGATGCACGTCGGGTCTTTGCCAAGAGTAGAGATGATCTCGTCGTCGAAGAAAAGGGAAGTCCGGTGCACCACCAGGGAAGAGACCAGCCGCGGAGTGCTCCGTCACAAGGCACCACCTTTTGGTCGCGGTACAGGGGTAGTGGCTATCCGGTTGCCGAGGTGCTCTGCACGGGCAATTCGACCACTGCGTCCTGAGGCAAAGAAAAAGCAAAAGGAACTGGTTGTTCCCACCAGTCAGGGGAAGAGACTCTCCGGCAGGGAGATCTCCTCTGTCGTCGGAAAGTGGTGAGTCGGATCAGCAGGGCTCCACCGGAGGTGTCGTCGTTGCAGGTCAGCTCAGCTTTACCCTCGTCGGATTCTTAGGTCCTGTGGCGACTTCTGAAGATCCAGTCCCAAAAGCCTTGCTTTTATGCAGAAAACCCCCATTCATTCAGCCTAGCTGTCAATCAACACACGCTAAGTGGTGAGCGGGGAGGCTCACCACTTGGGCCAATCACACCAGAGTGCGACCGGAGTTGGCAAGGCAACTCGGTCCAGGGTGCCTAAACCCCCTCCCCCATCCCTGTGGTAACCCAGACAGAATGGCACCACTTTGGAGGGTCTCTGTACAGAAGCCCGCCAAAAGTGGAACAAAGGGCTCGACCTTTGGTTTAGGAGTCACAGAGACGAACACAGACGCCATTTTAAAAACCAAGTTCTGGCAGAAAATACCATCCGATAGACTTATTTAAGATAAGTAAACCGGTGGTATGTTAGAGATTAACGAGAAAAAGTATCAATCTCCAACAATGGGAAGAATCCCATAGGGTTATATTCAGGGTCGAACATAACCAGTAGTTTCCACTGCCACCAGCCAAAACTCGACGAGGGGGGATGGGACAGTGCCCCCTCGAATAACAGACCCAGGAGTAATCGAATTACCCCTACTAGTACGTCCACAATAGGATGGTTTGTACTAGTTCTGTTAGTAAATTTAGGTTTAGTAAAGCCAATGGTGACTTTACATGCCCGGGGAGACAGTAGTCAGTCCTCGGGTATGGAGTCTATGACGGAGGTCCGCTAGGACGCCCAGTGTTACGGCACGTAGGGTGCGGTGTAACACACATAGAAAAACATATGAGACCCTATGGAGTAAGAGACCCCATAGCCCATAGAACACATTAACATTCAAAGGACTTACACACATTCATGTCCAAGAGTGGGAGAAAAAGAGTCTCACTGTTGGCAGGATGGAAAAACAAACTCCAGAAATCCAGCAAAGCTGCTGGGGGACTCACTAGTTTAGGAAATTCAGCCTAAACAGAGAATTCTCCCTAACACAGATGAAGGGTCACCCTCCACAGTATTGGCTTCTGGTCCTGGGACAGCTGATCAAGGGAGGGATGCAGTCCTGCAGCCACAGACAGGCCCATCACATCAAGGGCCAGCTTCCCTTGGGCCTGCCAGGCGTGGGGTCCGACAACGCGGTGGCCATGTGTCATCTGGCTACACTGTATATACTGTATACCCACGTATGGTGTTGCACGGCAACAGGGGGCTTCCTAAGAGATGTTGGCTCAGGGCATGGAAAGGGTGGCCAATTCCATGATCCCCCAGAAAGACAGGTGGTGCTCCAGCTGCAAGCAATGCGGTCCACAGGCTGCACATGGAGGCCAGCAACAAGAGCCTACGGGCGGAACTCAGGGATCTGCGCGCATTTATTTTATTTTTATTTTATTACATTTGTTATACGCCCAGACCCAGGGGTATCACGGCGTAGTTACAGACAATGGGAGAATGCAATCTTAAAGGTGAACACAGAGATACACAGAAACAACAGTCAATAATATACAAAACAGTCAGCTATGTACAGTTAATTGGAGCGAGTTAGTGCTCTGGTTCAGTTAGTACTTGTTGAATAGCCAGGTTTTCAAGAGTTTTTGAATTTTGGGAAGGATGTTTCATTCATAATATTGGTGGGTAGAGCATTCCAGTGTCTGGGAGCCAGTATTTTAAAGCTGCTACCCCCCGCTTTCTATCTTTTGTATCTTGGAGTTTCGAGGTATGCGTTTTTATTGGATCTGAGGAGTCTGGCCTGGGGTTTCTTCATGACTATGTTGTTGAGGTATTGAGGGGCTTTGTTGGCCATGCATTTATGAGTGATGCTCAAGGTTTTAAATAAGATTCTGGCTTGGATACGGAGCCAGTGGTGGTCTCTTCTGGTGTTAGAGATATGTTGAGATTTTTTGATGCCTAGGGCTGCTCTGAGGGCCTTGTTCTGCATGAGTTGAAGTTTGGCTATGTTGGATTTGGAGGTGCCAAGGAAAAGGATATTACAATAGTCTAGCTTGGAGAGTATGAGAGCTCTGACTAGTGTAACGCAGTTATTGGCTGAGAGGAATTTGCGACTAAGGGAGTTGAGTTTGGAAGTGTAAGAGGTGGACGAGGCTAGTGTGTTTACTTGTTTTGACATTGATAAGGTTGCATCTAAGTAGACGCCAAGGGTCTTGACTTGTTTGAGAATGGGGATTATGGTGCCATCAATGGTGAATGATTTGAAGGCAGGCTCAAGGGTATCAATTTTGGTGGAGAAGCCTAGTATGAGGAGCTCAGTTTTGTCGTCGTTTAGACAAAGGCTGTTGTTGGTCATCCAGTTTTGTATGAGTGAGTAGATTTGGTTGACCAGAAGTGAGTCTTGTTCGTGATTACCTGAGAGTGGGATGAGGATTTGGGTGTCTTCGGTGAAGTTAGTATAGATGACACCCATGGCATCCAAAGCTGCGAATAGCAGCTTAGTATAGGCATTGTACAGAGAGGGGGATAGGCAGGAGCCTTACGGCACACCTGCAGGGACTGGCAAAGGGTCTGCTGATTCTTTGCCGATGGATACTCTGGTGGTCCTATCTGCCAAGAATGATTTGATCCAGTTAGTGGCGTTCTGAGCTAGGTTGAAGTTGTTAGCTAGAGTGTTACAGATTTTATCATGGTCGACCAGATCAAAAGCCGCTGAGAGGTCCAGGAGCATTAGTAGGCAGAGTTTACCTGCTTCTCTAGTGGCATCCATTTCGATCTTCAGATCAAGGAGGGCTGTCTCTGTGCTGTGGTTAGGGCCAACTTTGAATCAGCCAAGTGCTGTCTGAGCTCAGGAGAACAGGCGTCATAAATAGACTCCAACATAAAAAGATTCCTCATACCCTCATAAGTGTTCTGTGGTTAGGGCGGAAACCTGACTGTCGGTCTCCTAACAGTTGGTGGTGTTCCAGATGGTTTTGAATTTGGCAGTAGGCTATTTGATCAATTATTTTTAGGAGAAATGGGACAGTTGTAATAGTTCGATAGTTAGTGGGTATTAATGGGTCCAGGGTTGTTTTTTTTAGAAGGGGTGTCACCCAGGCTTTTTTGATGCTGGTGGGGACTGTGTTAGCGAGGAAAGAAGCATTGGCGAATTTGGTGATGATTGGTGAAAGGGTGGGGGTGCAGAGTTTCACTAGGTGGGAGGGGAATTGGTCTTCTTTACAGTTGGAGGCTTTAAGTTTCGTTATGGTGCCAAGTACTTCTTTGTTAGAGACTGGTGTGAATTGAAATGGGGGGCCAGGAGTGGTGTTTGCTGTGGTCACTGATATGGTGGATGGAGTTGTGTCTGCTAGGAGTGTTTTTTTACTATCAATTTTGTTTTGCAGTAGAAGGATTTTGGATGAGAGAGCGTTTTGTATGGTGATGCACCATTCTTTACTAGTGTTAGTAGGTGCTGTGGTTTGACAGGGGTTTTCAAGCTCTCTAAGGATGGTGAACAGTCCTTTACTGTCTGAGGACGCATAAGTAATACGGAGGTTGAAGGCGTTGGCTTTTTGGGTGATTATTGCTGATTTGTATTTTTTGTTGGCTTCAGCAAAGGCTAATGCTGATTCTGGGGTGTTGTTTTTCTTATGGAGGTGTTCAAGTGATATTTTTATGTGTCTTAAAGCCACTATTTCCTCATTAAACCAAAAGCAGGATAGTGTGTTTGGTCTACGGGTTTTGGTGGTGATGGGAGCAAGTAGGTCAATAGTTTGGGTGAGGCACTGTTGGTATTGTTCTGCTAGGTAGGAAGGGTTGTTGGTACCTAGTACCATGTGGGCTGGAGCAGCACTCAAGGCTGGAGTGAGACTGTCGGATGAGAGCTTTTTAATATTTCTGCTTTCGAAGGTGTCTGGTTTTTTGGGAGTGATGTGGTCTGTGCTAGCATTGTCTATTGTGAAGTTAATTACAAGGTGATCTGACCATTTAACAGGGAGGATGGAGTCAATGGCGACTTGAGATTTGAGAGTGAGGAGCCAGTCCAAAGTTCTTCCTTTGGAGTGGGTGGGTTTGTCTATCAGTTGTGCGAAATTCATTTCTGACATGGCTGTATGGAAGGTTGATGCATCGGGGTCCAGGGGGTCATTGTATCCTAGGCATCCCTGGCTGCAGAGGGATGTGCACACAGGAACGCCCTGAGAGAAGAGTATAGGTCCCTCAGAACTACACTGGCCGCACTTGAGGCAGCCCACAGTAGACGGTTTGAACAGCAGATGTAACAGTTGACTCATCCCATCACAGAGGAACTCTGTGCATCCTGTGAGGTGTTGCACGGGGACCCCCGAGCCATCATGTTGCAGATGTGAGCATATCAGTCCTGCATGGCCGATGCCATGGAGGACCAGGCCATGGCTATGCGAGGTGATCCTTCCTTAACACTACCACATTCTAATGCTACACCAG
Source organism: Ambystoma mexicanum (assembly GCF_040938575.1). Taxonomy (NCBI): domain Eukaryota; kingdom Metazoa; phylum Chordata; class Amphibia; order Caudata; family Ambystomatidae; genus Ambystoma; species Ambystoma mexicanum. The sequence continues at coordinate 528,386,196 of NC_090923.1, forward strand.
TGGGTGGTGACAACAGCGACAGCTCTCCCAAACCTTTATAGCCTTGCGGCCCATGAACCCATGGATGGGTTTTGTTTTTTTCTCCTGAACATCCACACATGTGCATGTTGATGTGCACCCTGCACCTCCCCACTCCTGGTTGGGCCCCCCGACCCCGTCCACCATGGGCTATTTTTTGTTGTTTTTTGTCTATTGTTCATTTATGTGACAGTGGTGCCTTGTGTGGCATCCAAGGTCATCCACTGTAGGTTCCAGCTAGAGGCTAGTCTCGTGTTTGTGTTTGTGCCTTGGGTCCAGACACATATGCCACTCCTGCTTCCCCTTTCCATGGGCTTGCAAGGAGGGCAGCGTGTGAAAGTAATTGACACAGACGCATTGGGCTTCCATTTCATCTGTGGACAGTCTGAAGTCTGATATGTGTGGGATTCATGATTGTATGTCCAGTGCATGGTTGCCATCCCTTTTTGTTTGTATATTGGGATCCATCCTTTGATCATGTTCCATCTTCATGTATTGGCTTGCCTATCTGTATTATTGTTGGTCTTCGGTCTGTATGTGCTTCCCTGCCCACTTTAGTTATCCAGGCCACCCCAAATAATGGAAGGGTGGCATGTACAAGTTACGACATGTTGAGGCACTTGTGCAATTATGATTGGTCACTGTCAGACATATTCACTATTCAGGCCTGTGTATCTGGTATGTTGTACTGCCCAATTGGTGTCCCTGTGTACATTGATAGTTTGATGGGTGAGAGTGACTTGTTTATGAACTGGTTGTGTTGATTGTTGAGCACTTTGTGACAGTGGAGTTGAGTGATGGCCATTTGATTTACACTTTGACATTGCAAGGTGTGGCGACCAGGTGACATGGAGTGTGGGATGGTTTTGGTGACATACCAGCATTTAGAGGTGTACCTTGCCATGGTGTTAGTGGCATGCTACATCTTCCATGTGCTACTTTTGTGCACACCAGATTGAGTTGGTTTAAGTTCTAAGGGATGCACACAATGTAGCACTTCCAAGGACAGGTTCTCAGGGTGGTAAGGTTGGGACAGATGATTGTCCCTTTGTCATCAATTGTCACCTGGAATGTGCCAGGGCTGTGTGCACCCTGCAGGGTTTGGATTTTAGGTGTAAAATTGTGCCACATGCTGGGTACGGGCAGCCTCGCCATGTGCCCTTTACCCTCACATGCGCAGTCGGCATGCATGTGGTTGGGGATGTGGGGGCACCACCATTTCCACCGGTACACCACACCGTGTTGCAATGTTGTGCAGGACACATGCTGCCACAATGATCCTGCACACTACTGGTGGTGCATATAGTAGCTCACCACCAGAGTGGTCAAGGGAGCGGAAGCGTGACTTTAGCACTCCGAATGTGCGCTCCACTATGGCCCTAGTTGCAGTATGGGCTGCGTTGTGTTTTACCGGGGTGGTGTGGTGGGGTTCCGTATTAGCGTCATCATGTAGGTGCTCAGAGGGTATGCACTGTCCCCTGTGGAGGTGAGATGGGTTGTCAGTGGTGTGGTCTTGTCTGTGTGAGTCATGCATGCATTTTCAGGACCATTTGTACTCACTAATGAGCCATGTGTTGCCATGCCTCCTAGCTTCCAAGCCCGGGTGTAGGGGTGGCATTCTGAATATGAAACTGTCATGGGTGGACCCAGCATAGTTGGTATGTACAGTGGTTATGATTCCCATGGCATCACATACAACCTGCACGTTGATGGAATGCCAGTGATTGCGATTGAGATAGATGTGCTTGGTGGCCCTAGGCGGACGTAGGGCCACATGGGTGCAATCGATGGCATCAAGAACTTTCAGGAAGTGCACCACCCCGTAAAAGTCCTGGACCACGGCTTGCCTTTCTGCGGGTGTTCTGGCCATGTATATGTGCCTGCGGACTGAGAGGCGTGCAGTCATGATAGCCAACACCTGGTGTACAGAGCGTGACTCCGTGGCCTGTGAAATGCCTCCTACAATGGCAGTTGTCCGCTGAAATGACCCAGTGTCCAAAAGATGCAGTACATTGAGCACCTTTTACAAGGGGCTCAGTGCTTGGGAGCACAGGGTGGGTGATGTGAGGTCATCTTCCCACTCTGTGACCAGGTGTAATATGATATGAGGTGGGCACCTATACCTGCCATGGACCTGGTCATCAGGCATCCCAAAAAGGCTGGTCCTGGGTAAAAACACAATCACAGCTGCGTAAAATGGTACATTCATCGTAGCTGTGTACGCACGTTGGCTTTTGTGTGCCCTTTTTATGCATTGTTTTTAGTTTCAGTGACGCTTACGCCAGCTTTCCTGTAGCGGACGTGTTTCCGGATTAGTGTGTCTTTTGCCATGCGCCGGAGAGCCCTGTTCGATTCCATGAATACGTGTTGTTAGCACGCATGTGGGCACTGCAAGTATTTTACTGTGGTACTTCTCACGGAATGCCCATATTTACGCTTGTTGTTTCCCATTCCATGTGTTCCGCCCCCTTTTTAGGTGACTCCGCTAGACGGTATGTGCCTTCGCTGAGTGTATGGCGCAAGGCGTTTGTGGTGTCGCAGTGACGTGTTGGACCCACACGGATTCAGCGCAAGTCTCGGGTAAGGCATGAGCAATGTGTTCCATGAATCGGCAAACAGCAGCTTGTGTGCGTTTTGCACGCAAGCGCCCTTTTTTCCACGCAATTTTATTCCATGAATCGGAACAGCAGCTTGCATGCGTTTTGCACGCAAGCGCCCTTTTTTCCACGCAATTTTATTCCATGAATCGGGCTCTATGTTTCTAAGGCCAGACAGAGTTTGCACTGGCTCATGGTGGAATCTAGTTTACTATATCGTCTACTGCTGATCACACATAAATGCTGTGTGGGAATGATGCCTTCTTATCTGCAGGAACTTCTCATTGAGAAATCTAGTACAAGACTCCTCAGATCGAATAATTCAAATCAACTGAAGCCCCCTAGATGTAACACCAATAAAGTCATGAAAGGGGCCTTTGTGAATGTGGCTCCGAAGGCTTGGAATGCCCTTCCGCTTGATCTTAGAGAATTTAAGACTACAGATGTTTTTAGAAATAAAATTAAAGAGATTGATATTTTCTTAAACCATCTTTTTTAATCTGATATGTTTTATTCAGCGTCTGTTTTTTAAGGTTTTGTACCATGTTTGTTCCTGTGTCTGTTTTTATTTGTGTGCCCTTAAGCCCACGGGTGATTGGTTGCCCGTTATAAATTAATGAAAGTAAAAGTAAAGTAATGTAGCCAAGATTATGCAGTACAATTGCGAATGGATTAAGGGCATGGTAAATAAGACATTTATGCCCTGGCCTCCAGGAGGTACATTGTCAAATATAGTATTACGAATTCTGATGACATATTTGCTTGCCACGTATAAGGGAAAGAAGCTAGACAAGAGATTTGTATTATTATAGCTTTGGAAAATGTATCAGAATGAGAAAGATGACCCAGTCTATAAGGTGTGGATGCTTAGTCAGGATAAAGGGGAAGACATAACACCTTTAGCCCCTCTTTGCCCTTTTGAGAAACAAGACGTCGAGAATAAACAGGAGGGGTTTTACCCTTTAAAGGAATTGAAAGCAGCAGTGGGGTATGTTAATCATTATACAACCCCCTGCCTATACTAGTGAAGAGACAGAAGAAGAGACCAAAAGTAGAGAACGCACATATATGCAGACACACAATGAAAGTAAACAGCATGATGAAAAGAAGGAGATAGAAGAAGAGCCAGAGAAACAAAGGAGAATAATAAATACAGCTAAAGTACAGAGTACAGAATGAATGGATGGGAGGACAAATACTACTCAAGTTAGATGACAAAGGTATTGGTGAAGTTCGAGAAAGAGAGGAAAGGGAAGAGCAAGACAAAAAAGTGAAATAGAAGGAAGAAGAGCGGTTATATAAACAGGAGAGAGACAAGGAATGTAAACCAGGGGAAGAGCAAAGAAAGCATTAGGCAAAAAGGGAGAAGGAGAGGTTAGAAGAGGAGAAATGAAGGAAGTAGAAGCCCAAAGATTGAAAGCACGCCGGTTACAAAGAAGGCGAGAGGAATTAAGGGAAATAAGGAGAAGGGAGTTAGAAATGAACAGAAGCAGGGGATTGTCACAATGCCTGCCCCCGGGAAACCAGGTTTGGCCCAGCTACCCCGGAAGCAGGCATCATGCCATTTAATGCAAGCCCATCAACCCCAATTCGGGGCTATTTGGGTGCAGTCCTGGCACCTATGGCGCCAGGCGCATAAGTTCAGAATGAGACCTAGAGCCATGGGCGCCAGGCTCATGGTCAAGGACTTACCTGAAGCAGACCATGCTGCTAACTTACCTGAGGCAGACCATGCTGCCAGTGACCATAAGTCAAATGAGGCCTAGGAGGGACTATTTTTCCCGAGGAACTATTTTTTACTCGTGTGGGGCCGCGGAAGGATACTTACCTGGAACTACTTCCAAGGCTATTTAAACCACGCCCTGACAGCAGCCCATGCTTCGCGTTATTCTGCACCTGCAGCGTAACGCTCACCGTGCCTGCAGCAGCTTCCAGTCTTCAGCCAAGCCCGCCTGGATGCCGGAGCTCCCGAAAATCTGAAAGAAAGCAGAGGGAAGGTTAGAACCGGAGTTTTACCTGCAATCCTTACCTGAATCCTGAATCTTCTTGGCTCTGACCTAGAAGGAAGAAATCATCACACGCGCGCCGCTTCGCATCCTGCAGCGCCGTGCGGGAACTCACCTGAAGCAATCCTCCGCATTCCATCGCGCTTTTCAGCATCCAGCGGCCGCTCTCCAACACCTGTGGAAATAAAGACAATAAGGTGAGCAAGGGAGCATTCCCAGACAATAAAGGCAATCCCCAGGACTTACCTGATACCACAGGGAGTACTTACCTCATCTCGGGTCTGCGCGGCCTCCACAGCTTCTCTGCCGTACCCCGGCCCCAAAGGGGAAACTAAAGCAACACAAAAGCGCAAGTAGGGGAAACCGAATTCCGCTACAGACTTACCTGGTTACTGCCTGAGGCCGCAATCACCGGAACCTCCACCGATTCATCGCCTGCAAAAGGAAAGGGTCACAGTTTAGACCAGGTTCTCATTATCGAACTGAACAGAATCCATAAACACTTACCTGCATCTTACTGGTTGCCACTTGGAACTCTTCTCAAGAACTATTAAGGCAACCTAGGGAATTTGGACAGAGTGAAGACCAGATGTTTTTGAACTCTTTTTCAAACTATTTCCTTACGGAGTCAATACCGTTCTGCAACTCTCCAACATCCCACACCAGTGAAGTAACTGGTCATCTACGCGCCCCTGCGCTCGAGGCAGGATGGAGAGCTCATCTTTCCAAACTATCAGGTGAGAACATAGCAAGAGTTCGGAAGTAATTTGTGGGAAGAGATCGCAGGAGTGGGGGAAGGTGGGGTTGGCGCCCAGTCCCCGCAGGTGGCTAATTCCCTTTTCTCCATTACAGAAGAATATTCATACGGGCAAACCAAGCTAAGCTGGGTGGTCCGGTCCAGTCCATCATTTCGGCGCCCCGTGTGCCGCTGGAAGAGGTAACAACAGCCCAGTTCAGATCGACGCCCCCGTGGACACCAGGTGAGCGTAACAGAATGCGAAGACTACCCACAAAAGGCCACCTGGGCGTTATGGAGACCTCAGAGACGGATCAGTTAGCCCAATTATTAGGGGAGCTAAGAGCTGAAGTGCACTCCGCCCGCCAGGAAACTAATACCCTTAGAAGGGAACTGATAGTTTCAAAGGAACGGACAGATGATTTGGCCAGACAGTTATTGCAAAACCCAGCGGGGCAAACACCACTACCTGGACTCGGGGTTAGTCCAGCTCCTGTACCATCAAGTAACCGAGTACAAATAAATTTGCCAGGAACTGTTCCATTGGCTCCGCCCGAACGTTTTGCCAGAGACCCTAAAAGGTTTGCCGTATTCATGAATCAGTGCCGCTTACACTTTTTATGCAGACCTGCAGCATTCCCAAGTGATCAAGCCAAGGTAGCCTTTGTACTGTCCTATCTGAGCAGCAGTGCAGCAGATTGGTCCATTCCTCTAGTTAATCAGGATGACCCAATTCTTCGGGATTTCCAGGGGTTTCAAACAAGCATGGAAAGACTTTTTGCCCGACACTCCCAGGGTCAGGCCCTGGATAACGAACTTTTGTCCCTACGACAGGGGAATCAGGATCTTCTTTCTTACATTGCAACCTTTAATAGACTAATAGTAGAAACCGAATGGCCTGAAGTTAAACGAATCACATTGTTCCATCAAGGGCTTTGAGGAGAACTCAAAGATGTCTTGGCCCAAATTGTGAACCCGCCTCAAGATTGTGCGGAATACATCAACCTAGTGGTCCAACTAGATCACAGACTTCAAAATAGGAAGGTCGATCGAGCCAAGTTTGAGAACCGAGTGTTGGTCAAGACCCACATCAATTCCAAGGGAGCAGAAGCCTCAGAACCTATGCAAATCGGTGGGGTGAGAGGACCCTTGACTCAAAAAGAGAGAGAAAGGAGACGGCAATTGCAGCTATGCTTATATTGCGGGAATACTGGTCATTTTCTGCAGGACTGTCCTATAAAACCGCCTAAGAAGGTCGTGGGGGCAGCAGATAAAAACTCTGACTCGGGAAACGATCTCACCCGGCAAGCTTAGTGGTCTGCTTGCCGAGCTTAAAGAAGGACACTCAGACCTCGCATTTCATCATTTCAATGGTCCTCGTAGATCCAGAACAGCCATCTCGGATGCATGCGGTAAAAGCATACGTTGATAGCGGAGCCATAGGAAACTACGTGGACCGTGAATTGGCTTCCAGGATGAACCTACCTCTCGCCCAAAAAAATCACCTTAGATGTCATCACCACAGTTGATGGAACGGAAATTGCCTCTGGTCCCGTAACTCACTCCACCACAGAGATGACATTGCTGGCGCAGGATGGGCACCGAGAGGCTTTGGTGTTTGATTTAATTAAGGCCCCGCAGTTCCAAGTAATACTGGGGATACCTTGGTTGGAAAAACAGAATCCCTGCATTGATTGGCGAGAGAAGAGAATCACCTTCCCAGAATGTGCGCACAGCTGTTACCCCAGGAAATCTCAGAACACAGCCCTGGCTTCTGTAACCCCAGCTGCCATGCAATTACCTGCGGAGTATCAAGAGTTTCAAGATGTCTTCCAAAAAGAACAGGCAAACACCTTACCTCTGCACAGATCGTATGATTGCCAAATAAATCTCATCCCAGGCGCACAACCCCCTTGCAGCAGAATCTATGCCCTTACGGAGCCCGAAAACCTTCACCTACGCCAATACCTGGACCAGTACCCTGCTAATGGTTTTATTTGCCCGTCTAAGTCCCCTGCATCATCCGCTTTGTTCTTCGTGCCCAAAAAAGAAGGTGACCTCAGAACATGCATAGACTATCACGCACTGAACCAGATAACCATTAAAAATCGGTACCCGTTACCTTTGATCCCAGAATTACTAGACCAAGTGAAAGAAGCTTGCATTTATACTAAACTCGACCTCCGGGGGGCATATCATTTGGTACGTGTCAAAGAGGGCGACGAATGGAAAACAGCTTTTCGCACTAAGTACGGACTGTTTGAGTACCAGGTGATGCCTTTCGGACTGTGCAATGCACCAGCAGCCTTCCAGTTCTTCATGAACGATGTCCTTAGAGAACTCATCGATGTTTGCGTTGTCATTTATATTGATGACATCCTAGTATATTCTTCATCAGAATCTGATCATATCAAACACGTCCAAGCAGTTTTAGAAAAATTACGCCATCACAAACTTTATGCCAAATTGGAAAAATGCGTTTTTCACACCACCGAAGTGGAATTCCTAGGATTTATCCTAACCCCGAGAGGAATAAGGATGGATACACGAAAGGTAGATGCAATTCTCAAATGGCCTTCGCCAAGTTCTGTCAAATGTGTGCAAAGCATGCTCGGCTTTGCCAACTTTTACCGCAGGTTTATCCCAGACTTTTCGCATATTGTTCATCCCATTACAGCGCTCTTATGAAAAAATAAATGCTTTATGTGGACAGACGAAGCGGAAAGCGCCTTTCAAGAGCTAAAGGCTAAATTCACATCTGCACCAGTCCTAAGGCACCCACGTCCTGAACTCCCGTACATTGTGGAGACTGATGCATCCAGCTTGGCAATGGGAGCCGTCCTCTCTCAAAAGGACCCCGAAACTAACCAGATTCACCCAGTGGCCTTTTGGTCAAAAAAGTTCTCGATTCCTGAATTAAACTATGCCATTACTGATAAGGAGCTGTTAGCTATCAAGTCCGCCTTCAAGGCTTGGCGGCATTATCTACTCGGAGCCAGACATACCATTACAGTCATCACCGATCACCGAAATTTACAATATCTAAAGACAGCTAAGGCCCAGTCCTCTCGCCAACTCCGTTGGGCACTATTCTTCGCCGAATTTTATTTTGTAATAACCTATCGGCCCGGTTGTAAGAATGGTAAAGCAGACGCCTTATCCCGAATAGGGATGGGAGAAGCAGAAGTGACCCTGGAAGCCGTACCTATAATTCCTGAACAGCGAATTCTTGGCATAACATCTGTACAGACGCTGGAAGACATTCAAGGAATTATCCGACAACTCTTTGATCCTCTTGCCTTACAAAACTGGGCTAAGAAAGGCCCAGACTTCTCTGTCACCAATGAGCTACCATATTACCGAGGACGTCTATTTCTGCCACAAAAGGAACTACAAGAGCTAGTCGTCTCTTGTTACCATGACACGTTAATGGAGGGGTATCCTGGTATTACAAAAACGGAAGCTAAAATCAAGAAACAATTTTGGTGGCCCACCTGGCGAAAGGACATTAAGTCGTTTGTCCTATCTTGTGGCATTTGTGCCCAAAACAAGAGTCAAAAAAGAAGACCAGCTGGTCTATTACAACCTATGGACATCCCACCGATTCCTTGGCACACCTTGTCATTAGACTTTATCACGGACTTACCCCCGTGCTATGGTTTCAGCACTATCCTAGTTATTGTGGATCTTTTTTCTAAAATGGCCCACTTTATTCCATTAAAAGGGATACCTTCAGCTGCAGCCCTGGCCAAGGAGTTCCTTGAAAACATTGTTCGCCTACACGGCTTCCCATCCGTGTTAATTTCCGACCAAGGGAGTCAATTCATCTCACACTTCTGGAGAAAATGTTGCCAACTGGCACAAATAGATGTTAGGCTTTCAACTAGTCACCACCCCCAGACCGATGGTCAAACTGAGAGGACCAATCAGACTCTTGAACAGTACCTGCGTTGTATGCTACATCAGTCTGAGAGCAATTGGAAAGACATCTTATGGATCGCTGAATATGCGTACAATAATTCAGTACACTCAGGAACTGGACACAGCCCCTTTTATACTATATATGGACATCATCCTCGAACCTCGGACTTGGATTCACCCCAACGTTTAGAGATGCCTGCAGTAGACCATCTCCACACCGTCATTACACAAACCTTCAGGGAAGCAACAGAACATTTACAGAGAGCTAAGGATAAATACAAGAAAAACGCTGATCAACTTAGGAGAGAAGCACCACAATACCAGATAGGAGACCAAGTATGGCTATCTACTAAACACATCCCACTCAAGGGAACACGTTCCTTTAATCCTAGATATTTGGGATCCTACTCGATCAAGACCATTATAAATCCAGTGGCCGTCAAGTTGGACCTGCCCGCCCATATGCGAATTCATCCCGTCTTCCATGTCTCTCTCTTGAAACCAGTCCAACCAGGAACTAGATTAACCAAACCACCAGATCCCATCCTCATTGATGGGGAACCTGAATTTGAAGTTAAAGACATCTTGGACTCCAAGAGGGTTAGGTCAAAACTCTTTTACCTAATCGATTGGAAAGGATACGGACCCCAAGAAAGGTCCTGGGAAAGTAGTGACCATGTGCACGCCCCCCAATTGGTGAAGAAATTCCACCGGGAGTTCCCTAACAAACCAAAGCCCAGAGGAAGAATGACTTTAGGAGGGGCCTTGAGGGGGAGTGCTGTCATGATGCCTGCCCCCGGGAAACCAGGATTGGCCCAGCTACCCCGGAAGCAGGCATCACGCCATTTAATGCATGCCCATGAACCCCAATTAGGGGCTATTTGGGTGCAGTCCTGGCGCCTATGGCGCCAGGCTCATAAGTTCAGAATCAGTCCTGGCGCCATGGGCGCCAGGCTAATGGTCAAGGACTTACCTGAAGCAGACCATGCTGCTAACTTACCTGAGGCAGACCATGCTGCCAGTGACCAGAAGTCAAATGAGGCCTAGGAGGGACTATTTTTCCCTAGGAACTATTTTTTACTCGGGTGGGGCCGTGGAAGGATACTTACCTGGAACTACTTCCAAGGCTATTTACCACGCCCTGACAGCAACCCTTGCTTCGCGTTATTCTGCACCTGCAGCGTAATGCTCACCGTGCCTGCAGCAGCTTCCAGTCTTCAGCCACGCCCGCCTGGATGCCGGAGCTCCTGAAAACCTGAAAGAAAGCAGAGGGAAGGTTAGAACCGGAGTTTTACCTGCAATCCTTACCTGAATCCTGAATCTTCTTGGCTCTAACCTAGAAGGAAGAAATCATCAAACGCGCACTGCTTCGCATCCTGCAGCTCCGCGCGGGAACTCACCTGAAGCAATCCTCTGCATTCCATCGCTCTTTTCAGCATCCAGCGGCCGCTCTCCAACACCTGTGGAAATAAAGACAATAAGGTGAGCAAGGGAGCATTCCCAGACAATAAAGGCAATCCCCAGGACTTACCTGATAGCACAGGGAGTACTTACCTCATCTCGGGGTGACCCGGCCTCCACAGCTTCTCCGCCGTACCCCAGCCCCAAAGGGGAAACTAAAACAACACAAAAGCGCAAGTAGGGGAAACTGAATTCCGCTACAGACTTACCTGGTTACTGCCTGAGGCCGCAATCACCGGAACCTCCACCGATTCAGCGCCTGCAAAAGGAAAGGGTAACAGGTTAGACTAGGTCCTCATTATCGAACTGAACAGAATCCATAAACACTTACCTGCATCTTACTGGTTGCCACTTGGAACTCTTCTCAAGAACTATTAAGGCAACCTAGGGAATTTGGACAGAGTGAAGGCCAGACGTTTTTGAACTCTTTTTCAAACTATTTCCTTACGGAGTCAATACCGTTCTGCAACTCTCCAACATCCCACACCAGTGAAGTAACTGGTCATCTACGTGCCCCTGTGCTCGAGGCAGGATGGAGAGCTCATCTTTCCAAACTATCAGGTGAGAACATAGCAAGAGTTCGGAAGTAATTTGTGGGAAGAGATCGCAGGAGTGGGGGAAGGTGGGGTAGGCGCCCAGTCCCGCAGGTGGCTAATTCCCTTTTCTCCATTACAGAAGAATATTCATACAGGAAAAACAAGCTAAGCTGGGTGGTCCGGTCCAGTCCATCATTTCGGCGCCCCTTGTGTCGCTGGAAGAGGTCAGTTCAGATCGACGCCCCCATGGACACCAGGTGAGCGTAACAGGGATTTAAAGATGATGAGATTGAATATTTATGCTGTAGAAGCATAATACCCATAGAAACACAAGAGCGAACCGAAGAAGAAAGAGGATCACAACCGTCCCATGGGGGATGGTGAGGACCATTAGATATGCCAAAATGGAGAGAAGGAGATACAGAAAGTATAGGAACAAGAATGGGGAATCTATATAGACAAATGAGGGATAAGGAAGGGTAGAGAACCCAAGAGGCAAACAAGGAGCATCCTTTTGGGGAACAAGAGGAAGCTTAGATGATGTCAGAATAAACAAGCATAGGACTATATCCTTAATTGGGGTAGATCCTGAGGATGCAGAAGAGGACAATAGCCATACGAGGTGGGGTATAATGATTTCAGATGAGGAAAGGCAACAAAATAAGGAAACTCAAGAAGAAGGCGGATATGAATTTTCATGAGAATCAAGCATAGATGAATGGGTAAATTGGTTAGATCTAGAGGACCCTACACAAAAAACACCAGAACCAATACCATATACTGAACAAACACAAGTACAGGGGATGGGTCCCCGCCCTATGTGAGCAGACTAAGGGAATTGCCAGGGAGAAAACAAGCAGGCGATGATAATGCTGGCTGGAAGACAGGGATTGTGGGTAGGTATGATAAATGATCAGGATTTTCATTATTCCCACTATTAGAGAAAGGAGGGGCTACCACAATATAGAGCATGACTTCAGATGGATAAGGATAATTTCAAATACACACTGCTGAGTTTGACTCCCGGTGCGGGAAAATGGATTAAGGAATTAGAGAAAAGGACGTCAGGAATGACGTTAGCTATGGGCGATATAAAAGGCCTATTGTCAGCCATTCGAGGGGAAAGATCTGATGACATTTGGAAAAGACCAGAGTACCCAAACTGCACATCACACAGTGCATAATGGAGCGCCATTCAATAATTGTAGAACAGACCTATGGTGAGCGCTTAGAGTACAATATCCAGATAAATCAGATATTGGTGCGATATTTACTAGGAAGATGAGGGAGGATGAAGACCCCATTGCTTTTATTCAGGATATTCAAGACAAATGGAGTGCCAAGATGCATGAACCGTGGGATAAAACTGTAGCATTATTTTACCATATGTTATGTCAGGGACTGTCAAAGCCAGTGCAGAGGCAGTTAAAGAAACAGGTGGGAATGGAAGCAAAACCATGGCCAGAGATACAATTGGCAATCATACATTATTGGAGAATACTAAAAGAAAAAGCTAAGAAAAAAGCTGAGGGTTCAAAGCAATAAGAGGCGAAGTTGGTGCAGAAAAAGTTATCAAAGTAGGCCATAGAGGGAGCAGTGTTGACAAGCAATGAGGGAAGCACAGTGTAAATAGAACAGTTCCCGCAGAAAAATAATATAGTCAATGCCCAAAATCAGAATGGGAATAATTATGCGCCGAGAGGCAGAGAGACTGGGCCTCAAGGAGGAAAACAAGGAGGATTTCAAAACCTTCAAGGAAGTGGAAGATTTAATGGTGGACACTCATTAATATGTTGGAATTGTGGAAAATCGGGGCACATGACTAGAGTATGTAGAAGTAGAGCAGCCATGCCACAGCAGAATTGGCAATCTCAAAGAGGGCGGATGAGATATGCTCCACAGTACAACACATATTCACAAGGATATTATACCCAAGATCACACGCGAAATCGGGCATACGCGCCGCACCCACAGCAGTTTCAACAAGCGGCAATACAGACACAAGTGTCACAACCAGAGCAATTCCAACAAGTACCAATTACAGGGGCAGCAACAGCAAGCACCTATGCAAATGTAACAGCTACCCACTCAACCAATACAAGATATTCCTATGCAACAGACAGGTGCATCACAATGGCAGATGGACACGGGAGCTACACAGGACCAAACTGGGGAGTGCGACTGTGGTAGGAGGAAATCCCTTCACAAGCACAGGGATGAATTTATACCCACAACAGGACAGACTACAGGATCACCTGGATCACCTGATGTGTTCAGTATTGTCTGTAACACCAGTCGCCCCCAGAGGAACCAAGGGTTAAGGTGACGATAGGAGGCAAGACGTATTCAGTTCTTGCGGACAGTGGAGCGACTAGTTCATGTGTCCATAGGGGAACATTTTCAATGTCAGGCATTGCCATGAATGCTCAAGAATTTACTGGGGTGACAACTTTAGTTCCATTTACAGACAAATTAAATATTTATATAGAGGGACACAATATGTCTATGCCATTGCTATATTCTAAACAGACATCAGTGAATGTATTAGGACGTGATCTAATGACAAAACTTAACATGACGATATATTTTACCGACAAAAGTAAAGTGTATTCAACCCCCAGGGATACAGTATATAAATGTGTGCAGAATTTATACTCGCTTTTGCATGAAGAAAAGCTTTACGGGGAGTCCCCCTAGACGAGGAAGAATTCTTATATGGAGTGCATGTTTTACTATGTTGGTTACCTAAATTAACTGGTAGGTAATAAGGCTGCTAGATACATTTTGTTCAGGCCAGAAATGTGTATGGATGATGAGGAAGGGCAAGTTATTAGCTTGGAACTAAAATCAGCAGTGGTAAGAGATGAAAGGGCGATGCTTCATGGGACAGACAATGAGGGAAGAGGATGGAGAACAGTGATAGCCCTCAATGAAAGATATAGACTAACAGACTTGACAGATGAGGACCTATTCAAGGATGACTATACAGATGACAAATTAGTATTCTTTATAAGTCTCAATTTTTTGATTACAGTTGAGAGCATAAAGGTACCACAGAGAATGGTGTTGGTAAAAATGAAGCCGCCATTTTTTCAGAAGACATGGGGAAGTGGCAAGTGTTTTATGGACTTCAAGTCCATATGACGTGGGCCTATTGAAAGGAGCAGGAACAGTGAAAATTAAGCTTAAACCAGGAGCTATTTTGCCACGTGCAAAACAGTACCCAATGCCCAGCGAAGTGGATGATGGGATATTCAAAACCATACCCGCACTAATGAAACAAGGCATTCTGGTTCCATCAGATTTGCCATGCAACACGGTCGTTTACCTTATTAAGGTAGGGGGGTTATGGAGATTTATCCCGGACCTTTGCCCTTTAAACCATATAGTTGAAGCAGAGTTTCTTTTAGTTCCAAACCCTGCGACAATATTATGCAGTATCCTGTCAGCAGGCAGGTATTTCCCTGTTGTTGGGCCTCATTACACGGTAGGCGGTAACCATGGCGCTGGTTGCCGCCGGTATTTTACCGTTTCCGCCTTGGTGGATGGCGGAATTACCGTCCTACTCCAAGGTGAGCGGGGGTGGTAATTCCCCATTCACCAAGGCCCTTCCCCATTCCCATTTTTGCCCCCATGGGGCATAATGGGAATGGGGAAGGCGCTAATTACATTACCGCAAATTGCGGTACCGTAATTAGCACCAAGGTCCCTTTGCGGCACCCTACTTTAACGGCTGGTAAAACCAGCCGTTAAAGTCGGGTCCCGCAAAGGGAACTCGTAGCAAGGCGGTAAGGGTTAACGGTCACCGGTAGCATTACCGGTGACCGTTAACCCTTACCGCCTTCCGTGTAATGAGGCCCGTTGATATGAACAATTATTTTTTCTCAATTCCCTTACACGAAGACTCGCAGTATTTGACTTCTTTTTCATACAGAACAATTCGCCTGAAACATACTAGATTACCTCAGGGGTACTGTGAGTCCCCTTCCAGCTTTAACAGCGTCCTTCAGTTGGACTTAAGAAATGTTAAGCTCGAAAGCGGCATTATTCAATATGTAGATGACATTTTAGTGTGTAGTGAGACAGGTGAGAGATGCAGAGAAAACTCTGTCAAACCTTTGACGATACTTGCAGAGAAAGGGTACAAAGTAGACAAAAGAAAAATTACAGTATTGTCAAGAAGAAGTGTTATAGATAGGATAGATAATATCACATGAAGGGAAAATAGTGACACCTGAAAGAGCAAAAGCTATTTTGAGAACCATGCAGCCAAACATGGTGAGACAAATTCAGCAATTTTTAGGTCTGTGCAATTAGTGCAGGGCTTGGGTCTTTCACTACAGTACATATATTTGACCACTTTTAAAAGCACTTAAATAAGCACAGGTGGCTAAAACAAAATCGGTGTGGACAGCAGACATGACTGAGGATTTAATGAATTAAAAAATGCCATCAGCACAGCTCCTGTATTAGGGATTCCAAATCATAGTGAAGAATGTAACCTATTTTCCCATTCAAACTGAGAGGTCATGACAGCAGACCTTAGACAGAATACGACATTCGGACATGGTCATAAACCATTACCTTAATACAGTGGGATCTTAGATCCAGTATCAAAGGACACTATCCTTGTGATCAATCTTTGGTGGCTGCTGTATTTGCAATAGAGAAGGCTTCAAGTATAACAATGGGATGTTCCATAACTCTATTTGCAGGAGCATGTGTTTTTTGCAATTTTGGAGAAACCCAAGACCACGTTGACCACCCAGAGAGCATCGGGGTATGAATTAAATATCTGAAACCCAGCGATTAAAATTGTAAGGTGTAGTATAGTGAATCCAGCAATGTTCATAGCTAAACCAGTGGGAGAAGATGAGGATGTGCATGACTGTGTCACTTACACTGAGTGTTATAATGATATTCCCTATGTTACAGAGAATGCTCTAGGAAGAGGAGTATGTTTCATTAATTGTTCATTGAAAATCAACCAACAAACTGGGGTGAGACATTCGGGATTGTCAGTAGTAAGGGTGACCCGAGAGGGCATCCTTGAAGTATTAACAAGCATTATCTTCAAAGGTACATTGGAATAAAATCCTCGTTTAAAAATCTTCGATCTAACAACCAGAACCTGCTCCACCAGCCCAGAGTTAAAAGCAAAAAAGCACAATGCGGGGCCTTTGCCTATGGGGCACCGGCTCTTTGGAACACTCTGCCAGATCATTTGAGAAATTCAACAGCCCTGAGTATCTTTAAGAAAGGCCTTAAAACCTTCCTCTTTAAATAGTTCCCCTCTTTCTGCGGTTCCTTTCTCATACGATTTCCCGGCCTTCGCTCTCTTTTTGTGTTTTGTCTGCGCCCTCACACCCATGGGTCTATGGTTGCGCTATACAAATGTAATAAAGTAAAGTAAAGTAACGATGATTGCTGTTAACCTTTTCAGCACAGGCTGCAGAATCAGCTGTGCTTATTGATGCGCTGCAAAGCTTTGAGGATGAGGAAGTGACGGTGTACACCTATGTGACGTCAACAGTACACGCAGGCCTAGTACGTTGGAAGAGGAGGGGCTTCTTTCGTGCAGACGGCACTCCAGTGCAACATGCAGAGCTATTAGATAAAGTCATTGAAGCCTTGAGCTTTCCAGCAACCATAGCCATCGTGAAATGCACAGCGCATTCAAAAATAACAAACTTAATCTCTTGCAGGAACGAACCCGCAGACATAGAGGCCACATGTTATTCGACTAGGTGTGAAGATGAGTTGAAAGATTTGAAGAAAGTGAAAGGGCAATGCATGTTAGTATAAGAAGGATTTAGTATGATGTCCATTGTGCAGTAATTGAGATACAAGTACGAGCATTACAGGAAGAAAAGGAGCTATGGAAAAAGCGGGGGTGTTCTTTATCTCCCACTGAGAACATTTGGAGGCAGCACAGCACAGGCAAGCCAGTTATGCCCCTACCTTTATTGAGAGTAGCATTGAAGCACTCCACAATCCCATGCATCTGGATCGAGATAGTTTTGCTGCTACTATAGCAGAAGACTGGTTTGTACTGAACCTCAGTGATCATGGGGCCTAGTTCATTGTAAGCTGTATTGGGTGCCAAAAATGTACAGAAGGGCACACCCTGCCAATGGTAAGAGGAGTCATTCCCAGGCCTAATGGCCCCTTGGAACATTTGCACATAGACTATGTGGATATGTTGCAAACATGTAATGGCTATCGATACATGATAGTTGTAGTTTGTCCCTTTTCCAGATGGATTGAGGCAGGTCCGTGCACGTATCCTGATGCTGCATGTGCTGCAAAGTTGTTGGTCCACGAGGTCTTTCCAAAATGGGGGGTGTGCAAAGGTTTGCGATCCGACAATGGACCACATTTTGTGAAAATGTAGTCTCACTATTATGCATTAAGCATACGTTTGCTTTGGCCTATCACCCGCAAGCCAATGGGATATGTCAGTGATTAAATGGAATATTGAAGGAAAGTATAGCAAAGCTAAAGTTAACACTAACGAAAGGATGGCTGCATTGCCTACCTCTGGCATTATATGCACTGAGAAATCAACCTGGTTCAGATCACCGTTTAACGCCCAATGATTTGGTGATTGGATGCCAAATGAGGACTCCTCTCACCCCCCTGATAAGGGCAAATACAGATGCCCACAATGTAGCAAGGGCACTAGGTGATGAAATGTATGATTATTTAAAAACAATGACTCAAAGTATTTCTTTTATTTCTCAAAAGATCAACCATCAACAGGAGCATCAACAGGAGGGTCAAATGTAAACAAAGAGGACAATTTGCCTAACAATTTGGGAAATGCATTAAAGGCATTGCCATTATATATAGGGGACCAAGTGTTAGTACTCAAATTTGTATGCACCTGGAGTACTCCTCGATTTGAAGGCCCATGTGAGGTGGAGGACATAACCGCTAGCGCTGTTAAAATTAAAGGGACAAGGGCTTGGATCCATCTGCACAATGTCAAACCTTATAAAAGTGAAGCAACATTGACCTCTCCTGCACCCGTTTCAAGTGAAGCAAGCATTTCAGGTGAAGCAAGTCCCCACAGCAAAGCAAAGGAAGTCCCCACAGCAAAGCAAGAGAAGAAAAGCAAAGGATGACCACAAGATCAATGATCAAGAACTTGGATAAAGAAAACAAAACACTTTCAGATTAGAATTGACGTATGTATTAATTCAGCTGCAGCTATTTTGAAATGTCTTCTCTAGACTGGAATAGAAAAAATGATGAAATAATCAAAGAGCGAAAATGATATTTGAGCTTTCATGTTGCCGATCGTCCATACATTATTACTTGCTTTTTTCTCTTACATACTTCAGCCTTATCCAGCTTTAATAAGAAGGAATACGAACATAGTGAAAGTTTTGGGGATCCAATAAATGGTTAATCATTTTAATAATTGTTTTGACAATCATTTTGCAGTTCTTGTAATAAATGTATGACTTACAGTTAAAATGACAAAAACTAATATATATTTTTTACAAAGTGGTGACAATTGAAATGTTCCAAGAGGTGAGAGCTGTAGCTCTAAGAAAAAGATGTACCAAACGCAGAATATTTGTGGCATTCTGATTTTGTCTATTCTCCTGATAACATTGGCATTCACAAATATTATAAGCAGCGAGAAACCAGGAAATAAGACATCTCCCACCAGTCACATTAGTCCTATTTTCCAGATTAAGAAACCAAGAACCTAATTATGTTCTGATCTTAAAAAAAACCTTTTCCCGAATAAAGAGAGATGCTGGAGAAGATAATGAAAGTAGTAACTCATATTTGGACAAATCGGTGCATTTGGCAAATAATTTATGGTATCAGCACATGAAAGAGGTGGGAGAGAGAAGGTCACAAGAAAGTTGTTATGTCTGTTCCTTAATACTGTAACCCATCAATGCTGCAAGAACATTTATTGCAAGAGAAATGTCTCCACATGATACAACATGTCTCAGTCATTTAGCAGCCTGCACTATGTTAGGTCAAATCGAAGGGAAGTGGGCAACTTTAAGATGGCGATCGAGACAAATGTTTCCATACGAAGATCCATATGTAAAGACAAAGAAGATGGGTAGTGGTTTAGAGTGGACAAACAAAAAACGTATATATCCATTGCAATTTGGAGAGAAGATAAAAGTTGTTGATATGAAGAGAATGAATTGCTCGGACATGACTGAAAAATCGGGAGAGTGAGGGTGCTAGAAAAGAACACAGCTGTTGGTTTATGGGCATGTAGCAACTAGCACTGAATGGGAAGATGGCCTAATATCATGCCCTGCACACTTATTGAAGAAAGAATGAATCCATGAGGTACAGAAGGTGAATGATGAATGCCTAGAATCATGGGCCAAGCATGCAAGACTACTGACCTAGGTTGGGAACGAAGCAGGACCAGTGCATATATTGCAAGTGAAGAATGCGACAACCTGCTTCAAGAATGATGGCAAGCCCTATGTTGGAAAAAACAAAGGATGTGGAGAAATAATTGAAATACCAGGATTGAAAGGAGGAACTGCAATTCTGATGGATCGATATTTGGCTTGTGGATCCAGCGCCTACATGGGGTTACCTAAGGATTGGGGAGGAGTGTGTTTCCTCATGAATGTACATGTCCCGGCCCTAGTGATTCCCCAAAGTGGCCTCCATATTTAAGATTTCCCCAAAAATGAATGAATATAACAGAAGGAAGAGATCACTTCATCTTTGTTGATTAAAGAGAGAGTTACTTCTCATTATAGTCCATAGATGCTCCACAATGGTTAGAATTGTGTATGTGTGTTGCCTGTCAGCCATTGAAAATATATTTGCAAAGGCTGTTTCAGTTTTAGAGGGAAATAGTGTGTTTGTAAAACTGTTTTTGATTGGTGATTATATGTGTTTATTTTGTGTTGTGAAACTGAAAAGTTTGATTTGAAAGATATCATTGCTTGGCAGATATTTTAAGACATAGGAGTTTCCCAATGTAGATTGAATAGTAGTAAATGTGGGGGACATGTTGTTGGATTGGTCAGTCTGTCTTATTTCTGTTCGTTTTTACATAGAACTGTTTATTAGTTCAATAATTTGATTTCTTTTGTTTGAACTGTTCACATTGCAGCAGTGTGAATCCATATGTTAACAAATTATTTTATAAAATCTTTTTTCGAGCAGAGGAACTATTTTTTAAGCATTTTAGCAAATTCCCCCGGAGAGAGCAGATTCATTGAGATTTCTGGTTTCTCTTTTTTTGGAAAAGAAAGTTAAAATATAGTACTTAGAAAAAGATATGAGGATATGTTTACACATTTAAGTTTTATTTTAGCTCTATAATATTTTCATTAGTAATAATGGAAAAATTGTTGCTTTGAAATTTTTATTATTGGGGTTGTTTTTGTGGCAGTTCTCTTGCTTCAACATTGTGTACTGTGTTATTTTTTAATGTGCCGAAATGGTTGGTATGTAAGTTTAGTTATGTTATGCCTTTCCTTGGTTTAGCGATGTTCCAGATTTGTGTGCATCTAAAAAATGTTGTTGCTTTCTTGTGGACATATATTGACAGTGTATTTTTTAAATAGTATGTGTATAAGTGTTCAAATAGGTTGGATGTGGTTTGGAATGTACAGATTATTCGCCTTATGATATTTATCTAATTTGTGAAACACGTGCTATTTTTAAATAAAATGAGTACGTTTGTTTTTGTTGTGTGGTAGGATTTGATAGAGCAAAATCCTGGTGCTAATGAAAAGGAAGTAGGTGACTGATGAGGGATTGGAAATATAGTGCGTGGCCTTACTTTGGTTATCTGTTTCCCAGAATATCGGTGATCCAGTTATGTTCATTGCCTCTGATGTCCATTGTAGATTCCACCCTATGAAGCAGAGTGAGGTGGTTTACATTGTCAAAAGAGGCTGATAAGACTAGAGGGATGAAAATGGCTGGGATGATTGTCAAGCTTTTCCAGGTGTACTTCCTTCATGAAGAGGAGTGCAGTTTTGGTTTTTCTTGTTGGTCTGAACCCAAATGATGCTTATGAAGATGTGTTTGTGATTCACTGAATTTCCTTCAGTTGCAAAGTGGCCACATCTTCAAGGATTTGACGATGAAAGAGGTATTGGCAGTAGGAGAACAGTTTGCCATTACACTGGGGTTGGCATTAGCTTTTTTTTAGGATGGGGCGATATTGCTTCTCTTGACACAATCTGGGAAGCTGTGTGTTTGAAACAGCTATTTGTGTCAATGCTGGGATAAGAGTGGACATGTTTTCTTTGATAGTTTTGGCAGGATATGATAAGGCCCGTCATGAAGAGTTGTTCATCTTGGCAACAGTTTTTTTTCTTCAGATCAGTTGTTTTGATTTGTCTAAAACAAGAGAAGGCTGCTGGGGGCAACACATCCAGGAGGAAGGAGGGGCTGACGATACGAATAACTGCTTATCTTTTCGTTTTTTCCAGCTCAGTTGTAATAATTAATCCAAAAGAAGAGAAAGAGGTCGGGGGCCACACCTTGAAGAGTGAGAAGTGGCTTAAGATCCAGATTTGGACTGGCTGCTCTGTCAGATGTTGGAGAATTTCAGTGAGGAGAAATCTGCTAATGTTCATGTGGGTACTAGGCCGCAGAGCATTCAGTATGCTTGAGCTCTTAGCAATTGAATAAGAGATCTGCAGATTTATTTTCGGCTTTGGTGATCCAAATGTGGAGGAAAGCCTTCTTTTTCCTGTTGATGGCTGCATGGTAGCCTCTGGTGTGTCTCAAGCAACAGGTTTTTCACTATTGTTATTAAAGTTTCCGTTAGACAATTTTAGGAAGGCACGTTTCCTGTTGTACCATTTGTTATTCTTAATAGTTTGGGCCAAGACATCCAGTGATCTTGAGAATTAGAGTTGAATGTTCGGGAGAAAGAATTATGGGAGCTCTCTGCGCTAAACTGAGAGCATGACAGTCCCTGTGAAATTGGTGGGATGACTCTTTAAATGGTTCTTAAATTGATGAAAAGGTCCTTAGTTGGTGAAGGAGGAGTAAGCTTGGAGGGTCTGAAAAGGTCAGAGAGGATGAGGTTGTGGTTAGTTAGAGGCAGAAGCGATTTTGATGTTGGAGAGAGTGAAGTTAGTGATGATGATGGTTTCCAGAGTAAGGTGGCCTACAACAGGGTGGGTTGTGTTTTCCAATAATTGCAATGTTCTTGGAGGCAGGTGGTGGTGTCTCCCATGGATTTATAGAAAGTAACAACGTAGATGGTGCTATTGAGGCTCCATGAGCATTTATGTGCCCATCTTTCAAAGGATATAGGAGGTTCCTGATATCATTGTAGTTATTATGGAGGTAGTCAGGGGATAGGTGAACAATGCCACCACTGGTCGTGTTGCATCCATTGTTGACATAAATGTTGTAACATAGAGGGAGGAGATTACCTAGTATTAGTATAGATGTCTGTAAGCCAGGTTCCTGTAATTTTTTTAGCAGATTGATGTTGCGATCTAACAACAAATCATGGATATTGGAGGCGTGGTTGTTAGCTGATATGGAGTTAAGTGTGTCCGCGTTTAAATGGTTCTCGTGCTTGATGGTTTTTATAGGGGAAAGGAAGGTCTCCTTCAGTAAGGGAGTCTCCTTCAGGGTGTAGGGGGAAGACAGACATGGGGAGAAGGCAGGGCTGAACAGGTATTCCCATCAAAGCAACTGTGTACACAGGGGTATAGTGTATCAATTGTTGAGGAGTTTGTGTTCATTGAAACCGCGAATGCAGTGCTTATGGCCACCAGCTGCTGAGATGTGGGGATGAGAAGGGAAGGAAGGGGAAAAAAGGCGTCAAAGGTGCAAAGATGTTGGTGGCGGCTTATCTCACCCATGAGAAACACTCCCAATTATCCTGAATTATTTAAAGGTTAAGGTGACTATTTAAAAGTGGTGCACCAGCCCTTTGAGTATGGCCAGGTAGAGGTTTTCAGTACTCTAGCTACTAATGGGCCACAGATATTAAGAGTATTGCATCGCATTGTTCACTGATAATTCATTGCAAGTTGTGCGTCACATCTTTGCTGTCACTTAGTATCCTTTGTATCCACTGAGTCCTTGCATTCTGCTTCATATCCCCAGGACTCATCCCTGTTGGCTCTCCTCTCGCCATGTCTCATCATCTTATGTATGTCTTGTAGGCAGTGTTCCTCTTTCCTCTTTCCTGAGAAATCCAAGCCGAGCATCTAAATAAAACCTACCCTTGACTTAGGATTTGGAGGAGGCAGGGTTGTGAGCAGTAGCTTCTGAGTATGGCCTGTGGGGTAAGAGAGTTGAAGAACAGCTTGGTGTGTATAGTTTGTGTGGGAACCAGGACAATTCCCTTAGATGTCATTGTTTTTTACATTGTATAGTCGCATTTTGGTTTGCATTCTGTGCTTTTTACCCCAAATGTATTCCTAGATCCTCAAAGAAATGCCCTCCCATGGTAGAGTGCTCTTTTCAGGACTGTCCCTTCCTAGGGTGTGAATGACGTTCCAAATATTAATATGAGCTGCTTGTCTATGCTGGGCAGTGAAGCAGGATTCCTCTGTCACATATGAGGGTGTACAGCCAGATCTCACGATGTCACTGTTAATCTGCTCCAACTAAGTGACTGAACGTCGTCACTGTGGCCTTGCGGCTCCATTGAGTGCTTCTGATACCCTCACGCAGACTCATTCCTTCGTATTGCATCTCTGACGTCAGGCTTACTTTTGCATGTCTGTGTTGTTGAAAATTGCAGACCATACCAATTGGAGTTCCCATTTCAGTAGCACAAGTGAGGAATGATAAGTGCCTTTTTTGTATCCTCCAACTGAATGATATATGCATTGCCTTTGCTTCACACAAAATAAGAACCGGCATTTGAAGTAGTAGTTTGTTGTTAGGTGAAAATGTGAGACACAGTTTATCTGTGAAACTGGCACAAACATCTTGAGAAGGAATTTCAACGTGATATAGAATTGTCATATTTAATTAAACCTGTAAAGCAAATACACACACATATACACACGCACACAAACACACACACGCTCTCCTATATTGGGCTTCATGGGAACAGCAGCTATTATGGGGAGTCATCTTAATATTCTGAGAAGGGAAGAGTTTGCTTTTCTCAAGCCACCTAATAGCCCTGTGGACACAGTGGGAGCCTTTTGCAAAGAATCAAGCTGGGTTTCAAGGAGGACAGCGTAAAGGGCATTTGAGTGGAATTTACTGCAGCCATGATTTTGATATGATGAAGACTTTCAGGAATAAATGAGGAGATCACCCTCAGTTGTCAGAGCTGGCAAGGGGCACGTCTAGTGACGCCACGGACAGGGGAATTTATCCTCAAATCCCAATCACACAGATTCTTGATGGGCTTGGAGAAAATGGAGGGATTTCCGAAGAAAGTGGACAGGATAGAGACGGATAGAAAGCAAGCTTTGGATGCCTGGGATCCAAGAGAACTTTTCACATGATCCTCTTGTTCCCCATCCAGCTCGTTCATTATTCTGCTTCATTCTACAGCTATTGCACTGGAGCACAGGATCTGCCCTTTGATGAAAAATCATTTGAAAAGCATCTGTGTTTTTACCTTTCTAAATCATGTCATATTTTATCCTTTTGATTTTCTGCCCAGGTGCTAGGTTCCACTTCATGAGCACAAATGAACTAAAGGAAACTTCATATTTTTCAAAGCTTTTCTTTCAGTATTTTCTTGCCACAAATTCCAGACTGCAGATTGCTTTTCTCGACCCGATTGATGAAAGATGCATCCAGCAGATCGTCAACCGAAGGCCATTTACAGCCAAAGCATAGTAACATATAATGAAAGGGAAAGGTGTGAACAGTGGAAATCTAAGGCAAATTTGCCCACAGGTGAGATTCACCACAATGGCCCTGGGGAGGCCAGTTATGGAGGTGGGACACACGGTTAGGCATGGCTTGCAATGGGTCACTTTGGAGGTGGCTTGCATGTGACAATGATAAATTTTAGTCCTAGTTGTTCTTTTTGGTTTGTTTTTAAGCCTCTCTTATTTGTTGTTGCAATTGAGTGTTTGAAGACCTGCTGCTTTGACTAGAAACTACTTTTCTCTTCACCAAGCCTTGCTAGAAATAGCTCCACATCCACGTATATGGCAGCACTGTCTAACTACCATGCTTGCAAATAGTGAGAACATGATTGATGTCAAGGTTCATAATTTATGTCATGGAAACAAATCATTGGTCACCTATTGCAGTACTAATACAAACATAACAACGAAAGCAACTGACTTGGAACGGCATAGGCAGGTGGATAAAAATAATATTAGCTGAGTTGGCCTCTCTCAAATCAATCATTCTAGTCCAAAATTAAATATGCATTTCATTTTCAGATAAGAAATATCAGTTTTAAACCCCAAGATTACTAAATGAAACCCATTCTAATTTGGCGGGAGACAACTGACCTTATAGTTTTTCTCATTATTCTGCAAGAAAATATTTTTGTCCGATATGCATGCCAACATTCTCCAAAGCTCCTAGTCCTACTCTTCTTCATCAGAGTACTTATATATGAAGTACCTACCTCTATTGAAGGAACCATTTCCCAAACCTTTTGAGAACGTGCTCCTTCGTCCTGAAAATATTAATTCTCTGGTATCCCACAATCCAACATTTACATATATTGCCAAAGCATATAATGGACTCTTTCATCTACTAAAGCATGTCAGAGAGGGGTTTGTAAGTAAAGTGCGGAGTGAGAGCAGGACTGGGAGCAATGAAGATTACCAGTAAGTAATCTAAGCATTTCCTCCATGTCTCTCTTCCTCATCCAGGTACTTATTTACGGGGTATACCAAAGACTGTGATGGAAGGAGCCTATGAATAAACCAGATATGAAACATTGAACGCTGTCGCACACTTCCTCACCCTTTGTACTCCACCATAGCCTGGCCCTCTGACACATGAACAAAATGCCCCAAAATCCACACTCATTCACAAATATGTTCAAGACCGCCCATGTGGTATCCCCACAAAAATGACCAACATCTATACACTCTGTACCTTTGATGATGTTGCCCATCCCTTGAGGAACATCACTGTATTTTTGTTGCAAGTAAAACATATATTCCCTTAGTAAACCATGGCTATGTTAGAATGAGTCCCTGTGTGTATGGTATGTCAGATGGCTTTTTAATTGTATCAGTTGACCCAAATTTCATACGCAGCTGTCTGGCATCCTTAAAGGTGACGTGTTCTTTGCAGAGCAAGAACGTTCCTACTCAAATCCATGAGGTGCCCTTTTTCAACCTTCAGTCAATGTTTGATAGCATTTCTGGGAGAAATGAAGAATTCCATCTTGAGCAATGACCTATGGCCCTACAGTATGAAATAAGCTTTTGACACCAGAGTACCTATTTTCCTCACTCTTCCACCAGACAGAAATGATACCCAAAACACATATTTTTAGATCATGCATTTGATCGAATCCATTGGCTACTAGGAATGCGATTAGAAACCCTTCAGAAAACAGGGCCAGGGCCCAAGGTGAACTCCCCAAGGACGTTACTAGTCATGCTAGAAGAATGTTTGTGCCATGAATTCCCGTTCCTATTCCTATGAATATTCACACATCTTCTGCTGTAGTCCAGATGGCCACCAACTGTAATCCTTTCGTAGAAGGGAATCATGTGCCATAGGATTGCAGCATTTCTCAGAATCTGATGAAATCCTTGTCTCCTTGGTTGCTATGAATTAACAAGATGCGATTCTTCTCTGGGTCCCTAATTTGTATGTAGAATGCAGAGCTTTGTCACAGCATTGTCAGAGGGAAAGTGTATAACAGATCCTCCAGAGAGAAGGTATACACATGATCCAGCGGCAATAGTATTGACATGGCATCCACACCCCACTCTCTCCTGGATAGGAACCTTATAGAAAGGTGTGAACTTCTGAAATTTCTGGGTACGAAACTAATCCCAAGGTTGAACTCAACATCTCTCATAAATGTCCCTGATGGCTCAATACGGTTTCCTTAAAAGTCAGAAGGAGTTAGCTGAGAGGTGCACACCTGTGATGTAAACAGCCTTGAAAAGATCAGATATTTCACTGACCTAAAACCCATGATGGAATGTCATGTTCGCTAGAGGCTTATGTCAAGTATGTTCTGATGATAATTGATCACCCCAGGGAATGCTCCTGCAGCCTTATTATAATACCCAGGTATAACATACAAATGTGGATTGAAAGACACCATCCTGGTTAATTAGTCGGATCAGGTAAACCCTGTTATCAAGCAGATCAATGTTACGTGGAAGCTAGAAAGGTCTGTGCTGTAACATAAACACATGCTACTCCTGCATCCAAACCGCTCCTACTGAAATACATACTCTTGAGCATCCCCTATACTGTTTTCCAGCATGAGAGGAATTCTCTCCTCATTGATCTAAAATCGTCACTGCAAGCATTTCCAAGGTCCTTGTGACATGGAGCGTTCTTCACTTGATTGGTGTGTTGCAAAGTTCTAGTATAGTCTCTCCAGAGCCAGCAGAGTCTCAAGTATGCAGTGAGAGTGTGACACCCATCTGTGTGAAATGTTTTAATGATGTGAGCATGTCTTTGTCTCACGGCTGTCATATTTTAAGCATTCTCCAATGCAAGGATGTAATTGTGGGCATGGGTGTGTTAAAAACCATGCACAAGTAAAGTTGAAAGCACAATGCTCCTCTACTTGTTCCTAGGCCATAAACTGCAGAAAACGGTCAGGAAAGCTGAAAGGAACTACAGGCTCTTTTAACTCAGGGTGGAGTTTGAGTTCTTGAGGCCTACTAGGAACTACATGGAGTAAAGAGGTTTAATATGGACCCAGAGTCTGCTTATTTATCAGACAGAGGGATCCAGAGTCAGAGCAGTAATAGGTCGGAGGGGTCCACCAAAAGGGCCCAGATCTTTTTTGTAGACCTTCCACTATTTAATTCTGCCTTTGAGTGTGAGGGCGACCACGAAGTATAAGTAAAACAAAAACACCCCTAATTATGGTGAAATGGATATTGCAGGTCATTTCTATTTCTAAATGCCTTATGAAAGAGCAGAGCCTGCAGTTTCTTTATTCCATATCACCACAAAACTCCGGGGTGATTTTTAAGATACTTAAATATACTCGAGGGCGGTAGTTAATCCTATTTGTAATTCTATATTAATAACATCTGAACTTAGAGAATACATGCACCATTTTGTACATGCCAGAGGGGACGTGGCACAGAAAAGGCACAGGGCCGAGTGATCGTTTTTTCATGCTGTTCAAGTTGCGGAGCTGTCCTTGAGGATTGCAATGACATATTAAGGTTAGACTCTTGTCAAGTAGCTTCTGTTCTCTCTTATTAATGAAATGGGAATGTGGATTCAGGTCAATTCTGAAAGGGCTGTGTTGACAAAGCATCTTGGCTTGCCTCCTTGGCTTGGCTCATGACTTTCCTTTTGGTCGTCTCAGCCAAGAGAGCAAATAAGTCAATTTGCAAGGAAACTAAGTGAGTAGTTGACCTTAGAGTTGATACTTGCACAACAACTTGGCTGACACCGTTGTCTATATTCGAAGGACTGAGGCTTTAAATCTTCTATCACCAACAATGAACAGTACCCTGGACAGAACGATGCGGCCAATCTGACTTCAAAACAATGTTTGGCATATCAGGGAATTCTTACAACATTAAAGATTGCTATTTGATGAAGTATGAGAAGATATGTACTGTGGGTTTTAATGATGACCGGTTGCCTTTGGGATCCTGGCGTTTTTCCATACACAAATTCATGTTGTGTTATGTTAATAGGCTTTTATTCTGTGCCAAATCACCACCAAAGTAGTTCTAGAGCACCTAGTCTTGTCCGTGGAGTGGCTCAATATTACTGCCTGTGGTATCCCAAGGAGGTCACATGCATTATGACTTTACAGCTGCTAGGGTGGGAAAGCCTTGCCTTAGATGGGTTATTTCTGAAATACTGAACACTGGATTTCAGAAATACCACTTCTCTGTAAACAATATGCATATCCGTCCCTGTTTGAATGCTGCAAATGAATATTCACACTGCTCCTGTCCATTAGAGAAATAATACCAGAAGTGTCAGCAATTATACTACTGAGGTTTGTGCATTTCATGAGTTAATAAAGGGTTACATACATCGTTTGGCCCCATAAGTAAACAGATTGTGTTAGCCCATTCCCTTTGCCTATGGAGCAAAAACGATTTTTAAAGCCGGGACGGGGGTGTGGCTTTTTACCGAATGGGATGGCAGCATAGTTCTGTTGCTCCACTCCTAGAAGTATTTTCTAGGGTTCTATATGTGATTTACATCACATAAAGGCTGCGGAACCAGCAGTGAATACAAAAATGCTGTCTGATACCTTTCCAGGAATGAGTCGTGGCAGTGAGCGACTGCACAGATGAGGGAAGGCTGTGGTGGTGGGCTGTTGAGCCTCGGGTGGCTTTCTTCTCAGAGTGCGCTTGCTCTGGAGAGCTCACGGATGTACAACGGCAGACAAACGAAAAAGAATACTTTGTTCTCCATGACAAGAGATGAATTACTCTTCGCAGTTCACTAATCTTAAACTTACTATCTCCCTCAAATGGTGTTTAGGGGGAACTGCATGAATAATACCCATTAAGCAGACATACCATACTCTTATAAAGATTCAGCTTTCATATATCTATTTTTGGTATTTATACCAATATATTTATGTATATATTTATAATATAAAAATATTGAACCTGCTTTATATCTTGAGACACACTAATATTATGGCTTCTTCAAAAAATGCCAAAGTACAAAGGCCACTCATGCAACATCCAGCACATTTAAACGGCCAAAAAGTGATTCTCTGCTGCCGAAGGAAGAACTTTCTGAGTCATCCATGCAAACCATATTAATGGAACGTCTAGCATTGAAACCCTTTATGGAAGCTACCAATACTAAACTGCAACAATTAGATGACAAACAATCATTGTTTGAATCCAGAATGGTGGGAGTTGAACGAACAGCTGGTATTGCAGAAGATGTTACCAGTAGAGTGCAAGTATTGGAGACAGCAGTTACGTCTTTAAAGAAGCAGCCTGAAAACCTTGAAAACAGAAATGGGAGGAATAATCTTCACATTGTAGGGCTGCCTGAAGGTATGGAAAAAGATAATGTTATCCTTTTTTTTAATACAATGCTCCCTAAATTGCTGGTCCTCCCATAGTCCCTAAAACTCAACATCCAAAAGGCTCATAAAAGGGCTCCTGCTAACTCATTACGCAATGCTGGTAGCTCCTCCATGACTTTACTGTTCACCTTGTTGGATTATACACACATTTCTGCCATTCTCAAACAAGCCAAAGAAGTTAAATAGCTAATATGGGATGGCTGAAAGATATACATCTCCTGGGTGTGAGCATAAAGGAACTTCTTGTTTTCAGACACACCCTTAGGCAATTAAATGCCAGATTTGGCATTATCCATCCAGGAATTATGAAAGTCAACCTCAAAGGCCATACTTCTACATTTGAAAATCAGAGAGACTTAAGACATTTTATTTGAATTCATAAAATGCAAGACGTGGATACCCCTCTTCCGACTCCATAAAAGTATATTTAACATTTATTTCTGCATGAGCCCATCAGTTCTGTGATTTAATTTATTGGGGGAATGGAGCAGGGACTCTGGTGTCCTCTCACCCGGCTCTCTACCTGTGCAGTTCTACAAGTCAACATGATTCAGTGTGACTGTTTCTGGTCAGCCAAATTAATGTACTTTGTTGAAAGTTGCTATTTACCATAACTTAAATTTGTGTTGACATTGTTTGTTTTCCCTTATCCCTTATGTTCCCCTCCTTGTTTAATGTTTTTCCCTCAGGATAATGTGCAATTGCATCTTAAATGGAGTAGTTATTGCTATTTCATGTCAGGCATTTTCTTTTTTTCTTTAAATACTAAACATTGGCCCTCATTACGACCCTGGCGGAAAGGGGTTTACGCCGGCGTAAACCATGGCGTACCTTACCGCCTGAGTACGAGTTCCCTTAGCGCCATGGTGATTTTAACGCCTGCTTTTAGCAGGCGTTAAAATCCATGGCACTAAGGGACCTTGTTGTTAATTACGTCACCGTAATTTACGGTGGCGTAATTAACGCATTCCCCACTCCCATTATGCCCTATGGGGCCAGAAATGGGAATGGGGAAGGGTAAATGGGGATTGGGGACTTACCGCCCCGCCAACCTCGGAATGGAGCGGTAAGTCCGCCAACCCCCATGGCGGAGTTGGCAGCTTAGCGCCATGGACCATGGTGCAAATTGCACCATGGTCCTCCGCCAAGGTCGTAATGAGGGCCATTATGTTCTTTATCTATACCTAGCTTTGTTCCCATGACGCTAAATATAACTTCCTGGAATGTCAAAGGCTTGCATAATCCCATTAAGAGACAAGAAGTTATTTCCTATTTGAATAGAACCAAATTGTCAATTGCTTGTATTCAGGAAACTCATCTGTCAGAAGCGGAAGCTGCTAAACATAAGAGGTTATGGGTAGCCCAAGTCTTTACAAGTGTGACACATGGAAAGAAAAAATGCTGTTATTACTTTAGTCAACAAAGCTCTTAAATGTAAAGTAATTAAATCTGACTCAGATGGCTTAGGTAGATGGCTCTTACTCAAATTCCTCATGGAATCAGTGGAATATACAATTCTTAATGTATATTGTCCTACCTCACCAGACCTGGTGGCATTTGAAAGACTATTTATTCCAATCCAATGTCCATAAACTAATTGTGTGGGGGGATTGAAATTAAATTATTGACCCATTTCTAGACAGGAAGTCTGGGGTATGCTTTAAGAACTCTAAATCACATAAACAATGTTTGCATTTTATTTCTGAATTGGACTTAATTAATGCATGGTGCATAACTCATCCTTCAGATTAAGAGTTTACTTTTTATTCCAGTACGCATGATTCTTTCTCAAGAAATGATTATATTCTTCTCTCCAAATCCATGTCCACCATCCTGTTAGACATCAATATAGATTATATTTTTTTTATCAGACCATGCCCCTGTTCATACTAATTTTGAAACTGCACAAGATAATCATAAATGAGATAGGTGGAGATTTAATACTGCATTGTTAAAAGATGAATTGTTCACTCCTTTCCTAATCAACACACATCACAACTTTTTTGCTTATGATAACAGTGAAGATACTTCCATTACAAATAATTGGGATTGGTTTAAGACCTTATTAAGAGAACAAATTATATAATATGGGACTAGAAAAAAGAAGAAATTAAAACAAGAATCAGAGACGATTCTGAAATAATTGAAAACCCTTTAAAGGCAATACACTCGCAATCAGAATATCCTTAGCCACATTATACAATTGGGAATTAAGTATAATAAAATAACTAAAGCAAAAATATATCAATTCTCCAATAAAACGAGAAAATCCCTTGCCTCTAATTTTAGTATTAAGAGAGAAAGAACAAGAGTAGCAGTATATAAGGATACTTTAGGCAGCAGAACATGTCTTGAGAAAGATATTATAGATATTTGCTGCAAATTTTATCAGAAATTATATATGTCAGAATCAAAGTTAAATAATCCTTATTGTCAAGATTTCCATGAGCACTTATCTTGATCCACTTATCCTACATCAGATCTTAGTTCATTAGATAATCCCATTACTCAAAATGAAATTCATAAAGCAATTCGGGACCTTTAAAAAGGTAAAGTTCCAGGCCCAGATGGTTTATCCATGGATTTCTTTACACATTTCAAAGATGTACTGGTTCCTAAAATGCATGAACTCTTCACTCATTTTATTGCACAGAGTAAATCTGAAGGTAGCTTCTCCGAGGCCATGCTAATTGTGTTTCCAAAGCCTAACGAATATCCTGAGCTCCCTCAAAGCTACAGGCCTATTTCCTTAATAAATGCTGATTATAAAATGTTTGCTAAGATTCTAGCCAATCGACTTCTTCCATTCGCACCCAATTTAATCAAAAATCTTCAGGTGGGCTACGTCAAAGGTAGTTTGTCTTCCTCTAAGATAACTCTTTTCAGATATTTTGGGATTTTATGTTTGATGCACTCAGGTGGCGTGGTCTTGGTGACCCATTCTTATCCATGATTAAAGTATTATCCTCAGATCTGAAAACTGACATTTTCTTGAATGGACACATTTCATCATATTTTCCATTGTCTAGAGGTACTAGACAAGGTTGCCCCTTATCTCTTCTATCTATATATATAAAATGCATAGGTATGTTTCTGTACTCAGCCGAGGCCATTTATCAGTGCTAGATTGCCCTCGGCTGTCCAAATGGCAAAGTGCACCCAATTCAACAATAGCTATCATTTCAACATACGGATGCAATATCAGTGTTAGGTTGCTCTCTGCTGTTCAAATGGCAAAGTACACCCACTTCAACAACCGCTATCCTTTCAAGAAACAGAATGAGCACGCTTCTACACGGTCACCTTCCACTATGGCAAATGTTCAGAATATTTTCAAGTTACTTCTTTCCACCCCCACTTCTATTCACACAAGGCACGGCAGTTCCAGTGTCAATTAACAGTTAATTACTCGATCAACGTTTCAGTCTCTAAAGAGCGAAGCGATCTAGGACGAATGCCTCCTCACAAGCTAAAACTGAAATTAGGTGCTGTAATTATGCTACTACGTAATCTTATGCCATCATGGGAACCCTGCAATGTAACAAGGGTGACAAGTACACATCTACAAAGACACATCATAGAGGCCCATGTGATAGATGGAACTTAGATACAGTTCTCATACCACGTATAGCTCTCATTCCATCTGGTACGTTTAGGCTTTTCAATGTCCCTTAATAAGTCACAGGGACCTACGCCCACTTCCTCGAAGTGATCAGTGGTAATTCTGATATTTAAGAACGGGGACAAAAGTGATCTTCTGAATTACAGACCGATTTTGACCTTTTAGATATGCTAGAATCGCATACGTTTTATGCCGGAAACACTTAGTCATTTATATTAGCCTTAGAGCCATTTCTGGAACCATTATAGTTGACTCAGCAATGCAGGGCATTAACTCCGGGAATGTGCAAATTAAATTATCTATCTATGCAGACTATATTCTTTTGCTCCTCCAAAATCCCAATACAAGCTTACAAAGTATGCTGGCCATCATTACGTGTTTTTCATTAGCTTCTGGCTATAAATTAAACACAGATAAATCTGAAATATTATACCTTAATGTATATTGCTCTAAACATCACATTCAAGCTTGTGGTATGAAATGGTGCCCAAAGGGGATCAAATACTTGGGCATACATATTTCCTGTTCGACAAAAGACATTATTATGGAAACTATGAATATTTCTTTGTCTAGAATTAGAACACAAACACATTCATGGTCACCTTTATATTTGTCCTGGTGGGGGTTGTCTTGCGGTCATCAATATGATATCTCTGATGGTCTTATATACTCTATATATGTCCCAGTATCCTTTGTCTCCAGGTTTTTTAAATCAATTGATTCATGTCTGGCTACATTTTTATGGAGAAACAAAAGACATTGAATCTCACTGTGTAAACTTAATGCTTTAGAGGATATCACTCAGCGTTTGTGTTAAGGTAGGCTCAGATGTGGTTTGCACCTGTAAATGATAATAATGCACTGGCATGGCCATGTCTAGAGAATAATGTGGTTTTCCCCTTTTCACTTGCCGATTGTTATATGTTTACTGGGAGAAATAGATTTATTAAATGCACTAATGTTATTATCTCTGCCAAGCATGTTAGAATGTACTTATACATTGCATGTTCATCCCAATCTGTCTCACAATATCTTTGGTTAATGTCTTGATACGTGTAAATGGCAAAACAGTCTTCTGGAAAGCTTGGCTCTATAAAGGTATAAATATGCACATCAATTATTTAATCAGGGAATGCCACTTACCTTTAATGAATTTAGAGCGAAATTCTCTACCCCAGTAGCCTTATGTTATTTTGATTAATGCATTAATGGCTAATTTTGAGACCTTACTTTCGACCACATCTTCTCCTAATGAAGAGAGACTTCAATATATGCATAATCTTCATTTTACTGCCTCAATGATTTATAAAATTCTTTCTGCAAGACATGTCTTTGACCCCAGTGGGGGATCACAGTTAGCTTGGAAACAGGATTGTACTTTAACCAATGAAGAAAATGGTTGGCCTCTTGTCTGGAAACAGCTTTCTTTGACTACCTCAGCTCCCAGTTTGACTCAAACACTATACTTCTTTCATCATACACTTTTTATTACTCCTGCCATGCTCTTAAAATGTAAGATTGTGCAAAATGATAAATGTTGGAGTTGTGCTGGTGCAGAAGGTTCATATAAACATGTTTATTGAGTGTAAATATGTTTGAATAAATTGGGAACATGTTTGGGAAACTCTGAATCTCATTTTCAAGATACAGGATTATTTTAACTTTACATTTTATTTTATTGGAGAGTGCACTGCTGGAACACATGCTAGAGAATAATACTTGTCATTTATTTGATCTCTTTATCCTAGTGACTTTTCAAACTATTACTGTCAATTGGAAACATCTTGATTGTATTAATTATAAAATGTTTTGGAACTCTATATGTAATATTCACAGATTGGAATGTTGTATTGCTTCCTCCCCATGTCTAGTGTGCAAACAGCAGTTGAAGTGGAAAATGTTTCTTGACTTCCTTTCTGCTGATGTCTCTTTTTCTTAAATACTACTGTATGTTTATCATATTACCCTTTTCCCTCCCTCCCCTATCCTTTTGTTTGCGTGTTTCGTTTGTGTGTATGTCTTGTCCCCTATCTAAAATTTGATATGTCTATTGTATTGTATGCATAGGCCTCGTTTCTTCCAGTAGTCCACTGATATTATATTTTATGCCTTATCTTCTTCATACATTTATTTTATTTATTTGTTACACGCCCAGACCCTCAGGTGTCACGGCGAGGTTATAAGACAGCTTAGAAAAATAGTCATGTTCAAACATTACATTGGTTACATTACATGATATAGGTTACAATATATTAACAACACTAAACAGTGGCCTAAGTATTTACAACAGTATCCGGTGGAAGGTGTCCTATCCTTGGGTGCTAATATTGGTTGAATAACCAGGTTTTAAGCTGTTTTTTTAAAGATCGTGAAGGAGGATGCTTTTTTGATGATGATAGGTAGGGAGTTCCAGTGTTTGGGGGCTAAGGTGGTGAAGCTGCTGCCCCCTGCTCTTGTGGTTTTGAATCGGGGGGGTCCAGTAGGAGTTTGTCGTTGGATCTCAGTAGTCTTATGTTAATTTTAGGGTGCAGGGTGTTATTGAGATAGATAGGTCCTTTTTTTGTAATGCATTTGTAGGTGATGCATAGTGTTTTGAAAATGATGCGGGCTTTGATGGGGAGCCAGTGTACATCTTTCCTGGTCTTGGAGATGTGATCTGATTTTTTTATGCCTAGCGCTGCCCTCAGGACATTGTTTTGCAAGAGTTGCATTTTAGCTAGGTTAGTGTTGGAGGTGCCCAGTAGTAAAACATTACAGTAGTCCAATTTCGATAGTACCAGTGCTCTGGCCAGGGTGAGGCAGTTTGCTGGGGTCAGAAATTGTCGGCTGAGTGCAATTAATTTAGAAGTGTAGGCCGTGGAAGAGGAAAGTGCATTGATCTGTTTAGTCATGGTTAGGCTGGCATCGAAGTACACGCCCAGTGTTTTTACTTGTTTAGACACTGGAATATTGGTGCCGTTGATGTTGATGGTTGAATATTCTGGCTGCAGGGTAGCTAATTTGGCTGGAGCTCCTACGATGAGGACTTCCGTCTTCTCATCGTTGAGACATAGGCTGTTTAATGCCATCCAGTTTTGTATGATGGCGTAAATTTTGTTGATTGTTAAGGTGTCCTGGTCATAGTTGCCTGTAAGGGGAATAAGGATCTGGGTGTCATCCGCAAGGTTTGTGTATGTGACACCCATGTTGTCAAGTGCTGAGAACAGGAGCTTGGTATATGCGTTATACAGCGTAGGAGAAAGGCAAGAGCCTTGGGGCACTCCTATGGGGACTGGGATGGGGTTGGCTGCTTCTTTGCCTATGGACACTCTGGAGGTGCGGTCGGTTAAGAATGATTTCACCCAGGCAGTGGCTGCCCCAGAGAAGTTAAATTCACGGGCAAGTGAGTTGCAGAGTTTGTCGTGGTCCACCAAATCGAACGCGGCTGAGAGGTCCAAAAGCAGGAGAATGCAAAGTTTCCCTGAGTCTCTAATGGCATCAATCTGGATTTTAAGGCCCAAGAGAGCTGTTTCAGTGCTGTGGTTAGGCCTGAAGCCTGATTGTCTGGTGCCGAGGAGCTGGTTAAATTCTAGATGGGTTTGAATTTGGTTATAGGCTAGTTTGTCGATGATTTTGAGTAAGAATGGGACCGTGGTTATGGGGCGATAATTAGTTGGAATGGTGGGGTCTAGATTTGGTTTTTTAAGAAGTGGTGTGACCCAGGCTTCTTTAATGCAAGTCGGAACTGTATTGGATTTGAATGAGGCATTGACAAATTTCGTAATGAGGGGGGTCAGTGTAGGTGCGCAGGCTTTGACTAGTTTGGCTGGGACAGTATCTCCTTTACAGTTGGATGCTTTTAGTTTGGAGACAGTGTCGAGCACGAGATTGTGGGTGACTGGTGTGAATTGGAAGGGGGGGTTGGAGTTGTCGCTGGAAGGGATACAGTGATTAGGGAGGCAGGGGTTTTTTGTAGCTAGGAGTGATTTTTTGGAGTTGATTTTGTTTTGTAACATAGAGATTTTGGAGGCAAGAGCATCTTGTATGGTGGTACACCATTCTTTGCTTGTGTTTATGGGTGTGTCGGTAGGAAGTGGATTTTCAAGTTCTCTAAGAATACTGAAAAGCTCTTTGGAGTCGGATGCTGCATTGTTGATGCGAGCATTGTATGCGTTGGCTTTGTGTGAAATGATGGCTGATTTGTAGAGGGTATTAGCGTCTTTGAATGCTTTGGCTGAGTCCGGGGAGGGATGTTTATTATGGGCATGCTCGAGAGAGCGTTTTTTCCTTCTAAGGACGATTAATTCCTCGTTGAACCAGAAGTTGGATTTTTTGTTGAGGCGCCTTAGTTTGGAGGTTACAGGTGCTATGGTGTTAATCGCTGTGGAGAGGCATTTGTGGTAGTGCTCAGCAATAATTGTGGGGTCATTGCTGGGGATTGAGTGGGTGTCTAGCAGTTTGTTCAAGGTGGGGTCGAGGTTCTCAGCTGTGAGCTTTTTAGGGTTTCTGCTTTCGATGAAGTCCATAGCTACGTTCTTGGGTGTGCAGGGATCGTCGTTGGTGATAGTAAATTTTATGCAGTAATGGTCTGTCCAATTCAGTGCGGTGATCGGGCCTAAGGTGATGTTGGTGTTGAGGGTGAGGATCCAATCGAGGGTTCTGCCCTTGGTGTGGGTGGGGACATTGATGTGTTGGTGGAAATTCATGTCATTTAGTGCCAGGATGAGGGCGGTTGCTTTGGGGTCTTGGTTATCATTGAAACCTAAATTCAAATCACCAATGATGACACATTTCGTTTTGGGTTTGATGAGGGGCGTCAGTATTAGAGGGATGTCTGTTTCTGGGTGGCTGTTTGTGCTAGGGGTTCTATAGATGACCACTATGTTGATTGTGGTGTTTTCATTCAATGAGAGTTTGGCGAGTAGTAATTCGTACCCTGATATTATTTCAATGGAGCTTGATCTAAGTTTGATAGTGTTTTTAGCAATGATGGCTACACCGCCTCCTGGAGTGGTGGTTCTATCAGATCTGAGAATGGTGTAGTCTGGCGGAATAGCCAGTGCTAGCAGAGGGCCTGATGCTTGATGTAACCAGGTTTCTGTGATTACTAGCATGTCAAGGTCAAGTTCGATAATGAGGTCGTGAATATCAATGGCGTGGGCTCCGAGGGAGCGGGCATTGATGAGTGCATTTTTGAAACTAATGGGAGGGTTGGGTTCCTTAGTGGGAGTATTTATAGTTGGTGGGCCACTTAGTGGAGTAGTTCTGGTTGCTTTAGGCTGGGGGTGTTTGTCGTTAGTTTTGTGTACCCTGGGTTTAGGTGATCTGGGAGGCTGGGTCTTGGTAGTGGGGTTGTGGTGTGGGAGCCTTGTGCGAGCTCTTAAACGGGATGTTCTATCATATCCTAGGATAGGGTGTGTTTTGCGATTGCTTAAGGGGTTGGGGTGTACATGTGGACCTTCAGTGATGGTTGATGCGGGGTGGTGTTCCTTGCTGGATTCATGGGTGTCCTTGAGACTGGATATGAGAATGGAGGAGGATGGGAAGGGAGGTGTGGTAGAGAGGAAGGGGGTAGGACAGGGGATGGGATGGTGTCTTGGGCAAGCTAGTTTGGTGAGCCCACTGCTGAGGGCGAGGAAGTGAGAGCCAGTGCACGGGGTGTCCGCTCGGACAAGGCAGAATGGGAACATGATGCACAATATCCAACTTAGCATGGCTAGGGATATAGGGGGGTGGGGTGAGGTGAGGCTTGGCTCGCCTTATTTACGCCAATTGGGCTAGATATAGTGGTCAACAGTGAAATACTGGTTAGGCTAACAGCAAGAAAAGTCCTAGGAGGGCTTGTGAGTGGTCAGGTGCGACCATAGGGCACAACACAAAATCACAGTGGTCACTAAACGACCATAAGGCACAACACAGGATCACAGTGGTCACTAAACGACCATAAGGCACAACACAGGATCACAGTGGTCACTAAACGACCATAAGGCACAACACAGGATCACAGTGGTCACTAAACGATCATAAGGCACAACACAGGATCACAGTGGTCACTAAACGACCATAAGGCACAACACAGGATCACAGTGGTCACTAAACGACCATAAGGCACAACACAGGATCACAGTGGTCACTAATCGACCATAAGGCACAACATAAAATCACGGTGGTCTCTACGCGGCCATGCAATTGGCAAGCGACCAGGAGGGTCTCAGATGGGTCATAAGGTGTATTTAGTACTCATGGGTACAGTGGGCAGACATCAGTCAGAGTTATATGAGCACAGCTCGCAGCTGCGCAGGAGGTAATACAGAGTGGCACTGTGCCATTAGGTGGAGCGTGGATACTGGGTCTTGATGTCAATGATTTTCGTTTCCCTACTAGAGGTGCAAATTAAGGGACCGAGGCTTACCGTAATGGG
This sequence comes from Ambystoma mexicanum, assembly GCF_040938575.1. NCBI lineage: Eukaryota > Metazoa > Chordata > Amphibia > Caudata > Ambystomatidae > Ambystoma > Ambystoma mexicanum. The sequence goes on from NC_090923.1 coordinate 528,426,649, forward strand.
GGCCCGTCATGGTGGAGGACGAGGCTCACTCCGAGCAGCCTTTGGTAGACAGGGGTGAAGGGAGGGGATCTTGCTTTGGGTCTCTGCTCACCCGTGTATTTATTTGTAACTTTTCAGAAGCATGTCCTTCTTCCGGTTCCCTTGACACTCTGAATACAGATTGTAAGTGATAACAGAAATAATTTTCTTAATCCGTAGCTTACTCCAGTCCTGACCAGACTGGGCTTCTAGAATCTTCTATTCCATGAGGTATCCGACATCATCCCTTTTGTTCCATGTAAACCCATTCTTGAGGCATTTCACTTTTTGTGCAGGCTTTGGAAAGCTGGATGTATTTTCCTTATTCGCATTTTCTTTACACATGTGAAATGGCCTTGCACAGCACCCTAGTCAAGGATTACCTCAGCCATCTCTGATGTTTCATGGGTGCATAGTTTTGCACGTTTAATAGCCTCGAGAGCAGAGCACAAGAGAGCGTCCAGCTTGCGAGGAAGTCCTGTTCCGGCGGAGGCTTTCCTTCTGAGCATGATTGTTATTCAAAATAATGTTGTATTGCTATGTACTCACTATTTCTAAATAAAATGTAATCAAACAAAAAGAGAAAGCTGGGGCGGTGGAAACATGACCATGCCCTTCAGGTGAAATACCACTGATTTTAAGGGCGTATTTCAATCTACAGTCATGCTGTTCTTACCATGTGTAGTATTTATAAATACTGTATGAGGGAAATGGATCACTATTCATGTTCAGTAAGGATGGTAATACCATGTGGTATTCAAAATACTGTTTGTTTGCCAATAATGCAGTATTCATAATCGCTCCATGTACTGTGTCATGAAAGGCTTGAGTGCAGATAATGGAACGTGCCATGATTCCGCGTTCAATGGTTTGCCTTGCGGATTGCCCTAAACGCTCGGGGAGTTGTAGGTTTCCTGCAAAAATGGCAACTAAACCGTGGCAATTGGTAAGAGTTATTTTCACTCATTTCAAACTTGCTGTCCTATTCTGGATCTTTTGGGCATCCATCTGGCAGTTCTTTCACATTTGGGTCGTAATAGGTATACAGTACCTTAAGCTGAGGCACGTTGAATGCTCTGATAGAACTGTGTCAGGACTTCCTCCACTTCATGGACGCTCTGGCAATATTGGCGACGCAGACACCCACATGGGGTCTATACCTCCGCAAGATGTTGCTCTGCATATGCCGTAATGGGAACTGCAAGTAGGAATCCAGCATTTCCGAAGATGGATGTTCTGTATGGTGCTGTGTCATGGGATGGGAACACTCGACTGGCTTTATAATCAGAAGATTTCGGTGGGTTCCTTGCCTCGATTTGTTTACCTTTGCGCTGACGCTCCCGTAGTTTGCTTTGCTGTCTTCTCCTAGCTGTTCCTGCTCAGTGCTACTGTGCGCTTCCTGGTTTCCTTACACACTCGCTACGGCATTCTTCCCCCTACTTCCTTTTCTTATTGCTGCCCTCCTATTTGACACTTTCTCCATCCCCACTGCTCTGCTTTCTCCTTTCGCCTTCTTCTACCTCCTGCATGACGGCCCCTGTCTAGCTGCAGCACTCGTGTCATCCTGGTTCCTACTTAGTTGCTACTCGTGTTATTCTGCTCATCCACCCTCCGGATACCATAGTCTCTGAGGAACCTTTTGGACTGCTTTCAATTTACCAGAGGACACATGGTTTTCCCTCAATTGGGCTTTTCCCCTTGGGCTTTGCCCATTGGGTGCACATTACTCCTAGTTCATTCTGGGGCTATGGATGCCTTCTGAGGTATTGTTACGTTATCACATTTTCCTGGCTACAGCTACTTACAAAGGAAGCAACCACTACTTAGGTCAGTCTTGGGCTTCCTATTGACCTCACAGTATGGAAGGCCCAAATAAGACTCAATATGGAGCGACAAATGCATCAAGTCTTGGCTGCCCTGCAAGACCTGACGCAGGGGATGCAACATCTGAAAATAGAAAATGCCACTCTCTGACAGATCGTAGCTGCTGCAAAGGCTCAGACTGATTTACCTCCCATGGAGTTAATCTCTAGGAAATTCGAGGACAATCCTAAGAAAATAAAGGAGTTCCTGGAATCTTGTGTGGTGCAATTTATCCTAAAACCTTCATTTTTTCCTACTGACAGATCTAAGGTCAGATTCATGGTATCTAACCTGGCAGGGAGTGCTCTGGCTTAGGCCACTCCTTTGGTGGTCACAAACAACCAGATTCTGGATTCGTATCTGGCTTTTGTGAACAGTCTAAGAGTCCTGTTTAGTCATCAGGAGTAAACCATCACTTCTCAGGAACATCTCCTCCATAAACGTTAAGGGTCCCAAGACATTTTAACATATGTAACCAACATCAAGCAAAAGACATTGGAAAGTGCTTGGCCTGATGATGCCCATGTAACGCTTTTTCATCAGGGTTTGTCTGAAGAATTGAAGGATGAGGTTTCAAGGGTTCCCAGACCTCCCAACCTGAAGAAAATCATCGCCTTAGACCTCCAGATTGATTTTTGCTTGCAAGAGCACCATGCTGAATGATGTAAAGAATGGTCTTGCAAATTTCTGATACTTTCCGACCTAACATTTGACAACTTACAGAGGACGAGACCATGCAGAAAGGCCCTGCCAGGGGCCCCCTGACCCCTGAAGAATGAAATCACAGAAGAGCCTAGGGTCTTTGCATGTATTGTGGAATCTTGCTGAACCTCATTCTGCTACAGGCACTTGGTCCACCTTCCCTGTTTTTTCACACTCCGATATTCTCTATTCAGCGCTTGAAGTCTGCCTCCCCTGCAGATGCCATACCACTGGCTCTCATGAAGGAAACCTCTAACAACCTTATTTCTAACATCACCTCTGCTGTAAATTTCTCATTCTCCACGGATGTGATCCCTTCCACACTCAAACATGCTTTGGTTATTCCTCTGCTGAAAAGCCTTCATTGGATCCTTAAGTGCTTACCAACTATCGGCCTATTTCGTTGCTGCCATTTCTCATGAAGGTTCTGGAAGCTTTGGTATCCCCTCTCCTATCTACTTTTCTTGAGTCCTCTCAATACTTCGATGAATTCCAATTTGGCTTTCAGCCAGGAAGAGGCGTCAAATCCATCTGAATTCAGTACTAGATGACCTGGTACATCTGGTTGATCAGGGTGGTGTCAGAGCCAACTATTATTAGATCTATCAGTGTCTTTCGACAATGTGGACCATTCTACCCTGATTGCCAAGTTAGCTGCTGCTGGCCTGTCTGGCCAAGTTCTTAGGTGGTTCTCTTCCTTCCTGGCTGATCGGTCACAATCAGTGTCCCTACCCCGTTACGGTCTGATCCCGTCTCTATTTTATGTGGGGTTCCCCAGGGCTACGCACTTTCCCCTATCTTGTTCAATGTATATATTAGATTCTTGTTGGTTCTCCTGCGCTCCCATGGGTTTCGCTTTTATTTCTATGCGGACGACTCCCAGAATTTGGTGACAATCTGACACAGCAGTCTGTTTAAGAAAGTGCCTGGAAGATCTAGGAGGTTGGATGACATCGAACTGGCTCAAGCTAAATGCCAATAAAACGGAGATCCTGGTTGTAGGCACAGCCTCCCCCCATCTGTACTGGACCAATGACTTCTGCCCCCCTTCACTGGGTCCACTTCCTACTCCCAGTAAGAACCGTAGGGATAAAAATCACTGCTTCCTTGCCCATGGAGGAACAGGTGGCTGCAGTGTGCAAGACTGGCCACTTTAAACTTCGGGTCCTAAGGAAGGTCCTGCCTTTTATTCCAACTGCTTCACAGGTGCCTGTGGTTGCTGCCCTTGTTTTGAGAGGAGTCGACTATTGCAACTAATTTTACTTGGGTCAACCCCTGTACCTGCAGTTGCAACTCCTCCAAAATGCAGCGGCAAGATCCATCCTTCACCCACCATTTGGCACACACATATCCTCTCTGCTGAGGAAACGCCACTGGCTTCCTGTGGCAGCTCGTATTATGTTTAAATCTATGTGTATGGTTCACCTGGCTTTTTACGGCATTGGAGCAAGCCAAATTTGTGCGCTATAATCCAACCTGTGCTCTTTGCTACCACTCCGCTCTCTTGATAGCTGTCCCCCGGTTCAGGCGCACCCCCGTCGGCAGTCCTGCCTTTTCCGTTGTGGCAGCAAAGGTGTGGAAAGAACTTCCTCTTGACGTATGGAAACTTGTTGATTATCTTGCCTTTCGCCAGAAATTAAAAACTCTACTATTTTAGAACGCTCCTTTACACTGGTACTCAACTACCCTGGTTCTCTCTAGCGCCATGATGCTTATGAGTGTGTGTGCGCTCTACAAATCTCACTAACATAACATAACATAACATAACATATATTGTGCATCTGATAAGAATTTGGTAAGAGTCTGTCCTATAGCTCTACCCAGACAGGTGGTAAATGCCAAACCTTGCTCCTAGAGGGAACTAGGGATTGGGGAGAAATTGTTTGTTCCCAGGCTGTGAACCCACAAGACACCCTTATGTTGGTACTCAGAGTAGACCTATACTTTCAGTATCAGCTTGTCACAGATGTTCCTGCCCTCATAGGTTGTGGGGCTGCCAGTAATTTTCAAGATGATCAATGGGCCTCAGAACATCGAGTGTTAAAGAGAACAGACTCCTGTACTAATTTCAGTGGAAGGTGTGGATGGATCCCCTTTGTCATTGGGACCCATAAAAGTACACACATCTGAGATATAACTGCAGATTTCTTCACACACAGAGTCCATCAGATTTGACATGATAAAGGCTGCACATTATCCCATAATAGTGAGTCTCCCTTGGATCAGGCAAAATAATCCTTTCATGAACTGGACCGCAGGCACTTTATTTTGGGGTTCAGAATACTGTCTTTCACATTGTTTGGGTCAGGGAGATATTGGATTTCGCACTCACCTGGATGTCAAGGAAGAAAAGATCATCTCATCGCTGCAGTTATTATCACCGGAGTATCACACTTATCAGCAGGTGTTTTCTGATGAAGAGTTTGAGGAATTACCTCCTCATGGGTCTGAGGATTGCACCATCCATCTTCTGCCAGATACTCCAGTACCTTTTGGACGGATGTATACCTTGTTGGAACCTGAGAAAGAAGCTCTGAAACATTATTTGCAGACAATCCTTCCGAATGGATTGATTACAGAGTCTAAGTCACCTGTAGGGGTTTCAAAGTTTTTTATGCCTAAAAAGACACAACTGAGCTATGCCCATGTATAGACTACCGTGGACTGAAATAAATCACTCTCAAGGACCAATATCCACTTCCTTTGATACCAGACATCATTAGAAGCCATACAGAGAGCTTCCATCTTCATTAAACTGGACCTAAGGGGCACGTACCATCTGCTCCAGATTCATAGTGGTGACAAGTGAAAAACTGTTTTCTGCACTCTATTCGGCCACTACAAATACCATGTGATGCCTTTTGTTCTGGCAAATGCTCCCCAGGTTTTCCAGCGATTTATGGATCATCTTCTTTCAGACCTCATGTTACACTCTGTAGTCGTTTATCTGCATGACAAACTGACTTTTTCCAACAACCTACAAGAACATCAAGCCCATGTTGGTGAAGTGCTCTCTTGTTTTTTACAGAACCATCTCTATGCCAAACTGGATAAGTGCCAGTTTCATCAGGGTTCTGTGAGTTATTTGTGGTTTATTCTCTCCTCTGCGGCTGCTTCTATGGATCCTAGAAAAGTGCAAGCCATTATGGAATGGAAGGAACCTCATTCTGTGAAAGACATACAAAGATTTCTGGGCTTTTCTAATTTCTATCGTAAGTTTATCCCTAACTTTTCTAAGAAGATTCTTCCATTTACTGCCCTCCTCAAAAAAGGGGTGTGTTTTCACTGGAACAAATCTGCCAACGAGGCTTTCCCGGAGTTGAAAGAACATTTTATTCAGGCCCCTATTTTGCGACTGCCAGATCAGACCCAGCCATTCATATAAGAAACAGATGCCTCTAATTCCCAAATAAGAGCAGTTCTGAAACAATAATTTGAAGATGATGGCGAGCATCCTATAGCCTTTATCTCAAAGACCTTGTCGCCTTCCGAACAAAACTATATTGTTCTCGAGAAGAACCTGTTGGCAATTAAACAGGCCTGTATAGAATGGCGTCATCTTCTGTTGGGATCCAAATACCAAGTCACAGCCTGAAACGACCACCGTAATTTGAAGGTTCTTCAACAGCAAGAATGCCAGAATAGCTGACAACTCTGATGGGCTTACTTAGTTGCTTCATATACCTTTTCTCTACCTTTCTGCCAGGAGTGGACAATCAAATGTCTGATGCCTTGTCATGCATACATCTTGACACAGAAATAGGTATGCAAAAAGAGAAAGTTACTGCCTGAAGCTTCATTTTTGTTCATGATCTCCACATTTATATAGAGGGTCCGTCGGCCACTGTGACTCTTGAGCCAACAACAAACCACAAAGGAGAACATCTTTCATGAAGGCTAAGGACTGTTGTCTCATGGGCATGAGCTCTATGTACCCACCCCTTCTTTGCAACAGGAAGTCTTGCAGATGTGCCATGACTCAAAAACAGCTGGTAATCGTGGAGTCTGTGTCACGATGGAAAAAATCAGCCGTCATTTCTGGTGGCCTGTTATGCAACGGGATGTCTGAGATTACGTGGCTGCATGTAATGTCTGTCAACAAAGCAAGAATCCCCAGAGACTCCCCTTGGGGAAGTTGGTTCAGCCAGCATTACCTACTGCCCCTTGACAATCCATCAGTACGGACTTTATTGTTGACTTACCATTATCAAATAACTAGAGCACCATAATGGTGACTGTGGACTCTTTTACTAAGACGGCACATTTTTTAGCCCTACCTCAAGTTCCATCGGCTCAACACATGGCTAATGTCTTTCTACATACCATATTTTGTCTACATGGTTTGCCTATCACCATCCTATCAGACCGAGGACCACAGTACACTTCCGGTTTGTGGAAACACCTATGCAAATCGCTAGGTGTTCAAAGGGCCTTAACCACAGGATACCACCCACAGTCAAATGGTCAGACAGAGAGGTTGAACCAATTATTGGAGCAGTACTTACGCTGTTTTGTTTCAGCCACTCATGACAAGTGGGCTGATCTACTTCCATATGCAGAATTTGCATACAACAACTCCATTCATACTGCTATTTGAGTTAGCCATTTTTTCTGTTACTACGGATTCCATCCTATCTGCATGCCTTCGGTTACCCTCTCTGGTTCTAAAGCACCATCTGTTGATGAGCATATTGACAAGATCCAAAATGCTCAGGCTCTAGCTTTGCAGGCATTGCGAGAAGCCAGAGCCATCAGTGAACATCATGTAGATCAAAAACATTTAGCATCTCCAGAAATGAAGATAGGTGATCTGGTTTGGCTCTCTTCTCGCTACTTACCCCACCATGTGGTGCCCTCCAAATTGTCACCATGCGTTTTTGGTCCCTTTAAGATCTTACAACTTGTCGGCAAGGTAGCCTTAAAGATCCAGTTAACTCCCTCCTGGTATAGGATACATTCGGTGTTCCATGTCTCACAGTTAAAACCGCATGTCTCTGATCACTTTCGCAGACAGGACTCAAGAGCTCCGGCTCCTCTTGACACCGCCTTTGGACCTGAATATAAAGTCAAGGATCTATATGATTCTCGTTACCACAGGGGTCAATTGCAATATCTTATTGACCGTCTGACCGTACTTGAGAGCCAGCCACAGTGCTACATGACCGGCTCCTCCTGTGGGGTTGCTTTAGACTTCACCCTTGGAAGCTGGGACCTTTACCCCATCGGAGGGGGCATACTCTCAGGACTTCCTCCACTTCATGGTCGACGAGGCACCTGCATGGTGTCTATAACTCCACAAGATGGTGCTCTGCATATGCTGTAAGGGGAACTGCAAGTAGCAATCCAGTGTTTCCCAAGATGGACGCTCTGTACGGCGCTGTGTCATGAGATTGGAACATCTGCCTGTTAAGATGGATTTCTAATCTCTGACCTTGTGGGCAGAAGTTTAGGAGGCCACCCTTGGTTTAGTGAAACAGGGGTACCTTCTGGACAAGCCAGACCAATTTATGTAGCTTGGCAGGTGGTTAAGACTAAGGGCCTCATTACGATATTGATGGTAGTCATGGCGCTATTTGCGCCATGACTGCTACCAATAACTGGTCCGGCATCGGTGTTGTTCAGTGGGGACTTACCGGTGTAGTCCGACCCTGGCGGGACCGGTAAGTCCCCATTGAACAAACCATTCCCCATTCCCATTTGAGCCCCCATAGG